>NW_008236487.1:2078775-2080539 GCF_000691975.1 Corvus brachyrhynchos | reverse complement strand
TTTCCCTTGGCTGGTAACATTTTTAACATGCAGCAGGATTGCCCCACAGCTTTCCTGCTGTGTTTCAGAAAATACATCCAGCCTGTGCCCAGGCCTTCCCCACTACTTACCACATAGACTTCATTGTATCTCTAACTTTTGCGGCTAAAATGACCCTATTTCCTCTCTCAACTAGGACATTTAACATTCTTTTTAGCATTTATTAGCCAAAACCACTAAGATTCCCTTTTGCAGTCTGGCTTCCCAGTAGTGGCGAACAGGATAATGACATAAGGTATTCTCTCTTTATTTACCTCCCTCTGCCTCGTGCCCCTTTTCTCCCAGTCGCTCAGTTTTCTCAGAAGTGTGCAGTTCTGCCTGTTGCATTTACTGTTTATTCCCTGGCTCGCTCTTAGGTTCGAACGTGAACGGGCTGGAGGAGCCCAGCCTGGCCAAGCGGCTGCGCGGCACTCCCGAGCGCATCGAGCTGGAGAACTACCGGCTCTCCCTGCAGCGGGAGGAGGAGCTGGAAGAGGTTCCCGAGGAGACGCTGGCAGAGCACAACCTGAGCAGCGTGCTGGACAAAGGGACAGAAGAGGATGTGCCCAGCAGGTGAGCACACATTGCCCAGCAGCTTTTTCTACACTCATCCCAGCTGACTTTGCCTGCCTTTCCCTTTTCTTTAACTATTTACTGTGTTGCCCTTTCTAAAGCTTTTGAAACACACAGATATTTCATCTTGTAGTTTCTGTTCTAAATAGCTTCTTACTGTTAGAAGACACCTATAGCACCATAATACCATGAGATTAAGTTCTAAATTGGAAGGGATTTTTTAATTTACTTTTTCAATTGTATCAAAGGTAAGTGAGTCTCTTGAGCAAACAGAACATGCGTTCGCATGTGTAGCGGGTTGGGTTTGTAACCAGGCAGAAACACCAATTTAGTTGTAGTAGTTTGGTCCAAAATACTCATTACTGTTTACTTTCTGTGAGATAAGAATTAGGAGAAACGCAAAGCAGGCACCAAACTTGAAAGAATATAAAGAAGTTTATTAACAGACCTAAAAGAGGGAAAAAAAATCATACCACACCTTCAGAACACTTCTCCTCCCCCCCCACCTTTCTCCCTTCTCCCAGTGACAATGTAAAAAGACAACCCTTGAGATGTTCAGTCTGTTTATCACTTCCATAATAACCTTGTTCAGTCCATTTAGGAAGAGGAGTCTCTCTGCCTGCGTGTGAGTCCTTTCCCCCGACTTGCAGCTTTTCCCGCAACTGCTTTCGAGGGTCCACTCTTGAAGTTTTTAGGGTACAATATTAAGGTTGAGCTGTTCAGAAACAAGAGTTTTCTTCACCCATCTCTGGGAGCATTTCATCTCTAAGAACAGAGGCCCTTCTCCTTCCCTGGGAGCAAAGGGTCCTCCTCATCTTCATCTCTAGGACTATCTCTGGGAGTATCTCTAGGACCTGAGGTCTTCTCCTGTTCCATTTGGAGCAAAAGTCCTCATCGCTTCCATCTCTCCCTGTTCAAACTTCTCATGAAATTACAGCTGCGTCAGCATCTGCCTATCTCAGCGCAGGTGCTTTTGCTCACGAGTTGAACACTCCACCCCCCATATCTTCATGAAATTACAACAGGATACTCTGATATATCATAGCTTCACAACAGAATTTCAGCTTTAAGCATCTCCTCTCTCTCTTCCCTCAGGTTTTCAGCTCTTCACAGCAATAAAAAGGGTTAATCTCACCTCGGCCTTGCAGCTTTGCAGCTGGAATGTTGAATTTT
>NW_008236487.1:2073793-2078554 GCF_000691975.1 Corvus brachyrhynchos | reverse complement strand
TCACAACTTTAAGTGGCTTAGAGAATTGTCCATATTCAAACTGGCCAGCTGATAGGTTCTGTCAGGTCCCAGAGGAAGCTGTAAGCACCCCTTAGCCAGGACGTCCCTTCCGGGACTATGCTTGCTAACCCATGACAACATGGAAGGGGGTTCCAAAGTTACGTTCTTTTCTGTATGCTTTGCATTGCAATTCAAAACCATGTTTGGTTTCCACATTCAGGCTTGGCACACATGTAATCCTGACTGAATGCTGGTGCAATGCCTGAGAGGTATTAGTGGGAAACAATAGCTATGGCTGTTGAAAAATATGTTGTACCTTCATGATAATAAAATGAAGGTATATAAATGTGTTGTACCTTCATGAATTTCTCTTTATCTGCAAAAATCTGTGCAAGCACACCAGGATCCACATCCATGCAGGTAGAGATACTGGAAACAATTGTTGTAAGAATCATTGAGAGGAAATCCTTGAGGAAGAATGCTCATGAACTTTACAGTCACACACTTTTGCAGAGTCTTGATCTCTTAGTACAATTTCTCATCTACTTGTCTTTGTAGCAATAGCAGCCCTTACCTTTTCAGCTCTGAGTCTGTCCAGTAGCCTTGAAATAAACTCAGAAAATGCTGGTATTTGTTTCCTGAAACTTAGATCCTGCAATCATGTTCTGTGTATGCATTACCTGCAGATACAGATCTGTGTGAGAAGTTGAATAATCTTGGTCTATTTGTGGGAGATGCAAACTATATTTTCTTAACTCAGTCTTCCCTTAGTTACCTGCTCAGGTTTAGGAATTATATCAACTATGGCAGTATAAGCATTGATGATATCAGGGGGTTCTAGTCCTTACATGTTTCTAGCTCTAAAACAAAAGTATGGACCTATTGACTGTTGTTATTCTTTGTCTTGATTTCAGTAAATTAGGACACAATAGACCTGCTCAATAAATGGCAGTAGACTTACTAGGCCAAGAGTTAGTTTAAGAAAAAGTGGAGTTTTGGCATGAAGCTGATGGTCATCTCCAGGAGGTGTTTTTGTGAGATTCTGGAGGTGGAGGGCAGTACACTATTAGGTTAGCAAATTTGATTTTGTCTTGTAGGGTGTTACATTTATTTCCCTTTGTCCTACATCCACGCCCGTAACTTGTTATCAATATGAGTATTTCGGTCTATAGTAGACTGTGCTGCATAATTTCACATGTGAGAAGCAGTGTGGGCAACTCACATTCTGTCATAGGGAGAAAAGAGAAAATGCATCAAATTCCCTGTCAGTTTGACCTGGAAGTTTATGTTCCAAATCCAAATACTGCAAGCAGCTTACTTAGAGAATGGACAAGGCTATGTGGGCCCAATATCAGAGAGAGCAGAGGGAGAATTTTCTAGGTGATGTAGCTATTGGATATTCTCTGTCCAGCTATATCCACTCCATGGAATGTCGCAGAAAGACTGCAAAAAGAAGTCTGACTACTTTTTCAGCAACAAAAAAAAAGTTTTGACTCCTGCAACAAGCCAACCAAGGCCCTGATTTAATCATCTTCACTGTCTTGGTGCAGCGCTGCAGGGTTAGGAGCAGGCGGAGGGGATGGGGAACTCTTTGTTCCCTCCGTGTATTATGAAGGATGGGTTGGGCTTTCAGGGTTCACTGAGATGGCTGATGGAAATCAGGCAGAGACCTCCCATTTTGGTGCACAGCTTCCCATCACACACACACACTGCAGAGAAAGGTTATGGGAAACAGTATTCAAAGTAGAATTTTTCAAAAGAGAGTCAATCTTATTTAAGCTTCAGTAAGAAAAAAGATCGATTAGGCAACTAAACCCAGACTACACAGTAGTATGAGGTGTGGGAAACCTTTTATATGCCATATTCATTGCCTTTAAGTTGCAGTAAGCCCCAGATTGCCATGTCTAGTTTTGGTGTCGTGCCCTGTGGCCTTTCAAAGGAGTGTCATAGGACAGCTTGTGCTGTGTAGGTCTGTATGGCAAGGGAAGAGAAGAGATTCATTGCCACAGCTTAGGTTTCAGTTCCTCTCCTCAGCACTAAATCTGAAGAGATACTCAACTGCTTATGCAAATTGTATAGAGCAACCTACCTTGGTCTTTGATTTCTACTTTATAGAAAAATAAAATTTCAGCTGTTGAATTAATTCCTGTGGCACAGAGTTTCCATGTTGAAAGGAATGCTCACTATACCAGGCCATCTCTCACTGCTGTCTTTCAGCTTCTCATTTCTCGGTGTTCAAAGGTCAAACAAAAGCCAAGTGATAAATAAAAGCCAAAGAAGGTAAAGTGAGCTATGTGGTGAGGAATTTGTGTCGTCACTCCTCCATGAGATAAGCCAGCTGGTCGAACAGCTCATCCTGTTCAGCGCCCATGGCAACAATTTAAACTTTATTGACAGCACACCAAGCCCCCAGCATGCAGCACCTGTCAGGTTTATTTCCATACCAAGGGGTGGGAAAGCAAATCAGGGAGAAGGGGAGCATCACTTTTTATCTTTGTGACAATATCTGCATAGAGCCTTTGGAGTATGCTTTGGTTTCCATGCACCAAGTCCATGGCTTGCAGCAGCGTTTGTGTTCCGTATTCCACATGGGAAAATCAAGCAGCATGTTAAAAATAACTGTTGAGTCTATGCTGTGAAAAAGTGGGTTGTAATTTGAGCAAAATAATGTTGTTTGTATGCAGAACAGTGAGGAGAATTTAAGATCCTATGTTCAGAAGTGTGTGACAATCAGAGCATGAACAAAGTGTTTTCCTTATTAGGCTCACTATCAAAAATAGGCTCTCAGACAAGCAGATGAATAAAATTATGTAAATATCATACTGCATCTGTACAAGTTATATTTTATAGATCTACATGAAGCGTAAGCTTCATTACTTTCCACTTGCTGGTTTTCCCTTTCATTGTCTTTATGGAATGGGTTCTGTCAAAGGCTGTTAGCCAGTGATACTGAGCATAAGGAGGTAGCAGAAATACTGTTCTCAGGTTATTCACCCAAACTTTAATTATTCTCAAACAGTTTTCTCCTTCAGTCAGATGAATTGGGCCTTTTAAGACTTCTAGGGGAAGCATCCAACAGTTGCTCTACTAAATGCAGTTCTGTTATGACAACGATCTATTAAGGTAAAACAAAGCTAGAGCACCTTTTCACCCTGCAGAGACGATCTGTGAGTGTGTTGTAGTTTTCATTCATTTTCCAGTGACAAATACAACCATCTTTCTCCCCAGTCCCTGTAGGTATTCTGGCATGTCAGAGTGAGCTGGATTACATGTCATTGGATAAGTGGTTACACTTCTTGCCCCTGCTGCGTATGCTGAGGAACTGTTAGAATTAAACAGAGATGACTTCTAAAAGGCACTAATGATTTATTGCTTTGCATGGTTTAGACTTTGCTGTGGGAATAATAAGCTCATTATTGTAATTACCTTTGCACTGCTTCCTACAGTTTCCTGCCACCATGTACACTGTGTACTTAATTGGATACGTATTTCTGTCTGTGATGCAGAAAAGTGAGGAATTTTGTAATTTTTTTTTCTCCATCTCTGCTTAGTTCACATGCTGTATCCTTTGCCTGATGTGTTTTGTATTCTTTCTACTCCCAAAGCCTTCTCTGGTTCACAGGAGCAAGTGCCAAAATCATCTTAGCTATCTTAGCAGTAGCTGCCATATCAAAAGATGTGGCCTTCTGCACTCTGACACTGTGAAGAACTCTTGCACCAGTTTATCCAGAGCAGTGTGATACGAAGAAAATAGTTTCTTTCTGTTGTATTCAATTGTCTAGAACTGTAACAATAAATGTTGCAGAAATGTTTGGACTTGGCTTCACAGGCACTTTTCTGCTGCCTCACCTTCTTTAAAAGAAACAGGACAAGGACCATACTGCAGCCCACAGGTGATGCTGTCACTAGAAGGCCTATGAAATATTGAAAGCTGAAAATTAGTTATGTTTCAGGCTTATGTGTGTTGAAATGACTTGATAGTGGTCTAAGACTGATCAAGAAAACATTGACTTCATAATCTTTAATACTATTATTTATTGTTAGCAATAAAATGTTTATTTTTTTTCTAAAACCTTACAGTAGTTCAGAATCTGAGATGGAGGAGGAAGATGAGGAGGAAGATGATGAACTACTGCTGCCTCAGCAACCCCCTTCAGACTTGGGTGGTAAGAGTGAGGAAGAGAATGAAGCTGAGCAAAATCATGAGATCGAGTACAAATATGATGATGAGGAGGAGGAATACGAAGAGGAAGAAGATGAGGAGTCAAGTGAAGGTTAGCTTGGCTTGTCCTTTCTGTCTGCTAGCCAGCAGGGAAAAATGAGTATTTTCCATGCAGATTGAGAAAGATTTGCCTTGGAAAACTTTACTTCTTTTACTTCTTTGTTGCTCTGATTTTTGAGGGGGTTATTTTCAAGGAAAGCTTGAAGTGGATCATTCTGGATACTGAAGGACTTTGCCACAGGACAGTTTAGAGTACTAGTACCAACACAATATGCTTCCCATACAGCTTGCCAGCATGTCAATGCACAGCTTGGTGCTGCTGTATTGGTTTATGGTTGGTTTTTATTATTATTTGGAATTAGATTTGAATGTGCCCTTTGTTCTTTGACAGCAGGAACTGGAAGCATTGTATTTGCAGTGTTTTCAGTTTGAGAGTGCCTCACTAAGGGGCCTGTCACTGTCAGCAGGGTGTTCCACAAGAAGGTGCTTGTAGCTCTCTTTGGTTAAAAGATGGCCTTGAGAAATAAGGGAGTTCAGGT
>NW_008236487.1:2056076-2073750 GCF_000691975.1 Corvus brachyrhynchos | reverse complement strand
TCCTTCCCCTGTGTTTGTCTCAGTCATCAAAACGCAAAGTTTGTGCTCAGAATAGACATGTTTCCAGTGTTTCACCACCATGCCAAATTTTTCACTGCTCTTGTCTTTGTCTTTATACTCACATTTCCTTTTTGTGGAGACTTGTAGGCTCCAAAGAGCTTTTTCGTAAAGGTCTTTGGCTGCCTACTGCAAGCAGAGGTCCAGTTTTGTGAGTCTTTGTGGCAGTGTCATTGATGAGCTCAGCAGGCTCCTTGGCTACTTTCTCAATGTAGGAGCTGAATGTTCATGAGTGAAGTCTGTGGAAATCAAGACTTCTTTATAAGTATGGTAACATGCATGTCGTGTGTTCAGTCTGCTGAGCTGTGGTGCTCTTGGACGGATGTTGTTTCATTCCAGCAGTTTTCCTGTCAGGCACTTTGGATACAGCGGGAGTACGGGGAGTTGCTGCATTTCCAGACAGTCTCTCTTTCTGATCCTGTCCTCTCTGTTTCTCTCTCTCCCTCTCTCCATGACTTGTGTGTGTACACGCGTGTCTGGTGTTAAATGTGGATGTGTGCTTCCCTCTGCTGTAGAGGGGGAGTATAACCCTTGGGAGAGAGAGCTGCAGCAAGGCCTCTGGCTTCAACATCTCTCAGATGAAGAGGACTCGGGTACACAGAAAGGTACCCGTACACCATCTCCACTTCCACTTCCCCAAAGGAGCAGGGAATGTATTAAAGAGCAGGTCCCACATGAAGAGTTTCTGTGTTTTATTTAATTGCGTTACCAGCTCCCTCAAAACCGATTCAGTAGCTGTTGTTCATCTCGTGGTTCAAGTGCCATAAATCAGATCTGTCATTGCCACTGTTTTAGGCAGGTGATAAAGGTGCTGAGTACCTCAGGATGTCTAGAAAACCTGGACAATTTGCTACTGTAATTTGCATGAGCAGTGACCCCCAGGTAATAAGGAGTTCCAGATTTGTTCTATACATGCAGACTGCTTGCACCTGTGCATTATCTCAGACACATGGGACACATCAGAAGTACTGCCTTCAGACTGCTTGTGCCAGTAAATTTGCTTTTTTTGTTGTCCTCTGTGTGTGTCTGTCTGTGGGGAGAGTCTGGAAGGCAACTAATCAAGCTACAGCAATCCCTCAAGATTCTTCAGTTACATAATGGTCATAAAATTAATCAGACATTCAAATCTAACTGGTTGTGTCATTTTCCATGATGCATTTTCTTGCAGTTTATTTTTAATAGTTGGGTTTTTTTGTAACACTTGGTCCTAATAGCTTGTTAATCTCTGATTCCCTCCCTGTGGTTTATTAGAGCCAGAATACATAAGAGGAAAATCCAAGTGCCTTTCTGCATGTAAGGGGGCATATGCAGTTGTCAGACTGCATATTTCGCAGTTTATGATTGTAATAACAGTAGCTTAGCTTCCAACTAACTTTTTTTTTTTTTTCCTCAAGAGAAAAAAAAAGTGGAAGTGTTATAATTTTTTTGCCATTTAACTCTTCTGTGATAAGAATGAGAAGTATTAGTAAGGTGGCTGAAGGGCATCCCTGGAGAAGTTCCCCCTGTTGCAGTTGCTAGGGTGCTTCAGACCTGACTCTTAAGGAGCTGGTTTGCAGGTGGCTCCTTATTCCAATGAAGTGAAAACACTGAGCCAGCCCACAGCTTATAAAGTGCTGGTGGGTGCTACAATGGCAATGGAGGAAAGCTACCATTCCAAATCTAAGTGCAATTAATGTTCAGCTTCCTGCAAAGCTTAGCAGACAGTCCTGAGGAAAGGCTGTGCCAGGTGTTGTTTGACGTTCTCAAGCACTTAGACATTAAAGAAGTGTAAGGTTTGCCTCTAAGCCAAGCAGCAGCCCTTCATGTCTGGCTGTGCTGCTCATTATTTATTGGAGAAGGTGAGAGGGACGGGACAGGCTCGGGCCTCTGTGCAGAGGCTTGTGGAGAAACTAAAGGTGTGTATGTTACAGTGGTCTAAATCCCAGAGCAATCCATTTTAAAACACGTAGATCACGTGGGACCTGCTCTTTCCGAGCCTTGCTGAGTGACTCTGTACTTCTCAGCCATTGCTGGCAAACCTAAACCCTTTAACACAAAACTTTGTGTGGCGATGCAAACGCTAACTCTACTCATCCTGGGGCCTGCATGCGAGTGCTTTGGTACGGAGCGGGAACAGCCCGGGTTCCTGTCCCTGCAGGATGTCCAGTGCCTCTGGTAGCCCATGTGGTTGTGCCAATTGATACAAAAACTCTCTGTGAGGCAAAAGAGACATAAAGCTGCAGAATACTTGGCTACGTTGTGAATCCTGCTCTGCATTTGAGTTTGTGCCTCTGAGCCCTTTTCCCTTTAATAACCGTCTGCTGATTCTGTCCTTCCTGCAGTTCCTTCTGCCTGTTTCTTCTGCGGTTTTAATGCCAAATCTCACACGTAGTCATTCCTGAAACGGAAATCCCGAACACTTTGTCATGTCTGGGGAAAACATGGCTGGGAGAGAGGAACTTGTTAAAATGAGACAGCAGGAAATAATGAGCGCAAGCTCTAAATGCTGCTAATGTGTCTTGTTTCCTTCAAACACTCGAGCACCGTATGAAAATCTAACTGCTTTTGAGGTTCTAAAGAGCTGCAGCAGTGCTTTGCCCTACTCAGTGGTAATACAGTTGTGAAAATTGACTTCCTACTTTATAAAGTAAGTGGGCATTTTCCTTCCAGGTTAAGACGTTTTCTTTGGAAGACCCTCCTGCAGACAGTGAACAGGTGAACACCTGTCCATTTTATTATGGATAAATGAATTATGAGTTACTGTCCCAGAGCAGACAGCAATAGAGACAGGGTCTATAAATTTAATACCTCAGAGTAAGTGCTCCCAAGGCAGCTGTTCTGCAGAAGTTAAACAAGCTCATCAATGGCTTTAGGTGCCCATTGTTCTCTTTGACATTCCATAAGTAGCTAAGCTTTGTGTAGGCAGGGATTTGAGGAGTAATGCAATTTCTCTTAAACAGAGTAATTTGTGCGACAGGAATTCCCTGCTGGGGAGCTGTTAAGTCACAACCAAAATGCTGTTACCCTTCAGAAAAATATTCTCCCTTTGAGCAAGTCAGTACAAAAGAGCCAGGAGTAAACAAAGAGGTGTTTTATGTGCCCATGTGTTCATATGCACATACATATATGAAACTCTCCGATCCATCATGTTACTTAATTCACAAAGAAGTGTGTACCCAGCCTAGAAAGAAGTACCTAACCCAGTAGTGGGGAATGAAAAACCTTTTGTCTTGGTGCATCAATCAGATGGAGATTGTCCCTCCCCTTCAGCAGCAATACATCTTTGGCAGTAATCATAACGAATGGGCTGAAGGAGCTGGAAATTTCTGCTAAATTGGTATTTACATACCATGTACTGTCGGACACCCAGAGAACGTCTTTCATTTCAGGGAAGCTTCTTGCAGCAGACATGATCTCTAAAGATGGTTTTAATAGCATCCCTCTGCCTTTGGAATGGCGTTATTCAGCTTTGATGGGAAGCCTGAGGAGCGCTGTATTGGTGTATGCGTGCACACACAATGCTGAGCTTTTTCTGTCTGTCTTGCAAACTGACCTTAGCCAATAATATTTTCTTTTCTTATTTCCTTTCCTATGATGTGCTACCTTTCCTTTCCACTGTTCTCCCATCTTTTCCTCCCTGCCCTTCATACACCCCGCCTGCAACCTGTTATGCCATTGCCCTCCTCCTGCTAGCTGGAAACCTTAGGCTGCAGCAGATTGTAAATCCGGTTGATCCTCTGGAGATCCTGGCAGATGTGCACTGGACACACATCCGTGAAAAAGAGGAGGAGGAAAAAATGGTCTCAGCCTCAAAGTCCTCCACCTCCAGAGGTAATCTCCCCCAAGTCCCACACCATCAGTTCTTGGATCACAGTTGCAGCTGTTTAACTCTGTTGCTTCTGCGCCCTTCAAGAGCAGTGACTTCAGCAGGGGCAGCAGTGATTGAAAGGAACTACTTTCAAATTGCACTGAAATTACACTTGGTTAAACATTTTGCTTTTCAGGTCAGTGTGTGTTTAAAATTGCTGCTTTCTCAGCTCCGTGGCTGTGACTTCTGACCTATTTGTCTGCCTGCTTTGAGTCCGTAGCATTTGTCCTCACCACACACAATTTGGTAGTGCTGGCAATCAGCCCTCTGTAACTGACTAGGGATGCCAGTGGTAGTAGTCTCGTGCTTTTTGTGTCAGTGAGGACTCTACACTTTTTAGGGAAAACTGAGGGGCTGCGTTGTGTAGCTACTAGAACAAAGATTGAACAGGGTCAGCTTCTGTATGGAGCATATTTCTCTGGGGCTTCTTTTTCAAGTATGTAACTGCCTCTGGTATTAGCAGGGAATGGTGGGAGTCAAAGGGCTTGCAAATCTGATCAGTGGGGGGTTTGACTCGCTGTCTGTAAGATTTGACAGTGTATCTACCTTGAATGTGAGATGCAAGCTGTCAGTTACTCAAAGGAAAACTCTGGAGGGGGAAAATGCCTATAGTCTAGATCTCATGTGAGCAGCTTCCAGCAGTCCCTGCTGACCTTGTTCTAGGCTGTGTTACAGCGTGTTTTAAGGTAAGTATGTCATAAGTGCTTTACCTGTGGGTTTAAATAAAACTCCACCATGCAGTCGATGAGCAGTGGTCTTCTCTCAGTCTGCAGCTATGGTGACAGAATTGTAGAGGGAGTATATATGCTGTGAGAAGGGGTGTCTTTCACAGCAAATGTGAAATTAGGTTAAAAAGTCTGCAGCTCTACCTCATGATACTTGATTCTCTTCTATTCCAGATAATCATCTTTTCCTTATAGTTTTAGATGTTTGGTGTAATTTGTTTTTTTAATCCTGGTCTACCTTGATACACAATTCCAGATCAGTTTGGCTGTACTTTTATTTGCAGTTTGTAGAATGCACTGGGACTTTCTGGTGTGAAATCAGCTCCCTACAAATTAGAGATGGGTATTTTGTTTCCACTGCAGCCACAGAAATAGGCTGTGTCCAACTGTGTGAAACTTACAGTATTTCTAGAGTGCTTGATTATTGTTTAAAAAACACGGAGTAAAAAATGTTAACATGGTTTCTTAACTTTACAACAATTAAGGTTACTTGTGCTTCTGCTTGGGGGTCTGTGTCACTCTGGTTTCCAATTTTTTATTTTAATTTGTATTTTATAATCCTTACTTTTCTGTGGTGTACTGTTACAGTTGCCAGCAACAGGTGATCTTTCCAAAATTGATTTTGTGGCCTTTCCAAATTCCTTCGGGAAGGGAGTCAGTATTTCCTTTCTGTCCCCTGAAACTGGGCCAAGCTAGGACTATCCTGATTTATGATTAACTTCTTCTATTGCTGTAGGTGTGTGCAGGTGTGATCAGCAGTTTGGGTATTTAAAAGGCTGTTGTCAATATGTGTTTGTGGCCACGCTCTGAGTTTTCAACTTCAGTTCAATAGGCAGATTGTTCCTGTCTGAGGAGCTGTATTCTGTGATCCGAGGTGTTTGGAGAGCCCACTGGCAGCAGCAGTGATGAGGTTTGATGTGACAGCCTGGGACAGTGTCACAGTTCCCTGGAGTCCCTCTCATTTTGCTTTGGGAGCTGCTCTTCACCTGCTGGCATGGGCCCCTGGGCAGCGCAGCTTCTGGGACACCTGAGACCCCTCTCATTGCTCAGCTCTTCCTTCTCTCAGTCTCCCTCCTCTGCAGAGTTTCTAGGGGAGCACAGTAACAGCAACCTGCTGTTCAGATGGAGTGTTCCTCTCACTGTGCCACACATGTTTCCTCTGACATTACAGATTCAAAAGGAAGATTAGGCCCCTGACATCTGTGTGTTATCTTGATTTAATTCTCAAGCCTGGAGCTGGTTGTTTGAAATTTCATAGGTTTTATTCCTGTATTTGCTACTGAAAAGTTTCCCTCTGTCACTCTTCTGTTTTAGACACTGACTGATGGTCTAATTTTGGTTTCTTACAATTTATTGTTTTTTAAATTCAGCATCCGACCTTCCCTCCGTACGCCATGAGGCGGTACAGGCGTGGCTGGAGACGGTCCCTGGAGGTAGTTTGGTGATGTTCTATGTATTCCAATGCACAATAACCCTGCCCGTCTCTTCTCCGTGCCTTCAGCAGCTGAGCTGGTACCTTAACCCTGGAACTTACGGCCCTGTCGCTACTGCATGAGTGGACGTGGAGGGGGTAGGGGAGTGTGCATGTCCGCCTTGCTCAGACAGCCCCTTCTCGCATGAACTCCACACTCATCGTAACCCCTCTGAAGGCAGGCCAAAGACAGCTCATCCTGGGTGGAATCATGGAGGAGGGATCTAGCTGAGCGCTTTGATTTGCTTTGTAAACTGAAGATGGGACCGGTTTTTCTTCCCCCAGCCCCTAGAGTAAAGGAACATGGGGCTTTCTTGCAGTTGAAAGCTTAAGTGCCAGAGAGTGCTTAAAGCAAGTGCACTTCTCTGTAGCAGCTGCAAACTGTAGTTATGTGGTGAAGAAAACGGGAAAGAAGAATAAGTCGAAGCTAAGGTCTTTAGGAATAGTGGTTGTTGTGTCTCCTTTGACCTGGCATTCACGTTATTCAGGAAAGCCTCAAGAATGTTGAAGGGTGGCAGAGCTCAGCTGATTCTTTTTGCGTGGTCCTCTAAGCTCTCTTACAAACTGATGAGCCTGAAGATTCTGGGATGACAGTGAGGGAGTACATTGTGTAAAGCTGTGAAGGTGTCTAAATCAGTGGAAGAGTCTGTGCTAGGTAGTTGACCTACAGCTGAGTTGCTTTGGCACATCAGAATAGCCAGCTTGCCTTTTAAACTTCGCTTCTGCTGCTGCTTTGGCAAGTCAGCAGTGTTTACAAGATGTCTGCACACGATGCAGGCTGCTCACAGCTGCCAGCTAATACGAACCAAGTGCTGATCCCAGTTTCTGGCTGCCGTAGTGTGTAACTTCTGAGTTACTGTGTGACAGCTTTTGGCCTCTTGCTCCTTACCCTAACTGCATATATGTATATGCACAGTATATGTATAATATAACCAGCCACCTGCAAGCTTTCCATGTCCCTCAGAAGGGGATCCACCCTTGCACCAAGTTGTTACTTATTGATGCATCTGTAATCTTCCATTGAGTTTTTGTGTATCAACCTATTTAAAACCTGATTTTCTCCTCTCTCTCCAACACAATCTGTGTGTGTCACGTTCATTCATGGTTTCCGGATCTGAAGACCCACACATACATAATTGTGGATTCAGATATTCTTAACGTCAATCATGTTTTTTGCAAGTTTTCATTAAGATTACTCACATTTGCTGTTACCATAAAGCCATTCCATGACATTATCATTTCCAGAATAACATAAGCTATTGCGTACCTAAGCAGCAATCAGACTGGAGTATGGTTTGATTTTGTTCAGTAGATTTATAAATGCTCCTGTGGGCAGTCCAGCCTTTGCCACATGATTAAGTTTTCCTGTGCTTGGCATTGGTGAGGGTCTGGATTTGATAATCCTCTGACGTAAAGGAATAGGCCCGTACGTGATCACACATGAGTGGAACTGCCTTTTCAGAGTAGCTGACAAAATAAACTAGTCCATACATTCCTGTCTGAATAATACTACAGAGCATGAAAAAAAGAAAGTTCTCAGGTTGAAGGAAGAAGACAAACCACCTGCTGAAGGCTGTTTTGAAATAAGCAAACACCCTTATTAAGGGAGAGGCTGCAAGACCTCAGTTTTAGGGAGGGTTAGTTTGTTTTCAAGATTGTCTTAATTAGCAGTGATAGAAATAGTTCCAAGAGTCACTAGTAGAAAACCAAAGGATCAGATCCTGCTCCCTGACTCGGGAGGAAGCTGGCCCACCATGGTTCATTCCCACGTGGCTTAACTTGTGCCATCCAGAATCAGGGGGCTACATTTGGGCTGGAAACAGCCTCCAGCCTTCCCCTGGGAATTCACTGCTGGGAGCTGTGCCTGGTGCCCTCTTCAGGAGGACAGTTTGACACTGCATGTTCAGGCCTAGAGACTTGCACCACTTGGGTTACTGGTAGAGGTGCAATCAAGGTAGTTATAAACATCTCTTATCATTGGTATAGAGCTGTATCCTATGTGTAAAATTGGCAAATTGCTTCATAAGACATGCTGGCTGTGTACACATTTGCAGCAGGGTGTACAACAGAGTTAAATGTCTGCATGTTGTTGAATGTGAATTGATAACTCGCTGCACACTTTTAAAATTGTAGTTCATTGATGCTACTGTGGAAACAAAAACTGGAAGTGCTCGCTTTTTTTAATATATAAGTTATGTTTGATGAAAATGTTTAACCAAAAAAACCCCAAAAAAGGCAGCAAATCATCCATTGCACAGGTTTTTTTTAAAGTATCATTTAATAATGAAATTTATACACCACACTTTGGTCTTGTCTCTCCTCCTGTAATTAAATCCTGTCACAAGCAGTAGTGTCAGATGTCATAGTTCTCAGAGTTACAAATTCAAGAATCCCTTCTTTATTTTGACCCAGCAAATCAAATTGTGGTCTGTAAATGAAAAAAAGAGTTTTGAATATGTAATTTTAATTACTTAAAAGTATCTCAATTAATGATCTGTGACAGAAAAAAGGTTTTATATATGTCATTTTAATTACTTGAAAGTATCTCAATTTGTGCGCTAGTCGCTTGTACAGCATTTGCATTTTCTTAGACCTTATTACCAAAGACTGCTGTAGCTGCACAGAGTTAAACAGTTTCCAAGTGTAATAATGGTCAGTCCCGTACCTAGACTCCATCTTTTACTTACACCCTCAAAGTCTGTTTCAAGATGAACAGTCCTGGTTAATTGTGAGGTTTCAGTTTTGACCTAATACACACATGCTATCAAGTGGTGGTAATTTTCTGGTGTGGTAAAGAAAAAACCAAAATCTTCCTGGGAGAACAGTAACCTTTATTCTGGTTTGAGGTCCTCCCAGTCCCCTTCTTGTTTAATTTTTCATAACATCTGTTGCTCAGAAAAGCCCTGGCAGCTTTCACTGCAAGTGCCTTTGGAGACTCCCCAAGGGCAGGCGTTCCTTGATTCGTTGGAGTCTGCAAGTGTCACTTCACCATAGATGTCTCTCCAGGTGACACATGTCAGGATTTCTTGTTTTGACAGTAATTAATAAACATCTCCAGTATAAACTGTTGGTACAGTTCTATATTGAACGTTTTCACTGTGTAGTGTTTGTTTTCTTTTCTTTTTTTTTCCTCAATATTTGAATATATTCTAGCTCCATGTGAGGAGGATGATGTGGAGGATGAGCTGGGCACAGAGCCTGCAGACACAGAAGGGCAGGCAGGTGAAGAGGGAGACACGGGTGCAGAGCTGGACGATGGTAGGGTACCACTGTGCCGCCTTTAAACCTGTTGTGTGAACAGAACTGTGTTGGCAATGAACACTTTGCATGAGGGTACTTAAATCTGGTCTTATTTTTAGAGGTGTGGGAGTTTGTTTCAAATATTCGAGAGGCAGCCAGGAGTGAGGGACAAAAAGAAAGAGAAGAACCTCAGTGTCCTGGATTATGTAATGAATTTCTCATGTCCTCTCACCACGTGTCTTGTGTCTGTATTCACTGCTGATCCTGATGAATAACAAAAATAGAATTAAACTTGTGAAAGTTCCATAATACTGCATCAGAATCCTTCCCTTGCTATTGTAAAATTAACTGCATATGGCAGAAAACAGTGAAAATTTTCCAGAGAACTGATAAGGCAGGACTTCAGTTGCTGGTTTAACTCTTGGTACTAACAGTCCAATCATTTACTGCTTACATTTACTGCTTAAATGACTAATTGTCACACCGAGAAAGGAGTGAACATTTAGGTGTTCAGGTTATGAAAGTGGTTAGCACCACATGAATAGGAAATACTATGTCCCAATGGACTTGTATCCAGGTTCTCTTGGTTTTTTCCCACCCATCCATGATCAGATGACATCGCATCTGATGCAGAGGCGGAGTTTCGCTTACGTCGGGGACACGTAGAAGGGCCAGAGCTAAAAGTCTCTGAGGATGAAGAAGATGAAGAAGAAGAAGCAGAAGGTGCTTCTCACAGTGTGACAGAAGGTAATCACTTTCTCTTCAGTGCTTGAATGATGTTAATTGCATTTGAGATAGTCTATACAGTTATGGGGTTTAGGAGAAGAGAGTCTCTTGGATTTGAACCATCTCAGTATTCTCAGTGGCAAGGTCTGTGCTTGCATTAACATTTTGAGAAGAATGTTCTGAATCCATTATACAGCTTTGTAAAATGTGAGAACGCTTCTAACTTCTTTTTTCTTGTAGAAGTTGTTACATTAAAAAGCTTGTACTATTTTGGACATTTAAAAATTTATGTCTGTGTTACAGATGTGCATCCAGAATTTGTAAAAAGCCGAGATATTTGTCACTACTCTCTGTGTATAACATTTAAAAAAAGTAGAATATTAATGGTCTTATGTGTTTTTGGAACATTTTTCCTTTCCCTAGATCCATGCAAGCCATCCATCCCTATCCAGCCCCCTAGTGACAGTGTTCTTCCTCTGTCTCCAGCTGCTAGTCCCAAAGCAAAACAAGCAGAGGTAAGAAAGGGAGTCTTTGACATTTTCTACTTAGCACCTGTAGTTCAATGAAAGAGTTTGTTGGATAACCTAATGAGGAGTGACATCAGTGGGCTCTCCTTCTTTCCTGTCTCTAATATTTATGTTGATCTTGAAATCTCACTTCATTTAGGCTTAAAATATAACGTATACTATCTTTCTTTCCTATCTTCAGAGTGTAGTGGCTTTATCACAGCCACACCAGTTCCCATCACAAAGCCCCGGGAAGAATTACACAGGGCAGGGCATTTTAATTTCAGTGAGCACTTAACAACAGGGAAATGTGACAAATGAGGGGAGCCATAAGGAAGGTGTTTCCTGTTTAGCCTGGTCTGGCTGTCTTTTATGTACCAACAGCAGATTCTGTACAGTTGTAGTTGAAAATTACAGTAGTGACCAAAGCAGTACCTCTTTATTCCAGAGTTCAACATAGCTCAGCTTAAGGACGTGAGGCATGTCAGTGTTGTACTGTCATGTTGGCAGCCCTGGGAGGCAGCTTGCAAATCTACTGCAGTGTCTAAGAGCTGGAAGTACATGATCCTTAAAATGTTCAATTCAAGTTTTCCCTTCCAAATGTTTTGGGGTTTTGGTTTTTTTTTAAGGAATTGCTAAAATATTATCTTGGAGAGTTTTGGCATAGACCGGTTTACTTTTACAGTGGGCTGGGTGTGGTTTGCTGACAGCAATTGCTGACAACATTCACTTTCCATTAAAATAAAGTTTGGTTTTTTATGTCCATCTAATGATTCTATCAGACACAGTTATTGTTTAGCAGGCAGACGTTAGGACAAGGCCTAAATGCAGTTCTCAAGACTGTGTGTTTAATGTGTCATACAAACACACAGTGGGGGAGGCTTATGCTCTGATGATCGTGTGTCTGCATTCCAAAGAAAACTGGAGCAGAAGATGCTGTTGGAACACCAGAACTCAGTCAGAGGAGTCTGCTGCCAAAGGGTTAAATTGTCAAACAATGAGCTGTGCTCTTGAGTAAAAGGGCAGTCTGGATGCAGGAGAGGAAAACCAAAATTTCTCAGCTTATTAAGGGACAAGGTAATTGCAGCCTAATTTACTCTTAACAGAGAAAACATGGCAGCAGGTGCTCCTCAGCAGCAAAGTGCCATACGAGTGGGAGCTGGGGAGACTTGGATCAAATCTGTCAGAGGTAAGGGACCACCGCAATACACAGAGTTGGAGATTCAAAGGGAGAGAGAGAAAAGATAGAAATAGACTTATGGATTTTAATTTAGTGGTTTTTCTTCAAAAAATCCAATTTGCCTTGTTGTCATCTACCAAGCACAGTTTACAATGGGGCAGAAAAGCACACCACACTGTTGAGAAATCCTAAGTGATGTTCAATGCCTGCTGATGGGATGCTATACGTGGGTTTTTTCATACTTTGATACTTAGATGGTTTCCTTATTTCTAGATTTGTTAAAAGCAAAAAAAAAAAAAAAGAAACGTATTCTGGTGTGCCCAGTGACTATTAATATTTCCCTTTTTCATTTTTTTGTAGGATGTAGAAGATCCCCTGGCTGAAGTGTGCCGTGCAATAAAGTCCCCAGAGCCACGCTTTTTTCCTGAGCCTTTTGTTCTTGAGGAAAGTCCAAAGGATGAAATTCCCAAAGACAGGAAAGTTAAGAGCCCTTTGGTGCCACCTTCTCCAGTGTTGTCCCAGCCGGTTGCATCACCAGAGGCCATTGCACCCCCATCACTAGCAGAGTCTCAGCCAGGAGCCCCAGCACTGGCTTCATCCCCAGTGTTTCCTCAACTGCCTATCTGTTCCCAGCCTTTGCCTTCTGCTGAAACAGCCATTCCATCCCCAGTGGAGCCTCCAGTATGTTTCCAACCTGTCCCAGCCTTAACGTCTACTCCTTTGGCCAAACTGGCCCTTAGGGGCCAGGATGGTGAGGTGGAAAAACTGGGGAGCCCTACTACTGCAGAAGAAGCCCTGAAACGGAGCAGCCTTGTGGAAGAGTTCTGGATGAAGAGTGCTGAAATCCGGAGGAGCTTAGGGCTCACCCCCGTGGACAGAAACAAGCGCTCAGAGAGTAACTTCACTGTGTCTGCTCTGGAGACAACTCCTCAGAAGACTTTCAATAGCAGGAATATTTCAGGGGATGAAAGGATCCCTCCTGTGAAACCCCAGCCTGCCCCAAGAAGACAGGGACTGTCCAAGTTAGAAAACGAGCAGATTTCTCTGCTCACTCCGAAGTCTCCATCAGAAAAAGAGCTAAGGATTTCCAGTGAAGTACGGGGAGATGTATCCAGCAGTTCTGGGCTTGGCCTTCAGGAGAGCTCATCTAACATGAGAACTATGGCTAGCCAGAGCTTCAACACTTCCGACTCCACCATGCTGACTCCTCCATCGAGCCCGCCCCCACCACCTCCTCAGAATGAGGAACCAGCCACGCTGCGTAGAAAGAGGTACCAAGCACTCTGGCAGAACGAGGTCGAAGCCAGGTCACCTCCAACACCAGCATCAACACCTCCTGCTCCTCGACACCAGGAGCCTGCCCCTCCTGCCAAGGAGTCCCCCCCGGCCAAGAGAGACGACGTGCGGAAGTCGTTTGCAGAGAGCGTGGATGAGATTCCGTTCGCTGATGATGTGGAGGACACGTATGATGACAGGACAGAGGACTCAAGCCTTCACGAGAAGTTCTTTACACCTCCTACCAGTAGGCCAAGGCCAGAGAAACCACATCTTTTGCCCTTGGTCAAAGAAAATGGTGGTCCACCCTCACTGGAAGGAGGGGGTCACCAAAAGAAGAGAGTGTTCCCTGACATTTCTGTGGAGGCCAAGGAGCTTGCTGAAGAGAGAATGAGAGCCAGAGAGAAGTCTGTCAAGAGCCAGGTGCTCCGTGATGCCATGGCTAAACAATTGTGTAAGATGAAAGATATGGAGATGGCTGCTGCTGCTGGGGCCACAAGGGCACGAAAGGCATCTTCCATGCCCTTGAAGACCAAAGAGCTGTTCTATGACTCTCCAAAGCATTTGGCCTTGAAATTAGCAGAGGGATCCGCACGAAAACATAATTCTGCTACTGAGAAGTTCTCCACTCCTCCTGCTGATATGGCTGGACCTGAAGGGTCTGTCAGCTCTTCAGAAGGCTCCAGTGGGAAGAGTAAGAAAAGAAGTTCTCTCTTCTCCCCTCGTAAGAACAAAAAGGAGAAGAAATCCAAAAATGATAGCAGACTTTCTGACAAATCTAGTGGTGGGACAGAGGAAGCAACAAAGCCTAGGTCGTTATGGAAGTCTGTTTTCTCTGGCTATAAGAAAGACAAGAAGAAAAAGGCTGATGAGAAATCCTGCCCGAGTACTCCCTCAAGTAATGCCACTGTGGATTCTGGCAAGCACAAGGCCTCTCCATTGATTACAGCTGCAGGTATAACAGATTTGTGCCTCTGCACTGTGTGCTTTTCCTACTTTTCCAAAGTATCCTTCAAAGTAGTTTTGCTTTGCTTTGTCATTCAGCTGCTTTGCTAAATGCTGCTGCTCCCCAGTGTCAAACAGGCAGAGCAGGGTAAGTGCAAGGGACTGGATTTGTGTGTCTGTGTATTGACAGAATCCACTGAAAAAAAAATGGAACCCTAACTAAGAGTTCAACTCTCAATGTGTACAAGGCACATCTTTTTTCTGCCTTACATTTGAGAAACAATTTTTTGTTGGGATTTGTGGCGTTTCATCCCTATTTTAAATCTGATCTTCATGTTTCCTTTGGCTGGTCTCTTTTCTTTCTTTCCACCTGGCTCCATGGTGGTTGAAGACTTGAGAGATGCCATTACTCCTGTTCTCAGCAATCTGATGGCTGTCTGCTGATCTCTGAAGGAGGGATTTTGCAGCCTCCTGTAAATCTTTCCCATGTCCACCAGTTGCAGGCCGAGATGTTTAATGGCAGCTTGGGATACAGTAAAGAAGTTACCCCTAAATGCGATTGAAAGCGAACATGTTACATTTCTCTGGCATTGTACAAACAGCCAAAATAGAGCCAGCTGCTGTCCTTCCAAGTGCTGTATCTGTGCTAAGAGCATTGATACAGTACAAAGAGAGAACCATGACCATTTCTGACAGCATTTGAAGTAAGTGATGCTCTCTTAAAACAAAGCTCAAACTTGTGCTGGTCATTTTGTGGAGCAGGGCTTCTTTGGTCCCTCACAGGCAAAACAACTGAGACTGACATGAAAGGACTGAGTATTTTTCGTGCTCAAACAGCCTTCAACTGAGCTCTGAAGAGTTTACAGAAAGGATCATTACCACTTCTCTAACTTCCCTTTTTTATTCCTGACTTTGCAGATTTACAGCTCCGTCAGCACCTGAGTTTCTCAGAGGACTCCGACCTCTCCAGTGACGATATTCTGGAACGCTCCTCCCAGAAATCCAAACGAGAGGTACGTAGGTGGGAAATGCCTTTTAGATGGATCTAGCACCGTTCAGATCACAGACTCAGAGAATCCCATCAGAAACTTGGGTGATTAATGTTGTTGTTTTTACTCTTTCTCCCAGGGAGCAGGTTTTCCTGTAAGTCTGCTGACTGTCCTATCTAAAATAAGATGGTTTCACTTGTTTTCATGATTACAAGCTACTCTGTACTGTTATAAGGAGGATCCATTGTCTCACTGTCCCATTACTGTACTGGGCACTGCAAGGAGACGGACTGGCGTGTAGTCTCCTGGGTATTCCTTTTTCCCCTTTTAAAAAATGGGATTTTGTTTCCCCTTTTCCAGTCAGTGGGAACTCCACCCGACTGTCACAGCTTCTCAAATATGATGGATTGTGGCTTAGGCCCTTTCTCTGCCAATTCCTTCAGAACCTGTGCACCTTCAGATGCCTTAGATGTTCTCAAATGTGACTTTCTCCTACACGGGCACTTCTTCATTCTCCCAGCCCCTTCTATGACTGGGATGGTGTGGCTGGAGCCACTTGCTGGTGAAAATCAAGGCAATAAAGTTAGAGTACTTCAGCCTTTTCTATATCTTGGATAACCAGATTTCCAGTTTCCTTCTGGAGAGGGCCTGTGTTTTCCCTAGTATTCCTTTATCAGTGACATACCTACAGAAGCTTTCCTTGTTGCCATTGATGTCCCTGGGCAGATTTAATTTATCAGGGCCTTAGCTGTCCTAACCTGATCCCTGGCTGCTTGGAGAATTTCTCTGTATTCCTCCCAGGCTACCTGTCCTTGCTTCTACCCTCTGTAGACTTCTTTTCCTGTTTGAGTTTGTCCAGGAGCCTCTTGTTCATCCACACAGACCTCCCAGCATTTTTGCCTGACTTCCTGTTTGTTGGGATGCATTGCTTCTGAGGTTGGAGGAGGCAATCCTTGAATATTAACCAGCTCTCCTGGGCCCCTCCTCTCTCCAGGGCTTTATCCCATGGCACTCTACTAAGCAGATCCATGAAGAAGCCAAAGTCTGCTCTCCTGAAGTCCAGGGTAGGGAGCTCACTGTGCACCCTCCTTACTGGCCTAAAGATCTATTATAAGGATTTAGTTTAATTGCACACATTTTTATGTGGAAAATACATGGTGAAAGCAAAGTTTCAAAGCTAGCTGTTTTTCAGCTATTTGATTCAATTTTAGAACGTCACTATTAAAGCAAAAACAAGGGAATAATTTAAGGAATTGTTTGATCAGAGTAATGAAGAACCCTATTTTCATTCCTGGGAGCCTCTAAGCCCTGCTAGACAGAATTGACAAGGTTTGGAGGAGTAAGTAGAGATTGTACTGACCCCACAGAACACTAAGGCTCTTCTGGTACACCAAAATGAAAACTGTGTTCCCACTGTTCTTTCCTGGTGGTGCCTGGTACACAGGTTAAAAAAAAAGCTCAAGAAGAAGAGAGCATCTGGGAGGGCAATGTGACAGGCACAGGCCTGTTCCTCCTGTCTCAAACCTGTCGTCCCATGTGCACAAATTGGTCTCAGATGCCGAGTTAATCCTTGGCTGAGATGGCAAAGGTGTGGCAGTACTGCAAATTGAAGTGTCATATGAAATGTTTTCTAAGTATATGTAGTAGAATGAACTAGAATAGCTAATGAATTTAAGGCTGGTGGAAGAAATTGATGAACTAAATAGGAATTTTCTGTATTTACTTATCTCTCTTTTAATCTCTTTTCCTAGTTGGTCTAGATCTCATCTGAGAGGAAGATTATTCTGTTTTTATTTTATTCCCTTTTTTCTCTCCCCCTTCCATTCCCCCTTGCATGCCCTCAAGGCGTTTCATGAGAAATTCTGCATTTTCCAAGAGATGCAGAAGAATGAGGTACCTGGGGCCAGCAGAGGACATACCCAATACCTGGGGTTCAGATAAGAGTTAGAGTTACTGCTCTGCCCTCGGAGCTCCTTCCAGAGGAGGCAAGGATGCAGTAATGTCCATCCTTGTTTGCAGGCTTTGGACTGCCTTGATGGTAATTTTGTTTCTATGCTGAGCCACTTAGATTTAAAATGGCTCTTGCAGAAAGAAAGATCACATCTCTAAGCACTGGAGGGGATGGTAGGTGACAGTGGCAGATGCCTGGAATCCTCATACTGAAAGTATCTCACAAGCTCTGCTGAGGGTATGGGGGTAGTGTCTCATTTTCCCTCAAATGCTGTTACTGGAGTTACATTAAGAGTTTATTTACTCAGCCTCTGCTGAGTTTTCTTAAGACTAGTTTTGAGAATGTGTTTATTTAGAGGACATGGATGGGAAAACTCGACTTAGCTTGTTTTGTTGCATCCTATCTAAGGATGTAGAATATATATGCAAACACTGGAATGCCTTGTTGTCAAAAGAAATGTAACCAAACTTCGAGTCTGACCAAGCTGGGTTTGTACTGATTTGGGGCAGGAGTTGTATTTTTTAAGTTATAAACTGCCTGCTACTTATTATGGGTGAGAGCTGACTTACTGTGTGCTTCTTAACTTTTATGTGAACCCCTTCTCCAAACTGAAATCCTGTTCGTGCTGCTTTTTTGCTAATGTAGTGAGCTTGCTTCCCAGACAGCCTGCTCTGTTTAGCCTATTCTTTGTGATCAGCAGTGAATTAATTCAGTGTTGTTTAAGGTGGTGTCTTTGAAGAGAAGTATCTTGTAAAGCATTCT
>NW_008236487.1:2049679-2055962 GCF_000691975.1 Corvus brachyrhynchos | reverse complement strand
TCCTGCCCTGTTGGTGTTGTGTTTGTAGGTGTATGTCGCTGTGTGTGTGTTTGTCATTGTTCCTGTACTGCTGTGGTGGTGTGCTCACATCTGTTTTACCACCACAGGTAGCTTGCTTTTTCCTGGAGCGTGCAAACGTGCTGGTGGTGTTCTCTGGCTTCTCATTTGTGACTGGTTTTAGTTAATTGAATGTGAAAGTGCAAAATGCTGTCTGTTTGCCCAGAGTGGCACAATGCCTTCTGGACTTCATGACATGAAGGGAAATTTACCTCTCTTATTAGCAAATAAAGCTAAGTGCTTTACTTGCCTTATATTTGGGTACAGGGTAGCATAGAATGTCCTTGGCTAGAGAAAGTAGTGATTTCCCCCTCCTTTTCCTGCTCCTTTCCCCCTCCAGTTTTAGCTCCTCAAGATCTTTGGAGGCTCTCCTTTTAGGCAAGGAGATTCCATTACTGCAGGAGACACAACCCACTCTGAGCCCATCTGGCGTTTCTTAGTTCACAAAGCAGTGAATAATATTTATGATGTTGGTTACATGTAAATTATAATTTCTATGAAATAGAGATAATTTAAAACTATGGAAGAAACACAACTCCTAGGAGAGATTGTAAATCAGAATGTAAGTGGAGAGTTGTGTGACAGAGTAAATACATGGTTGGCTGAGCCACTTCAAACTAAATATGCTCCAGAAATAAGCCATTATTCCAAATCTTAAGCCGGAATTCTGTACTCATACGGGCAGAAAAAGGCCAAATAATTCCTCTGGAAAAAGGTATTTCCAAGTTGACTGTATCTTCAGGGAGGCTGCCAAAACTAATTGCCTTCAGAAAAGTGCTAGAAACTTGATTTTGTAGCCAGAAGTTCCATTGTGCTTCATCAGTCTGGGTCACGTTCAGCATTTGCACAATTTTGTTTCTTGTAAAAACCACTTTGTTTTATTACTGTGCATCTGTTTTCAATGTTGAACTGATTTTGCTTCATTTTGTACGTTTCTTTTTTATTTTTTTCCCTTTACCATTCCCCCTTTAAAGTCGATCTATGTACCACACGCCTTGGCATTCAAGAGATCATACTCGTCAAAGGTAGTGTCTCCATTCCCACTAGCTGGCCATTGTTGCATTGCATGTCCCCCTCTCCATTAACCCATTGAATCCATAGCTCCCCATCACATGTGCACTAACATCAACACTGACTGTGCATGCCTGAGATGTTAGCAGACATGGGCAGCAAGTTCTTTGTAGGGGATGTGTCCCAAAAATGCATTAAGCTCCGAAATGTCTGGTTGGAATGCATGCGTTTACCAGTGCACCACTGTACCGTGATGTGGATGATCTGTGAGCTTCAGAACAAATTGGTTTCCAAGGCACTTAAATATGTTTGCATATTCTTCTTTTTTGATGCTTAGAATGTGAGGTCAAAGGAATCATCACACTTTAATCAGCAGCTTTCAAAATTGCTGGGTTCCCTCAAATCTTAGTGGAATTCTGTATCAAGCTAAAATCAAGGCAGAAGTTGCTGCTTTCTGAAATTCTTATTGTCTTGTCTTTACAGTCACAACAGTGTTACAGGGGATAGGAAGGCCACATGCTCTGTCACTTTACCTTCTGATTTGAGTACCATTGTGGATTTTGTGCTTTAAAAAAAGAAAGAGTAAGGCATGAGCTTCTTGAAGCTTTAACAATGGTGCTTGCCAATGACCTACCTGAGGGATTTTTAATTAAACTGTAATCCTGCCTTAAACTCTGTTCACTGAGAACCACCAACAGAGGCAGACTGACCAACGTGGCAGTACAATAACTAGATAAAGCAAATTTCAGGGTGGCCTGACATAACATTCTGTTCTTGAAATTGACCATCTACGGAGGAGATCTCCCTCCAGAAGTGGAAGACACATGTTTACAGCAGTCCCTTAAGGCTTACATACATGTACATGAGAAAAGAGGCCTTTTCTTCGCTGTAGTTTACTTAGTGCAGTTGTGAAGTTTTTTTGACACTCTCAAAACTCTTTGAGAGAAAGCCTTTCTAGGCTACAATATATCCAACTAGCGTATCTGGTAAGATCCTAAACCAAATTTCAGTAGTGTTAGAAAGACGTATTCTTAAACTAGTTTCACTGACAGAAGAGTAAATACCTTTCTATTTCTATAAACATAGCTTTTCCCCTTTTGGATGGCTTCTGGTGGTGTAATATTCTACACTAGCCTATAATAATTTCTTAGCTTACACTGCTGTCACTGTACATGTAGACAAGCCTTTATCCTCTTTTGAAATGAAATCAAGGGGACCCCATCAAGATGAACCCTCTCTATGGTACTCACTGATTTATCTAAATCCATTTGGCTAAATTTATTGAGAAATGAAAGTTACTGAGAATAAAAACTGATTTGATCTTTGGGAAGATGTTTCATATAGTGGTGGAAGGTAGGGGTGGGATGTTATATAAAATCACAGCTTTGCAGCTGGCTTAAATGCTTCTTCACTCCTGATTTGATCCTGAAATTGTTGCTCACTGCACTGTGAACACCTTTGCCTACAGAAGCTTGACTTTTGACACAACCATGGCAAAGACAGAACACCTCCCTTCTGAGATTTTTGGAAGAGAAAATGGTCATCCCTGCCCCCATATCTCTGAGCATGTAAATAAGATCTGCTGCTGTTTTTCCTTCCTTCAGAGGGCCTACACAGAAGAGGAGCTGAATGCCAAGCTGACGCGGCGAGTGCAGAAAGCTGCCCGCAGACAAGCCAAGCAGGAGGAGCTAAAGAGGTTACACAGAGCTCAGGTAGCGTCTCACAAGCCTCTTGTCATGGCACACACTCACCTCTGTGTGAAAGCACCCTGATCCTGACATTCCTCTGAGGGTGTCAGAACAGAATCCTCTCTTTCTACGGGAGTGTTCCTGCTCCTGCCCCCTCTTTCAAATTTCATGTCATGCCACAGAGAAGTGAAGAATGGCAGGAACCTATCATGAGAGTTTTACAGGGAGAAAAATAATGCCTGTAACACCTTTCTAGCTGGAGATGCACTGAAAGGAACAGTGATACACAGATAATGCCTGATGGAGCTTCACCTATCATTGATTGCTTTGCTAGTTTATGCTGGTGGGTGAAGTGTTATCAAATGAACCTTTAATTACCAGAGAATCTGCTGGAAAACTGTTAACATCATCTATAGGTGATGGGATTTGTCAAAAACTCAGGGCAGGGGCTCAGCTGACTGAATAGCATCACCTTTCAGTTCAGTGTTCAGGAAGGTGATAGGAGTTGTAGCAAATGAGTGAATATCAAGGTGTTTGCAAATTTAGGGGTTAGGATGTAACAGGGTGAGGAGTATGTTGTCACCAGAATCTGTGATGCTTGCTGTTGAAGCAGGGTATTATTGTTGAATACAAATACTTGGTTTTGAAAAGGCAAATTTGACTGAAGTCTCTTAGTGCTGGATGTGTGCTGCAGATAGAGCAAGAGAATTGCTTTGGTGAGGTTCTGCTCCATTCTCCTCTGAACAGATTATCCAGCGGCAGTTGGAACAAGTGGAAGAGAAGCAGAGGCAACTTGAGGAGAGGGGAGTTGCTGTGGAGAAGGCCCTTCGAGGAGAAGCAGGTATCCATCACAACTTGGTTTGGTTTTCCATGTTTTCTTATCAAGTGCTTGTGCAGTAATCCATAGCTGTTTGGATTTTAGAGGCCATTGGACCATTATAGCCTAGAGACTGAGCCCAATGTGAATCCGTTCTCCCTTTTCTGCTCTCTTTTTGAGGCCTTGTTTTTCCTATGTTTCTTCTAATTCTGCAGCTTCCCTGTTGGCAGAGACTTAGTTCACTTACCTTTATTTGAGGTGTAGGAGGTAATTCTCCAGCTACTAATAATGGCTGACTGTTTCTGCATACCACTGGATCCTACAGCTAGAAAATTGCAGAGGTTTCCTAGCCACCATTCACACAAAGTTGTCACAGTAAGACAACCCTGTTTGCCTGTTAAGGAAATAATTGTGAAACTGTGTGTGCTTTCTCTATTGTGTTGGATTATCAAGGTAATGTCCTTAAAAGGGACCATCACAGAACATCTTCCTCACTGCACAGCCCAGCACACTGGCTACTTCTGACAAAGTTGTGCAGAGCAGAAATGCACACGTGTCCTGAAAGGTATCCATGTCAAGCTGCTGGAGAAATGTTGTGTGTACTTAAATTAAACGAGTATCATCTGATCTGGCAAGCATACGAGTGGAGGAATACCTGGTTCAGATAATGCTGATAGTAGTATAATGATTTGGAAAAAAAATCCTCAATTTGCAAGGAGTCAAATATCCAACAGGCAAATGCAGTGTGCGTGTACCTGACAAGGCCAGGATTATGTACCTGATTACAAGGGGCAGAGTTCAGAAATGGCAAGAGTGGAACAGGTGTTTGGAAAATGTTTGCTTGTTGCTTGAAGAGCCACATCTATGCCTCTGAAAATGGAGCTTGGTTAAGCAGTGAGGGTGCACCCGAGAAAAAGTAAGTTGTGACTTCCTGCCAATTACTACTCAGCCAGAATTAGGTATGTCTGGTGCTCTGTAAGGGTGTGCCAAAGAAGCAGGACTGAGTGCTTACCAAAGCAAATAGGCACTACAGGTGTGAAGAACAATCTTGAGGACATCAATATGTTTATGATCAGGCTTTTTCATTTGTGGGATCAAAAAAATAGCCTTGTGCAAACCCCTGTGTTTGCGGAGCTGCCTCCTTCCTTATGCTGTGTGTTCCTGTGTGGCCCCACTCTGTTCTCTGGCCTGCCAGTTACTGCACTTACTAAACCCACCTCCATTGTTTCTGATGGTTCTTTTCATTTTTCTTCTTTTCATCTGGAAGTCCATCTTGATTATTGAGCTGCTGAATGACTTTCATGTAAGACATACCAGCACAAGTGGAAAATCTTAGCAGCTGAGAGAATATTATTCATGATAGAGTTTTCTCACTGAAGAATCACAAAATGCCTAGAACACATTCAGAGAGGACAGAATATCACCAAGAGTAAGATAGTATAATGGGAGACTGCAGAATTAAACCTTTGGAAAAATAGCTTCTCACTCCCAGCTCTCCCAAATGGAAGCAGTCTGAGATGAGCTTGTGTATTTGTGAATTTCCTAGCAGAGCTGTGAAATTGTGGGTCCTGCTTTGCAAAAGGGATCTTTTCTTCAGGAAGTCTCTAGGGTGTGCCTTGCTCTTGCTAAATGTTTCTATCAACAGGTCATACATTATCTTTGCAGAAGCTTAACTCTGGCATAAAGAATTTACCATCCTCAACTCTTCCCCTTATTTCAGGAGATCAGCCAGAAACACATTCGTTGGGGTGGAAAAAAAACCCCCAACCATATTCTAATCTGTGTTGACTGAAACACAAGATTATAAATCAATTCCGTGCTTCACCCCTTCAGGTACTCTTGCATGGCCATAGAATCATTTAGGTTGGAAAAGAACTTTAAGGTCATGAGTCCAACCATGAACCCAACACTGCCAAGCCCACCACTAAACCACGTTCCTAAAATGCCACATCCACACCTCTTTTAAATACCTGCAGGGTGGGGACTCCACTCCTGCCCTGGGCAACCTGTTGCAGGGCTTGACAAACCTTTCCATGAAGAAGTGTTTCCTAATATCCAATCTAAACCTGCTCTGGTACAACTGTAGGCCATTTCCTCTTGTTGTGTTGCTTGTTACTTGGGAGAAGAGACTGACCCCCATGTGGTTACAACCTCCTTTCCAGAGGTTTAGAGAGCAATAAGGTTTCCCCTCAGCTTTCTCTTTTCCAGACATTTTACATATGTTTGCAATAAAGTAACTGAATTCCTTCTTTTTGAGATCTGTGGCATCACATTCCTTAAATACAGTTAATTTCTGCCTGCAATATCCACTAATTATTCGAGAGGGAAGCATCATTTTTCTGTCATCTGCATTGTGACCTAACGGTGACCACTACATTCAGCAAGGGCTGCTGTGTAAAGGTGAGGAGTCCTGCTCTTGTCTCTGATCAGTCTCTCCCCTAATGAAACCATGAAAACAAAAGTTCAAAAAGGGAAATGCAGTGTGTAAAGTGGTGTTGCCATCCAAAAAAAAAAAAAAAAATCTCTTTATGAGGTTGTACAAGGAGAAAAAATGGGGGAGCTTGCGAGGTATGTCTGCTGTGCACTTAGTTTGTCCACATAAATAGAGAAGGATTGCAGTACAGCATCAAAATAATGGCTTTTCCATAGACAGCAGCCAGTATTAACTGTTCAGGGACAATGTATTAGGCTCCATAATGAGTGGGGTTTT
>NW_008236487.1:2034462-2049669 GCF_000691975.1 Corvus brachyrhynchos | reverse complement strand
ACATTTAAATATGAGGTTTTGGGTAATGTTAATGGTAGTTTCTTACTACTTAAAAATCCAGGCAGAAGAAACACAATTCTGTAACTTGCAATGATTCCTTTCTTTTTCTGTTACAGAAAAAGACAGACAAGACCATCTGAACTACTTCTCTATGTAGTTTATCATCTTCTAGCATATTGCTTTAGTCATCTTTCCTGTCTGTAAAGAATTGCAAATTTTTCTTTTGTAGAGGTCTTCCACTAACTTTAATTCCTCAGATCTCTCAGCTCTGGACCACTTTCCATTTGTAGAAAAAAAGGGTTTTTCAGTTCGACTGGTAAGAACAAAACCAGTTCTCTAGATAAAAATTTCTTTACTTAGAATAGTTTTGTTTCTACTTTCTATCCACTTTGCATCATCCTTAATATGTTACTGGCAAGTAACTTACACTGAGAAGACTCTCAGTAAGTTCTTCACAGTGATGCCCTGCTGTCTTCCTGAGAGGTTACAGCTTTAGATCCTAGCAATAGATAGAGGCAGCTCAATATTCTTTCCAGGAATTTCACACATTATCTGCTGTTTGTGAAGTTGGAATACTTACAGGGTGGTACTTGCTCTTCAACTAATCAAACTCAGAAATGTTTTGGATGTCACCATCAACTTTAATTCTGACAAAATAATTGTACCTTGTTGGCCACCTCCTTGTCTTTTCCTTTTTAAAATTAGCTCAGCCTCAGGCATGGCACAGTTGGTCTTTTATTCTTTCAAAAGCTGAATGCTCAGTCTAACATTTCATTTCTGATTCAGAAAATCTCACAACCTATGATTACTTAATTGCCTTAATATGTTCTCTGTGATTATCTTTGAAAATCTCAGCCTTTGATAGTTGCATTCATAGCAAGAATGAATGATTAGGAGGGTAAACTCTATTTCAAGTGGCAGTGTAAGCTCTGTTCCAGGGGCAAGTTTGTCATACACAGGTGGTCTAAGCTACTGTCATTCCTTGTTTTCCTTCCCTCCCTCCCCCCTTCCTATTGCACCATGGTATTTCACTACAGTGGTAAAGTAGGAACTCAGTGAAGAATTTTCTCAGTTTTTTGTGGTGTCCCAAGAGACACCTTGGATGAGTTAATTAATGTAATATAATATTACTAATGCAACAGTACTTTGTATTATAGTGCATTCGCCTGTTTGGACATGCTAATGACTTTAATTTCCTCTGTGAATTTTTCTTTTTTTCAATTATTAACTTAAAGAGATGTCAAATCAGAAATTTGCAGAACCTTTCTTTTATTCCCTTTAGCATAAACCTTGACAGTTGTTTTTAAGAGCTTGGAAAACATCTACTGTCAGATCAATACTGAAAAGTTTAAGAGCCCCCTCTTTACATCAAATGAATCCTATGCAGTGAGAAATATTGCTCTCAGTGTTTCCATCTGTCTCCTCCCAACGAAATGTTCCACAGTGCTAGACTCATGGTGCACTTGTCTCTAGCAGCTGTGGAAATGCACATCTCTGTCCTGAAAGCTGCTGTGCAGTTCTTGCCTGGCACAGAGACTGCATTAGCAGGAACACACAATCCCATCTTCCTACGCCTGAGTGTTTGCCATTCATGTCAGCACTCACTCAGTGCCTTCCACCTGTGTGCCATACACCATCCTCCACTCACCCACCTCCAAGAAATCAACCCTTACACCTTTCCTGTAGCTGTCCTAAGAAATTACACTGTTTCCTTCTGACATATTGCTCAGCTCCAAAGCAACAGGATTAATTCTGCTTTTCTCAGCAAGAACAGGAGAGACATCAGTGACAGGTACTGCTGCAAACACAAATAGGTGAAGTGTCTCTGTGTAAACTTCTTGATTTTTCCCCTCGGGAGTCCTTGCCTGGCTGCTGGAAATTTTCTCTTCATCTTCCCAATATATATGTTTGTGATATATTTGTGTGTGTGTGTACATATATGTATATCTACAGAGAAAGACAGACGTATAGTGCTTGTATATATGTGTGTGCCCACGTGTAGCTGCCTGTCTCCTCTTTGCCCTTTTCTTTGTTTCTATGTCTCTCTCATATATTGCTTTGATTGTATGGGGCTAGGGTGGGTATCTGACTCAATAACTCTGTCTTCACCAATTCCTTGTTGTAGACTATTGGGGAGAGTCTTATTACAGTGACCTCATCGACTTGCATCTGGGTGGTATGTATGGCTGAACCTCCTGCTGACACTAACCCTGCTGACACTCCTCCCCACCCCTCCCTTCACCTACTTCTCCCATCCTTGGCTCACAAACAAGAAGAAACAGCCCTTGCACATGACTGATGATAGCAGAACCCCTTTTCCAGCTCAGGAGGAGGAGATCCTGGCATGTTCCACAAACCATGTGTAAGGCTCCCTCTCCTATTTTTCACAGTGCTGATTTTTTTTCAAAATTTGCTTACTGTTTTCACTCCAGCCACCTTCCCAGTTAGCAGTGGAAGGTCATTCTGGTTTTTTGCTTCTCCTTTGAAAAGTACAACTTATCACTGAAATTTTCTTTAGGAAAGAATTTTAAGGGGGACAGCAAGAGCAAACAGCGCTGTCAAGGATTAGTCATGCTATTGCCTCCGTCTTGCCCTTCTGAGGATCGTTTTTTTCCTTCCAAAAAAGCCAGAGTGTGTTGTTGATCTAACAAAATGAAAATGCTCCCTCAAGGGACTTTGAAAACACTTGCAGATGACAGATATCTTCTTTCTTGTTTTGTCTTACTATAAGGTTAGAAAAGAATCTGCTGTTAAGAATTCCAGTCATTTTTGCTGGAATCTGCCGTTAGTTTCCAAGCAGTCCAGTTTGCATCATTGCACAGCTATTAAGCTGCTTGCTATGCTATTGCTTTAATACCCCATTTAGTGCTAAACACACATTACAGTGTTTAGTTCTCATTTTCACTTGCGAATCTGGTCATCGCTCTATACCATGGTTCTGCCTTTGCTTTAATTAATGTTACTTCCCGAGTCCCTTAGTAGGTGATTAACTTTTGGGTTGCAAATGACATTTGTTTAGCATTTGCCTATCTTGAAAATTAAAATTTCCTTTGCTAGTTTAACCACCCAAAATCTGTTCTTATGAAGTGAACACATCTGTCTGTCAGCAGATCCAGGAGAAAGCAAACTCTGCTCAGTTGCCTTGTTATCTGAGGGTCTCGTTTAGTTTCTTTCAGAGTATGAACTTGCTCGTTCTAAGTTGTGTTTTTTTGAGGGACTGCACTGCAGACCAGCTCTGCAGAGGGAGAGATCCACACTTTCTAGGCCTGATCCAAGACACATCACTGGAAGGGAAGTGTCACAGGGAAGTCTTCCCTGATTTCATTGTGTTCTGCATTTGATCCTTCAAACACAATCTTTCCCGGGTTTTTAACTGCCATTTTTTTTCTCCTGCTCCAGGGAGGTTGTCCCACATAATATCTACCTGTACCTATCTGTTGTGAATTACTCATGGCACAATAGACTTTTATTGAAGAACATCCACCTGAGTTAAGAATATCCACCCAAGTGCAAGTTTCAGAATGGAAAACTTTCCTTCTTAGTCAATCTAATTTGTTGCCCAGTTCCCCTGTGCTAATTTTGATGTGATAGTCCTCTGCTAGCCCTGTGCTTCACTCATTGTTCAGTCCCTCTGGCATTCTTTCCTGGGGTATCTCCTGCAGAGAGACTTTGAAACCCTCTTCATGGTTTTATCCACCAGGGCTGGCCCATACTCATATGTGCATAGAGTAGGAGCTGTAAAAGGGTTGATGCTGAATTACACTTAACAGACCCTTATCCCTATTTAATGCTATCTCCACTACACCTCTCCCTCCTCCTGCCTCTGCTCCTAATGCCTCTTTAGAGACAGCGATCCCATCCAAATCACTAATAGTGGCTTTAAGAAAAGCAAAATAATCTTCACTTAAAGGGACACTGTCACTTCAAAAAATTGTTGTGTTGCAGAAAAATCTTAATTGGAAATGGAATTCACTGTTTATCTCTCTGCGTGTTTGCTTTTTCTGTTTCTCTGAGCTCAGTCACCTCAGAGTGGTCATTTTTGAACAGGCTGCTTTTATTCATATGGTGACTCAGTCACTTGGGCTTCCAACAGTCAAGAGTCAATATTCACGTGTTTTTAAAAACAGTTGGTACATCTTAAAACTCTATCAAATTTCTGCTCACCTCAAAAATACTGTTTTCAAAACAAATTTTAAAAAACTATGTCGGGCAGTATCCCTTTAAATGCAGTGAGCCAGTATAGCCTGGAGTACGTGGCTTTATAGTATTATTTTATTGCCTCTGTAATTTGCTTTATATTTGCTTTTGGGGCTGCCAGAACACTTTTGCCAGAACGGATACATTGCTGTGGTGATACTTGTCACCTCAAGCAGCAGATACAGAGCTCAGCTTCGAGATTAACATGTCTGTGCAGGATGTGCATCTGGGTGGAGTGCCATTAAAATCCCTGGAGGTCCTGCTGAGCACTGCAAGCAGCTTGGATTCTATTGGCAACCCGTGTCTCTGAGGCATGGGCATGACTCTAGTCATGCTGTCCTAGAAGATTAACAAAACTTGCAAAGTACTTGGGAAAGTTATCTGTAAACTGGTAATATTTAGTTGTTACAGATTGCGCAACAACTTCTGCAAGGAGAGCGGTAACTTCTGCCATCCTGGTCAACTTGCATTGTGTAGGATTACAGATTGCTGTCTTAACTAGCTCCCTTGCTCTGCTCAGATGTCATAATCCTCTCTTCCTGTTCTGAAATGTTTTGTACCGTTGCTGTAACGCAGATGTTTCATTTCACGCTACAGATGGTCGCATTTCAATTCTGAGTAATTATTCCTGTGTGTATATTGTGTGCATGGTGTTGTTAAAAGAACATTGCAAAAGTTGCAAAGTCAACTGAAATGAAGACTTTATATTATGTTGATATATCAACAGATTAAAAACCTTCGGATCCACCACAGACAGCGGTCTCATGTCCTTATGGAATAACTGGTAGCAACACTAGGTTGTCATCTTCTCTGTAGATCCTTATGGAGAGGAAAGGGGACACAATCAGTGATTTTATAGCTGTTTGTTGGCAGCTGTGGAATAGTGAGACTTGAAAATATGGATTCTGAGCCAGACAGTGGAAGATTGCAGTGGTCTGGTGGATATATACTCTTTGTCCTTTTATTCCTTCTTTTCAGACAGTCCTTATCCTGATCCTGTCTTACTTCATCCAGAGCTCCTTACCCCACTTCCATTGTCATTCTCAGTCCCAGTTTCTCCTTCTCAGGCATTTAATTTTAATCTTGACAAAGAAATCCTAGAATTCTACCCCTCAGACCTCCTATTCCTCTCCACTAGCTACTCCTGCTCTGGTCTTCCTACTGACACAGTCTCCACAGTCTAAATCCCAGCCTTTGGACTTCTTCCAAAAATTTTTTGGGCTCTGCTCCCTCTTCTGCCCAGCATTATTTGTCTGGAAAATGTTAGGTCCTGCCCTCTTCTCAAGTCTGCCTTCTCCTTTCACCCCTTCCCCTTTTTTCCCCTCTCCTTTGTTTGTTCTCCATTAGTCACCTTGCCTCCTTAGTCCCAGCCTCCCAACCCACTGACTCCTTGTCCCAGTTTGCTCCTTGTCTGCCTCTGGAAAGTACCTCCGTTATTTTCTCTTCATTCAAGTGAGCAGCTTCCTTTTCCTTGCACCCAACAGGGAATCATTAAGTAAACAGCCACACACTCCCATCTTGCTTTGTTCTGGGCAGGGGTATGCCAAGAGAGGCAAGAAGGATGTAGGGAAGAGAGCTGGTCCATTTGATAGTGTTGATTTCAGACTCATGTTCTCCCTTCTTGACAAGAGCCTTACGAACATCAGGTAAACAGGGCAGGGAAGTGCAATTGTTTGGGTTTTTTTAAATCTTTGTACTCTGTTTAAAGCACATTCTACAACAACTTCACTTTTTATTAACGTTTTTAAAATATTTGAGCTTACTACGTCCTTTAAAGTCTTGCAGGTCTGACTCTGCAAGGCTGGAGTCTGATATATTCAAGAGGGATCAGTCCTATTTCTTGTGATTGGGAAACACAGCTCTCCTGGAAGGGGAGTGGAGTTGTAAGACAAACACTGTTTTCGCAGTCTGCACCTGTTTTTTGAATTGGTAGCATGTTTTCTTTGCTGTAAATTTTGAGCAGGAAAGAGCACTTGATAAGCCGAACTTGTTAAGTACCAGTACTTGTTAGGCAATTGCCATTTACCTGCTTCTTTCTGCACACCAAGACAACAGTCTTGGGAGGCAGGGTCAGTGCAGGACTGTATTCATTCTGATTGCATTTCGAAGTGCCTCAAGGTCTAGTAGGAGCAGAAGACTTCTGTGGAGTCATTTGTGTGTGTGTTCTGCTCCAACTATTGCTTTCCCTATTTTTTTCCTTCCCTTCCCTGCCTTCCCCCACCCCCTTCTGCTGGATAAATAAAAGTGGTTCAGTTTGCATGACAATCCATGCAGTCTGTGAGTTTTCCCCAGGTTTCTTCTAGTGGTTGTGCTTTTTAGAGGATATTGAGTTTGACCCAGATTTAATAAACTGTTCAGTCAGACGTGCTGAGTGATGTGCTTGTGGGATATTTGTCAGAATCTTTGCTCTCAACCTGCAGTTCTGTGGATGCTATTCTCCAAGAGCTGGCTTTCTGAATCCTTGGTTTTTAACAATGCTGCTGTTGAACAACTTCACCAAACAGTAAAGTCGGAATACTTTATTTTTCAGTACTTGGGTTTCTGACCGTAACCTGATTTTTTTTAAGGGTGGAAAAGAGGACATTTACTATGATCAGTGCAGTTTGACTTACTGATCTCTTTTGGACTGATCCATATTTTAAGCAGTGATTTTAAAATTAGAGCTTTTAGTATTCCTGATAAGTGAGGGATGAAGTTTGTTAGTAGAGTAAGTTTCCAAAGTGTCATGCTTTTAGCTTGTGAGGGCAAGTGCCACACAACGATTCAGTAGAACTGAGACTGGCCTCAGAGCTGGATTTCCTGGCCAGTGTTGCTGTTTTCCAAACCACCATGATTAGTCAACAGTATAGAAATCAAAATCTTTGGATGCAAAGCTTGCCAAGGTCGTGATACCACTTGGTCTGTGGTATATCTGTTCAAGTAAATTTAACTTGAAATGATTCACCACTTCTTAGAAATCATCACAGCTGTCATGTCAAAAAACAGGGGCAAACAGTGAAGGGGATCAGTGTGAGCTGTAGTTGGGAATAATGGGGTCTGCCACCCCAAACTTTGTGCTGTGCTCTCTTCCCTCTGATCGATCATTTTGACCACTGTGCTTCTGATTGTGAAGAAGTAATATGGAGTGAGAGAGGAAAAGGACAAAACCAAGAAGAATTGCTCTTTAATCAACAGGTAAATAAAGATTAGAAAAGAATGCAACAGTCCAGTGTAGCTTCTGTAACAAAGAGCAGTGTACAGTGAAAATGAAGGTGTATTTTCATAGTGGCAATACAATTTCTGGTCCTTGTTTTGAAGAGGCTTTTGAAGCTATGGTATTTATTCTTGACCTGGCTCTTGGTTTCCACAACTGTAGCAAAGTTTGCAATCTCTCAAGAGTACTGTGACAAACAAGGTCATTCTTTTGGCTTTTTTACACAGAAGCAAGGTAATTGCAGTCACTTTATAGATGGGATGTGCAAGGCAGAGCTTCTGCCTCTCAAGACTGTTCAGTGTGCTCAGGAACTGGGGCATGCTCCTTTCCTTAACGAGCTGCAGCTCCTGCCTCCAAACCATGCTCCAGCTTTCCGGCAGCTTGGACTGCTGAGCTCTGCTGCCACACACAAGAAGAGCTGGCCTGTGGCATTAAAAGGGAGCAGCTCGTGACTAACACAGTCTGTTGGCAGCTCTATCCCTCTGGTGAAGAAAAATGGTAATTTTCTCTCCAGAAGCTATAGCCACACCTTAGACTTGCTGGCAGCATAAGGGGGAACCTAAGAAGGGAATTGTCACAGAAATGGTTCTTCTCTTGCCCTTCAGCTCATTCCAAACAAACTGCATCAGCAGGTGTTGCTGCTGCCAGCAGCACTCTTTTTTGTTGTGGATGAAGACCTGTGTCAGTATATTGGTGGTGAAGGAGACTTAAACAGGAAGGGGGTTAGGTTTGTTGAGTTTTTTTTTAATTTGCACAACGAGTGGGTTTTTTCCTCTCTGGCCCTGGCACCACATCCAGAAAAATTGTCTTGCAGTGATGATCCTATTTATAATTTAATGAGACTAGGAGGTGGTGATTTCTCTTCTCTAAACAACACTATAATAATACTATTTACTGTAGGATTGGTAATAGCTTTTGGAGCACTAAGCCATGAAATAAGGTTAGGAGAACCATGGGAAGTAAGTTTTCAGGTTGCACTTTGTTCTTGCTGTTAAGAACCTCCAATACATAAGGAACACTTTCTAAAGCCTTGCTGATCATCCTGTTTTAGACAGCAGTTGTTTCCAAAGTAATTGTAATGATCATTACCTGTATTCACTGATGTAATTAACTGTAATTTACATCTAGAATAGCTGCAAAGGATCTTAGTTGCAAAGGTTATGTTTATTATCTTACTAAAAAAACATGTTGACTTTTCTAGTAGCAGGACTAGTGTAGATACCATGGACTTTGTAACTTGATTCAAGGACAGATTTTCTTTAGACAGAAGTGGGAAGATAACTAAGAGCAAGGGAGGAAAATACAGTTGTGGGGAGTGAGCTCCATATTAGTCAGGTGCTGTGTAATCCCTGGGGCTTTTTACTGGAGATCAAGGATGGGATCCTCTCCTAGTATCAGACCACTTGCTCACTGATGACAAAAGCTAGTAGTTTGTGGCCATTTTACAATTAGATGAATGACATTTTCACATACTAGGTATTTATTTTCAGCTCAAATACGGAAAACTGGAAGTTCCTCACCAAGTCTCTATGTCCATGGCTTGAAATTTGTCAAACCCCAGTTCTGAATGAAATCCCAAACCCTGAAAGAAACAGATTTTTCTGTACAGTTAAATCTCCATCTCCCAACCACCCTCAAAATAGTGGTTAGACCAAGTTAGAGTATTAAAGCTTATACAGAAGAATTAATTTGGAATAAGATAGGATGGGAAATAAAAAATGCTTAACACATATCATGCACTAAAAGCTCTGCTTTGTGTGGAAGCATATTCTTCACCATAACTTTGTGGTCTGGGGTTTTTCTTGTTTGTTTTTGCTTTTGTAACCTGGTCTCTGTGAAATGGCAGTTGTAGGAAAAAAATCCTTAGTATTTTTCTATTTTAAATGAGGAAGTTGGAAAATTCAGAACAACTGTAATTAATCTTCTGGTACTGTCTCAACTATTGTTGGTACAATGCTTCATTTGTAACTGCCCTATGGCCATCTGTGGCACCTCTCCTAATGTTGCCCCTTCCTCCTTCCAGTTCAGAGGTTTCTTCTTCTGAGAAAGCCATGCTGCTCAGTCACGGGCTCTGAAGCTGGTGTGCTCTCCCTCTAGCTCCAGTGTGTCCTCCATGTGCTGGTCTAGTTCTGTGATGGTCCCTTCTAAAGCCTTCCCAGTTCACTGGTACTCTAATTGTGTAGAGCTTTCTCTGAACCACAAACATCAAACTCTGCTGACTTCTCCAAAATGAGTGTTATTCTTATCATACTGTTGTTGTGGAGTTTATGCCTTTTCCCAAGACAGAAATGCCTCCTTTTTATAAATGCAGCTGTGCCCTGAGCCCAGTAAGTGTTCCACTCTGGTAGCTCTGACATTTCAGAGTTCATCATCTCCCTGGTGCATGTTCTCCTGTAACTATTAGTGACATTGGTTACTGCCTACTGTTTATCTCTGTAATGTTAAGTACAGCTGAAAAGCAAGTTCTTGGTGTTAAAACAGCTGAACCTTTTGAGAGATGAGAAATGTTTGTCCTTCAATGGCTGATGGAAAAGATGATTAAGATTCAGTAAGTCACCAATACTAACAGGACTTGTAAGCTTTAAAATGCTTTGTGGAATGAAAACATCAAGGGAGAGCTTTAAATTTACTGGTTTAACTCTGTAAAGTCCTCACTTGGTCACTGCCCCTGCAGACCCTGCTGTGAATCACTTTATAGGTGTAAAAGCCTTTTCCCCTCTAAGGACAAGAATCCAGTGGGGTACATGTGTACTCACCATACTTGGCACAGCAGATCCTGGCAGGCTGGTTCCATGGTAATCAGATTCTCCCTGTGATGTTCCCTGTCTGAAGACATTCTATTCCGTTATAAAGGACACTTTTACCATCAGTGGATGCTGCCACGGTGATAAGAGCATGGTCCTGATAGAGCTTTAAGGTAGGGTGGCTGCTTACAGCTGGTGTCTTATGCATGCAGGTGAGACTTACTGTAACCCTGCTTGAAATCTGACATTTATCAGCAAAAGTTAAATACGTGTCTGACTCATCCTGACTTCTGGGTCACGATTAAAGACCTTGCAACTGAAAACTGTTCCTTAGGAAAAGTGCAGTAACAGTAACCTCCTGCCTGGTATTTGTACAGCTCAGTAAGAGTTCACCAGTACCTCAGTCTACCTCTTACCTGCTATCTGTGCTTATTAGGGACATTATTCATCTGTAGACTGTGTCCCTTGTTTCTGCTTCTCCATTTCTTGTATTTTTTCTTTTCTTTTCTTCTTGTGTTTCCTTTCTTTCTCACTCTTATGCTTTTTGTCCTTTGCTTGTCTTTTATTTCACCCCTTTCCTCCTCTTCCGTTCCACTTCCAACTTCCTCTTCCTCTCCTGCCTCTTCCTCTTCCTCGTTTGGTCCTATTGAAGTTGAGCCCAATGCCGGGACACCACGTCGTAGACCTCTCTCCTTCTGCCCTTGCTGTGCCCATGAAGGTAACGTAACCTCACACACCCCGTGTCCTCCCTGACCACAGCTGGGTTGTCATAGCAGCACTAGCCAGCTAGTGACCACAAGGCCCCCCAGCCTTTTTTCTTGCTGTGTCCCCAAACCAACCTTGTCTGTAGCTACCTGGTAACCAGCTTCTCTGAGCCTGTGGCAAGTTGTTAAAGGTACAGTATCCCTTTTGCTAGTCCCAGCTGTGCAAGAGAAGGTGCAGTGACTGGGAGGGACAATGGGCAGCAGCTCTGGGACCAGAAATGTCACACTCAAAAGTTTCTATTTTCATTTGGTGGCTTCAATTTCTCTATTCCTCCTGAAAGATGTTTGGAAGTTGGGATAAGGGATTACAATCTGTTTCCTTAAATACGGCCTTTTAATTAGCCTATAGGGATTAAAGGAATACTGTGTCTTTATAAGGACTGATTTGAAAAGCATCCTTGAACTTTAAAAACCAACAGACCTTAAGTAAGACTAGTTTTCCCTCATCTGTCTTGCTGAGTGCATTCTTTAACTATCCCAAATGGAGTTTGCTGTAGAGTTTCCATTGCCAAGGCATGGGGAAGGGGTTGTTTGTGTGTTCATGGTGTAATTTTGCTAACCACTTATCTGCTTTCCATGGTGCTCCCTCACATCAGTTGTCAGTGCTCCCTTTCCAATCCTCCCATTTTTCCTCTACTCATTGGCTGTTTAAATATACTTACGTATTCCATAGGTCAGTAGCGTTGTGTTTTTGGCTTTATCTTAGAGGCATTTGTTTTCTATACATCCTGGCATCGGAAAGGAAGGGGAGACTTCCCAGTGTTTTCATGGCGCCACAGCACTGGACATCTGCATGTACAGTCTCCCTCTCCTGTCGCCACGTGGGCATATTGTGCAGAGATGCTCAGAAAGGAATGCTTGGAACTGAGCAACACACTGGTATAAAGTCCACGGAGCCGGGGGCTCTTAGGGTGGTACAGCCAGGTCTGGTATTCCCCAAGGGGCTGGTATGACACCTTTGCAAAGGCAGGTGAAAGGCAGCCCAAGCTGCAGCTTCCTAGGAGTTGTAGGCTCTCTCTTGTGTAGCTCCAGGGCAGCGCTTCTCTGACATGCTGAGGATGAGGCAGGGCACGGGTCGGAATTAAGTCGCCATTAATGTGGTATTTGTCATGTGTCTGTGTCATAGAGTTTGAATAGTAAGCTTGCTGCTTGATTATTTGAGCATTAGCTGGGCTATGTGAGAGTTTTTGTTCTTGATGTAGAGACCACGTATCCATAATACCAGAGACAGGGATGTTAGTTACCTTGGGATGCCTAGGTTACGTGCAGTGCAAGCTGATGGGATGCAGCAACCCAAAAGTGCTGTTGAGCTTGATTTGAGGCCTTGCTCTGCTTCCACACAGGCAGGAGCATTGCTACTGGCCTTGATGGGGTCTGATGTAAATCACAGCAATCATATGCAGGTGGTTCAGTGTGGAATAAGTGGCCCAGACCAAGAGCTTGCCAGGAGGAGCCTCCTCGGTAAGTTCCTGTGTTTGATAAATACCAACAGAAGGCTTTGGGAACAGCATTCTGCGTTTATTCCACATGACTCCTGACAGACACAAGATTCACCAGTGGACTGTTGAGTAAGTTTAGGAGTTCGTTCTAAAATAGAAGGACCAGCTAAGAGTTCTGTACTAGGTGGTCAAGGCCCAAGGTTTCTTTATTCTGCTTTCATATTAGCAAATGTGTTTGGGGGTTCTTCTTCTTTCTAGCACTGGTATGCAGTACAGCAGAATTAGTTTCTGTGTTCACTGTGCAGGGGGATCTTCAAGATGAATAGATATATGTGGCTAGGAGGAGCAGTCAGAAAAGTTTTATTCAACTGTTGGAAGAAGAAGAGACAAGATGTTAATTTTGGCTAGTAAAAGAAAACCTTGAGGACATGCAATTGAAGAAAATAAAGGTAAAACACATGGAGTGGCAATTGAATCCTTTTCTGATGAGCATATGTTTAAGTAGCTGGCATGAGCATTTATAAAACTCTTCTAATGAAAGAAAAGTTAAATACTTGTAGAAATTGGGGCTTTCTGCAGAAAGAGTGAGGAAGAAACAAGTAATCACAAGGATATCAGAAACAAAAAAAAAAGTAGGCTCCAAAGAGAAGAGAATTGTTTTGGAGGTGGCTTCCACTCAACTGTGTGCTGTAGGCAAACTGAACGGACCCGGCTTGGGAGTGCTCTGGCAGCATCTTGCTCGGCTTTCTTTGCACATTTTGCCCCATTGTTGTTTTTGCAGTTTGGGCTTGTAAGGATTGCAGGGCATACCTGAAAATTTACCAGGTTTCTTTCTTGGCAGGCATGGGTAAGAAGGATGACCCAAAGCTGATGCAGGAGTGGTTCAAGCTGGTGCAGGAGAAGAATGCCTTGGTTCGCTACGAGTCTGAACTGATGATATTGTGAGTGAATGTGGAAAAAAGGGGGATTTTGTTATAAACAGTAGTGGAAGATCTGTCAATATTGTCATCCCTGTAAGGGCAGGAGGTCAGCAACCTCTTAGGCTGATTCGTGGCTGAGACAGGAATCCAAGTACATTTCAGAGGAGTGGTAGAAGAAGGAATAATAGTGGTAAGGGATGAAAGTCCCAATTATTTGTGCACATGCAGAAGTACAGGTATGTGAGCCCTTCCCATGCTGTTCTTGTATAAAACACATCCTGTTTATGAAAGTGTTTTTGAGCAATGCAGAAATAATGTGTGACTCCTTCTGGTTTTAGTGAAGTTGGCTTCTAAGCATAGCCAAAAGTATTTAATTCAGTCACCTTTGCCATGTGGCCCTCTTTTCTGCCTGTAGTGAGACCCCAGAGCCTCTCACGTGGTCTCAGATGGTAAAGCTGTTTTCCTGTTAATGAAATTGGGAGTTTTTTCTGTTGCCATTGTGCAAATTCACTGAAATTCGTTTTGGAGTGTGTCAGCTCACCTCAGCAAAGTGGAAGCTGATGGCCTTAGTGGCAGAAAAGTCCCAAGGTGGTGTTTGCAATGGCCTGACATGTCCTTAAGTAATAAGTAATTTGTTAATAAGTAACTTTGGTTTTAGAATGGGAAGTAGCAGGGGATATACATAGAGGTATTGCAGATTTATTTGCTCTTTGACTCTGCTCTGTATTTAGTTCACTCCTCTTTTGGCATTGCACTTCCTAGCTGAAGGCAAAGAACCCGAAATGTTAAAAGCACAATTAAATCTTTTAAAAACACAGTTATATGTCTTATTTAAGAGTTGCTCCAAACCAGATTGATAAAATGCACAGCAGATATCTCGAGAGGGAGCAGAAACTGAGAATGAATATGAAGCAATGTATGCAGTATTTTAATATACCTGGAACTTGGATTTCTTTGCAGTGGTCGGGAGCTAGAACTGGGAGACAGGCAGAGTCGACTGCAGCAGGAACTCCGTGAGAGGATGGCAGTAGAAGGTGCGAGCAAAAGGGAATATTTCATGGATTTTATGTGTGTATTTCTAGCCTCGTGTATGCTGATAGTTTTTGATATCTCTGTAGATCATCTGAAGACAGATGAGGAGCTCTCGGAGGAGAAGAGGATCCTGAACGAAATGCTCGAAGTAGTGGAGCAGAGAGATTCTCTTGTGGCTCTCCTTGAGGAGCAGCGGCTTCGAGAAAAAGAAGAAGACAAGGACCTGGAGGCAGTCATGCTTTCCAAAGGTTTTAGCTTGAACTGGTCCTGAGCTTAACACATTTACCTCTGCTGGTCTGTGTTGTCCAGTTGGCCTACCCTGCGTTTGCCAGAATTACATGGATAGGAAGATGTTGAAGGGGAAACCTCCGAAGGGTCCAACAGCATGCAGGGATTTGGTTTGAAGTACTCAGAAGCCTTTTGATAAGTGTGTTGGTTCCAGAAGCTTAAGTTTTACATGTCTGCAAGCCAAGTTGAAGAAAAGAGTTGAGACTGTGGAGTCTCCTTGAGGTCCTGTACGATGGACCGTATTTTTGTGTGTGTGGCAGGAGGGAGGGGGGAATAATCCATGTGTGGGGAAGGAGGTTAAGGGAAGAAGTACCCTTAACTACACTGGATTTAAGGCAGTCCGTTCCTTTCCCGTTTTTCTACACCAGTTTTAATAAAAGGGAGGGAAGTGGCAACCCTCTCTGAAAAACCACAGCAGCCTGTAGCAGTGGAGTCAGCTGTCTGAGAGAGCTCCAGGAGCCCAGGGCAACACCTTCTTTGCTTTAGTCTTCCTCCCCACCAAAGAAATCTGCAGTTGATCCCTTATTCATGGATATGAAGAAATGCAAGACACAGAAGATACTGCTATGTGTGATGGAACTCTCTGCCTCTTGGTTTTTGGAGAGAAGTGGGCATCAGTGGACTCTTTCC
>NW_008236487.1:2028409-2034394 GCF_000691975.1 Corvus brachyrhynchos | reverse complement strand
ATCAGTGGACTCTTTTCCTACCTTAGCCTCCTAAATCTTCTTGTGGGGAACAAGGGGAGCAGAAGAGAGAGGGAAGATGCCCATCTGCTTTGCTACACACTGGAGAGACAGCTACTGCTGGCCTTAGTCTTCATGGCCACAGCTCAGAGGCTGGTGGGCTTCCATGTTCTGTTTTTATTGTGACTGTTTTGACACTGGAAAATACTGCTGTGGGACAGTGGTAAGTGTGTGCTGCGGCAGGGGTGTTCCCAGGCAGCATTCCCTGGTTATTAGGCCCCTAAAAGGGAGAAGCCCTTAAGTGACCGAACCACCATTAAGACTTTTCAGTGTTTTTATTTTATTTTTTTTTTCCTCTGTATTTTGTTTTTGCACATTGGAAACGAAGCTTAAGACCTGCCTGGGCCCTCAGTCACTTTGACCCTTTTATGTCAATTAACTTATTTTTTTAATACTTGAAAGAAGATTCATTTTTGTATCTTTTAGGAAAAAAATGGACGAGTGATGGGTGTGTGTGCCTGCTACATCCTACAACTTCCACTTCAAAATTACTGGACATTGTTACCTGTGGCTATTTATTAGTGTTCTTATTAATAATTTGATTGTTACACATATTTGATTGTGGAGGGAGTGTTTTAACTCTGTTAGAGAAAGACACTACTGCAGATTGGTCCTGCTTCACAGCAAGGGCAGCCTTTATGTACCCATGGATGCATCCTGCCCTAGGAGTTTTCCTTTATGAAAAAATCCTGTGCACTCATGGAGTTTAAGAATCTATTTGTGTTCTTAGCATCCTTTTCTTCCACATCCCAGATTCTCTCTTTCGGACTTACAAACCTATATTTATTTAAATTTTACATTTTTATAACAAGAAAGCCAAAACTGTGAGGTAGAACTATCGCTTATGACTCTCTCTCACTGAAAGAGGGGATCCTCACACTCCTGGATACAGTTAAGAGGGATTTCCATGAAAACAAAAATAGCCCATTTCCTGCTGCATCTGTTGGAAGAAGCTCCTTTTGGCCCAGTAAGTGAATCTGCTGCTTTTCAGCCAGGAGGGTCCTGACCACACAATAACCGATGAGCAGGATAAGCACTGAGCAGCTCAGCACCATTCCCTGTTGGACAGACTCCCTGGGCAAACCGTGTCCTTAACTTATCCTGCAGAGCTGAAACAGCACCGTGCACTGGGGATGCATCCCATCCTTCACATGATGGTGTTCAGAGGTTTTCCCTCCTTGGGATGCTGACTGTGCTCTTTTCCTGTTAAAGAAGTGCTAAGCCTGCTTCCTGATGTCTTTGAGAGCGTGTCCCACTCCCAAGCACATTTGTACAGCGTACTGACTCTTCCAGCTTGAATTTACACTGCTGGCGCGAGGCACCCCAGCAGGGCTGAACATCCTTCAGTCTTTCGCCCCGGCACAGAAGTTTGCATGGTTTCTTGCTGTTGGCTCTCTACTTCCTTCAGAGGGGTCTCCTGTAAGTCAAGGTCTATGATTTGAATTCACCTCTGACTTGGAAGAACACCCCAGGCTGAGGGAGAATGTGTAGGAGTGTCCGCGGGGACTCTGAGCAGTGCTGGTTGCTAACGGTGGAAACGTGTTTTCCACCCAAAGTGTTCTCCCTTTATTCCCCCTAGTGTTTTATGCTAAGGCATTACAAATTAGATCCAGATACTCGTGAAACCAAGCAGACAGGCAGCTGCAGTGCTACTTCATAACTCTGCACGTTAGCAAGTGGTACCTGCCATAGCAGCATCCCCGAGTGTTGGCTTTACCAACAGGATGTCCAACAAACAGAATTCCCCCCATTTGCCAGTGCAGGGGCCTGCTGCCCGAGTGAAATGGTAGTTGGCAATGGTAGTTTACAAAGTCTGCATTTGAGGGGCCAGTGGAAGCTGGAGCACAGGAGGAGGGAAGAAAGATGGATAGAAAGTTTACTGTAAATTGTCTTGTGCAGAGAATTGACCTCAGTCCATTTTATAGTGCACTCGGTATAATGGACCACATCTAACTTGTAATAAAAGGTCATTGAATGTGAGCTGTAGAACAGAAAAAAGTCCTGAGGAAGAAATACCAGATGGTTCCTTTTCCCTTTCATGCTGGGGGACATTGGCCAGATCTTTGCAATGCTGAAGAGTGGTATCACTTGAGGGTGTAGTACCTTACTGCACAGAAAACCCACATATTCTAACCCTAAACTCTTTGGGTTGTGCTGAAATCCCCCAGCAGCAAGAATGAAAACGAAGAGCTAACATTGCACACACAAATTGATTAAAAATACACAAAAGGGAATGTTAAAAGGCCTTTTTATATCAAAATGGTTGTAAAAGGCACAACTTGTATTTGCTGTTCAGTTGCACTTTAAAAATATGACTTGCATATCAGATAGTGGGTTTTTTTACTCTCTGAATATTTTTAATTCAAATTTTGTATTTTTGAAGCTGAAGAAGGCTCTTGTGAGCACAAGATTCCTTATTTGTATCCGAATCCCAGCAGGATGTTCTAGCTCTTTGCGCTGCCCACGTGGGCAGCAGCAGTGACCCAGCCGTGTGCATTCAGTGACATGTGTCCATTTCACGTGTGAGGAGAGCAAAGAGACCCTCAGCTCCCGAGACGTGGGCACGAAAGGGTGTCTGTCCACAGGTGACATGGTCCTGCCCCGGGGCTGGCCGCTTCATCCCGGCAGGAGGTGGGAAGAGAGCCGAGCTTGGAACCTGCCCCGTGTTCGTTTTGAAATGGGCACACTGAGGATGGGGCAAAGCACTTCAGCCCCCTGCGGGGAAGGGAGGGGAATACCAACTCCTGGAAGGAAACGCCCAGGACGCAAATGGAGATGGGGGAGTGAGGACTGCCAGAACAACTAATCTGCTGTTTTCACAATACCATTTTTTTTTTAACTGTTCTGTTCTTTTTAACCATATTCTCATTAAAAGTCACAGCTGCCTGTAAAATTCTGAGCTTCAGAGAACTAGTGTGTGGGGAGGTGATAAGACATTTCAGCTCCAACTTTCAGACATATTCCTTCTTTCAGTTAACCAATACTCCCTGGTCTCACTAGGGCATGTTATAAACGACATTGCTGAACATATTTTAGAGCAAACTGCAAGTTTTAAAAGTCTGTCCTTCTCTCGCCGTCTCTGCATTTTCTGTAAATATTTGTTTGTATGTAAAGGCACCAGTGGATCCTTGGGCTACCCCCACGGTCAAGAATCTGAGTTTTGTGCAATGCCTAGGCCTCTGTTAGAACACGGTGCTTGCGTAGAGCTAGTCACCACATTTGTGTGCACTCTGGTGGGTTTTAATATTTTTATACATCCTAATCCTGAACGTTATGAAGTATTCTAAGTGGTCTAGACAGCATGATCTAGAGCAGCCGGCAGTTCCCTTTTGTGAGCAGCTACACCTTGTTTGGTTAACATTCTTCTAAAATGAGTTTTCAATTAAGTGTTTACACCACACACCAGTGGAGGAGAGAGGTGTTGCATTGTAAAATCTCCCGTGTACAAACTGAAAAGCTGCAATGGGAATTTCAGTTGTCACTGTCTGCAAGAAAGAGAGCTCTAAAGCATACTAAAAACCAGCCTGTATATAGTTCACAGAAAAAGAGATCGCTGGCTTGTTGACCTCTGCAAAATAACAGAGATGAGAAGCCTTCCAAAAGCTCCTGCTTTTGGATTATTCAAGTACTTCTTGGCAGGTACTAGGCAGGGTAGCAGGCAGATGAGGATGTCACTAAAAGCAGATGTGAAGGGGAGGATGCCATGTTCTGATGGCATTGCAGTAATTTAAATACTTCTGTATCTGTGGGTGCATGCGTGTGTGTGTGAAGTCTAATCCAGGCAAAGGGAGTTGCTTTGGCATCTGCCCTTTTGTATGAAAGTGAACTCTGATATTCAGATTGTTCAAGGCTTTTACGGTTGGCATGTATGGAGCGTTAACAGAAAAGCGGATACCCTACCTGTACAAAACCAACTCTGTTCCAGCCTGTTTTCTTCTATTTGGTTGTGTTTTATTGTTTGTTTTTATGCACACTTGCTTCATTGGTGTTGAGATTTTAGCACCTCAGATGGCCAACTGAACTAAAAAAAAAAAAAAATAAAGTCATTAATTATTTTTTCTTTTTTGTTGGTGGCGTTATCGTTTCTTTGCTCTCACTCCCTTGGTTGATGATTAATGAGGAGCTGAGAGGAGGTGATCTAGAGATAAACCTGGGTGTTAAAGGGCCTGGCTTCAGTTACTCTTTTGCTGGCTCACTCTCAGCCACTCTGAATTATCTGATGCAAAGATATCAATGATACACCCCCAGTGCATGTACATACTCTACATTGTTTCTTCAGATTCTCTGTGAAGAGCAGTTACAGTAAAAGGCCAAGAAGGGATGAAGGTAATATAAACTGGATTGTAGAAACGAGGATTTCATTTCTGTAGCTGAAGCTCACTTCCTCAGCCTGCAGAACTAGCCTGCTACAGCCTGAACATCTGATGCTGCTGTAGCAGCATTCAGTAAAATAATGGGAGAATTACATGAATGCCTCTGTGCTGACTTTTTTTTTAATTTTTCTTTTTTTAAGAAGCAGAGGTTTCACACAGGATGTTGGGGGAAATCCCAGCTGGGGAAATCCCAAACAATGTGTTTTATTTTCTTGTTCACTCAACCATTCTCAAAACAAAGGATAAACCCTGGTGTTCCTATGGTGGTGTGATTAAAGGAAACCTATTACTGCAGCAGGAGGGATGACAGGCCTTGGATTTCCCCTTGCCTGGAGGCTGGGCCGGCAGGCGGTGCTGCAGGTGGCAGGAGTGACAGCACTTGCTGCCTCAATTGTGCAGCTCACTAGGGCAGCAGCTCGTTGGGTATGCTACAAACTTTATTATTCTTCCTGTTCTTTTGGTCTCTTGCTCCCAAATAGTAGTGGGAATAAAAATAGTAGTGGGAGAAAGCTGTGGTTACCCAGGGATGGAGGATCTCTCTGCTCTCCAAAGTCCAGTCCCCGAGGATTTCTCACTGGATGCCAAAAGAAAAATGGATGTCTGGAAAGCGACTGCTGGACTCTGGAACGCAGGAGGTTGGCTCCCATCCATCGCTTAGGAGACCAGTCTTGCAACACTTCCTCACGGGTACACTGCAAACTCGCTGGTCCTCAATCTCAATTAGGAACAAAGACATTCGGCTGTTTTATAAACTGTGGATGGAACAACAGGTCTAGGGAGAACTTTTATCTGTTGCTTGCTTGGGTGAAGACCTACGCTGGCCGTCCGAGATAAGTGCTCCTGCACAGATTAGCTACGCGTGACTAAGAAATTACACCAGAAAAGGATCTTCTAACAAGTAAACCCTGCCCCAGGAGCCCAGCCTGGTGGCAGCTGCTGCTTTCCTTTTCCCTTGATAATGAAAGTAGCCTTCAGGAGCCTCTGACCGTTTCCACAGGTGCTATTCCATGCCCACGAAGCTGCCCCACCCACCCTGCGCCGTTCCCCTTGGCGCAGAACCACAGCCCCTCCCCAGCCCTTTGCCTTGCGTGCAGAGGTGAGGAACAGCACGGAAGTTCCCGAGGTGGGAGGGGGAGCGTGCCCTCGGGAGCGCAGGAAGGAGGATGTCCGTGGGTTCATTGAGAAGCGTGCAGAGCCTCTTTCTGGCAGCAGCAGATATATATTATCTTCTACAGCCCTCCTGGCTGCACTCGGCCTGGCTGAAGACAATGAATGTAACTTGCCAGGAACAACAACTATGGGAAAGTCATGCCTACAACCCCCTGCCATTCTGGCTTCCCTCATGTTTTATAGGGGTTTTTTTTTTGAAAAGTCCTCACCATCAGTGCTGTGACAGCAATTAGCAATTGCTGCCTACATTAGTATTTGAATTTTTAAGTCCTGCATGTCAGAGAATGTAAACCTAATCCTGTAAGGATTCTACCTGGCCACGCATCTCTTAAGAATTCCAGCAAGTCCTGAGTGTATCTTCCTGCTTTAAATCCTAAGCAGGAAT
>NW_008236487.1:2026921-2028394 GCF_000691975.1 Corvus brachyrhynchos | reverse complement strand
TGATCCTACAGGTGGTAATGGGTGAAAGCAACAGTGCTGGCATGAGGCTGCATCTCCTCCTGGAGCCACAGGGAAGAAGGGGGCCTCATGCTTCATTTTGTAGATATTACTTGAGGGATGTGAGGAAGAGTTGCCTCCTTCCTTAGCTTGCACCCTTTTACACAGCACTCAAAATAAGGAAGGAAAAAAACCCTGCTCCAGAAATCAGCTCCAGACAAAACACTATTTTGCCTTGGCACCTTGGGAACAGTGTGAATGCCTGTGGACACCAGGAAAGTGGATAAACTAGTATTTCCTAACCTGCTGAGTGTGTGGTGCTTTTCTGCATGTCTCAGGTATGGGAATCATGTGGCTTTCTGTAAGCAAAAGATAACATCTCGTTTTTATTATTCACATTTTCTATACAAATATACAATCCATATTACTCAGATACCGGAAATAGAAAGGTATTAAAAAACCCACAGCGATTTCTCAAAAGAAAGAAATACACTTTGGACAGAAGGGACAGAGGGGGGCTGCTTGGGGCAGTGCTGACTTCCCAAGACAAAGCTAAGTCTGAGGAAACAGAAACTTCTCTTCAGTTCCTTGAAATCACGTATTTGTGTGTCATCTTTCCCCCCAACACCCTTCCTAGCGGGAAGCCACCTGGTGGTGTGACTCAAAGCTAAATCAGAATTGCTTCAGGATCCCAGGACTTCAAAAAGCAGCCTAAGATCAGGCACCCTTGGCACGCCCTGTGGGGCAATCCAAAGCTTGAGTGTGGCATTGGCACCGTGACTGGGCATGTTAGGAAGAAAAGTGTGACAGAAAGGACACCTGTACTGAATACCAGGTAAGCACTGCTCTAAACAGAGCTGTGTTGAAGTGTAAGGCTGTATTAAATAGGAATTAGTTGAAGTAGGACTGTATTGCTATACTTGAAAGGAGGTTGTAGCAAGGTGGGGACCGGCCTCTTCTCCCAGGCAGCAAGTGACAGAATGAGAGCACAAAGTCTTAAACTGCACCAGGCACGGTTCGGATTGGACATCAGGAGTTTCTTCCCAGAAAGGTGATCAGACATTGGAATGGGCTGCCCAGGGAGCTGGTGGAGTCGCTGTCCCTGGAGGTGTTTAAGGAAAGCCTGGGTGTGGTGCTCAGTGCCATGGGCTGGTTGATGTGGTGGTCTTTGGTCACAGGTTGGAGTCGATGACCTCAGAGGTCTTTTCCAACCTAACTGGTTCTGTGATTCTGTGATTTTAAGCCCATAAAACGATCTTAAAGGAAAATTTGCATTTATTTGGCAGGGAGGGAAGTGGCTGTAGATGGGGCATGAGGAGCCAGCCTTTGGCTAACCAGCACCAGGTGGGGACCCATGACAATTCCAGCGCGACGATCGCTGCCGGCTCGGCCCGGGCGGATCCCGAGGCGCGGGGCGGATCCCGAGGCCCGGGGCAATTCCCGAGCCCTCACGCGCGGCCCGCGCGGCCGTTGGCG
>NW_008236487.1:1986955-2026397 GCF_000691975.1 Corvus brachyrhynchos | reverse complement strand
CTGCGCGCTTCCCCCTCTTCCCCGCCTCTGTCGCGAACCGTCCTCCCTCCCGCTCAGGTGGTATTTCATAAAACCACGAAAAGGTCTCTCGCCTTTGGACTACGTGGTAAAAGTGCAGCAGCATCTCGCCCTCGGTTTCTGGTGAGCGTTGTCAGGAGCGATTTTGGCCGGGCAGGGGAGAGGAAGGAGTTAGTCCTGAAGCGGCGACTCCAGAGGGACCCGCGCTTGCCTCAGCCTTCCAACAACAGAGGGATGTGGGAGTGGCAGCTCCAGGAAGAAAGCAAGGCAAGGAAGGATTTCTAATAATAGCGCCAGCATTTTTAGGAAGAGCAGGTGATTGATACGGATGAATCAACTCAGTGTGAGCTTTTATCCGCGCTTTGCCTTCCCCAGAGCTGTATGTCAGTGGCTGCCTGTTGAGGTGCTGAGCGCCTGTGGCTGCCCTTTGTTTCCCGTGAGCAGCGCTCACGTTCCCGTGACCACAAGGACGTGTTGGATTCAGGATGAGCGAAGGCTGGAGCAGGAGACTGGGTAGTGTGTGAAGTGGAAGGGAATGGAGTGAGCAGGTCCCCTTCCTTAGAAGGGTGTTTCTGTAAGTTATGTGCTCTGGAGATGGTCTCTGTACCTTGGAGTGACAGTGGGTCTGAAACTGGTGGGTTTGGCGGGGGGATGATGTTCTTGTCTTCTTTTAAACGATGATATTTTGTAGCTTTAGCTATAAAAAAAAGAAGGTACAGTGCCTCAGAGTTCTTTAAATCACTGAATTCAGAAAGTCAATGCTTATTTCAGAAGTGAGTGAAAAGTGGTGAACTTTTCTTTATGTCTCTTGAGGCATCTGGGCCATAATCTTGTAATGAGATACTTGTTATCTGTTCAAAATGGTTAAAATGTTTGATGGAGGAAGGAGCAAAGTGGTTCCCCAACAGGAAATTATTTTTGAAAGTTTTGGTTTGGTTTTTTGGTAAAGGACTTTTTGCAAAAGTCCACATGGGGAAGAGTGGTTTTTATTCTGTTGTAACTTTTTATCACTAATCAGACCGAAACTGTTTTCACCTGCCTTTGGAAGCATAACGTCTTAAAAGGTGTTATTTAAAAAGAAGGGGGTTTCTGTGTGGTTCTTTTTTTTTTTTTTTCTTCTCCTCCTTTCCTTTTCAACCTATTTACATGAGTTTAGTCCTGTTCAGTGTCTTCTTTAGGATAACTTTGCACCACCTATTCCTGGAGATCTCCTCTGTGCCACTGGTGTTACACAAAAACACTGGGGGAATGCATTGTATAAAAAGTAGCATTCTAGCACTGTGTTATTTGCTTGGATTTCTGCAGCCTGTCTCTTCCCATTTTCTTGTCTTCCTTTTTAGGTCTCTTGTCTGTCATTACAGGTAACTGGCAGGGCTTAGGGACCTGCTGAGGCAAAACACTTCCATTGTGCCTGTGCACAGTGTAACAGGTGATTGTAAAGCTTGTGGATAGGCTGCCCTGTACTAAGAAGGGTCAGTGTGAAAAATCTTCCCTTCTGATTTGTCAGCACCTTCTTGTTTGCATCTGGTGACATTTGCTGAATTTAGGAAGAAAAAAATATGACTGATTTTTGGTTAGGTGGTTTTGTTGTGTTCCTGCCCTCCCAATTTCTTAAAACCAGATTAGGCCAGCTGAGACCGTGAGTTCAGCTCAGTTTCTCACCGTGCACAGGCAGCAGAACAGTGTGCAACACTCCACCAGGGCTGCCTGTGCAAACCAGGAGTCTGTGCTCCTGGGGTTTGGGCATGCCTGTGCCCAGAACCAGGATGCAGCATCTCTGGATAATGTGAGGGCCTTGTAAAGGAGCTCAGTGTGCCTTTTATTTCTGTTAGATCCTAAACCAGTAAGAACTATGGCATATAATTTGGGAATTATATGGGAGGGGTGCATGTGTGTTCACTGAACACTCTCACCTGAGGTCAGTTATGCCATGCTTCCCTATATTTTTTTTTTCTTGTGTAACAGGATGACAGAAGTTATCCACACTCAGCAGGAGTCTGAGGAGCTGACAGATCAAACAGATTTTTTTTTTTTTCTGTAATAGAATGAAAATGTTTATAGTGGAAGCAGGCAGACACATAAATCAGTGACTGTCACCTTTGGAGGCCTTCCTGGAGCAGCCTGGTGCTTGGAAGGCATTGGATGGGGGAGAAGGGACTGTCTCTAATAACTCTGAACAGGTTTCTGCACCTGGTGCAAGGACTGCTGGTGTGACTGTGGACGAGCAGCCTCAAGGTGTTGGTTCCTTGATAGAGCAGCTCCTCTGGCTTCTGGCTATGAATTCTCCAGCAGGAAGGAGTCAGCGGTTTCTCTGCTGAGGGGAATTGTGTGCAGATAGGCAGGTTTCATTTTCGCTGCTTAGCAGTTCCTAGATGAGTGAAAGAGCAGAATTTACTATCAATTTTGGGTTGGTTTTTCGGGTTGTTTTTTTTTCCTCTAGGAGCCTTCTTCCTTTTTTTCTTGGCATGCTATGGCTTTTTGTCTGTGTCAGATTACAGAGTTTTGGGGGCTGGAATTACCTGCGTATCTGTGTGCTGTGCAAAGCCAAGTACATGCAAGTATTTCTAATTAGTGAGTGGAACTTGTGGCTTAGCCAAAGGTGCAAAACTCCTGGAAGTCTGAACCCCTTTTAGTTTTCGATGGCTTCCCTTGGGGTTGGAGGAGGTTGCAGGGGGCTGAGTTTAGCTTTAATTGAAGCTTATCAGTTATGATTATAGTATGTGCATAGGTGGTCCCTTCCTTAGAGATTTTACAAGTCTGATTTTTTTGACCCAGGCAAGATAGGAAGTATGTAGGAAAGGGAGGGGTAAAATGTAGAAAGAAATGTTGAGTCACACAGTATCCAATGGCATTCTTTCGGTTTGGTAGCAATCTGTTAAGCTTCTGTGACTGCCTCAATTTGTACCAGATGTCTGTAGTGAACCGTCTCCTGGCATCCTGCTGTCACCCCATCTATCCTGGGAAGAGAACAGGACTCTCTAGAGCTGCCATTAGGCACCTCCTTGCACCTGGATGAGATGGCAGGGATTGTCTCCTGGGCGCTTTTTGAAGGAATTGCCCAGTGTAGAGCATAGGGCTGTGTTGATGCCACTTTCACACCCTTCCTGGCAACAGCTGCTCCAAGAATCCTTCAGCTCCCCTTGAGTAGCCCCATGGCTGGGAGCATTGTTAGCACTGCCTTGGGCACTTGGTAACTTCTGCTCTTGATGCAGTCTGCTGCTTTTCCTGCCTCTTTGCACCACTATGGCACTGCTTGGAGGTGCTTCTTGGCCCTGGTGGGCTTTGGCTGGGCTGCCTTGCTGGCAAACATGAGGAAAGGGCTGTACCCCTTCATGCATTATGGGAATTCTGCTCTTTCTCCCACGAGAGGACAGTGTCATTGTGGCTTTAAACTCCTCCTACCTCAGTAGCTTGCTCCCTACTTTCCTTTAAACTCTCAGAGCTTTTATTCAGCTTCACTGAAGCATGAGCAGGGGAATTGGACTGTGTGTGCAATTGTGACACACATGGATGTTGGATTTTTGTTTAAATGTCTGCAAACCTGCTCTATTTCCTGGTAAAATGCTGTGACTGTGATCTTCGGCCAGTTTGTAGTGCTCTTACTGCTGTTTATGGAATGGGCAATACCCAGGTCTCTCAAACATTTTGGGTCATTTCCTTCATGTCCTTTCTACTTTCTTTGGTAAGTGTAGTTTCTGATTGACAGCTACACAAAACAAATCCACTTAGATCAGCAGTTGCTATATTTGGGGTTTATATGCTCTTCCTGTGTTTCAACATCAACCTGTTCCTCCTAAGGTAGAACTGAAAGTGGCATGGTTTTGCTTTGTTTCATGCAGAGTCATGTGTTTTCTCCTAGAAAAAAACAACACTTTTTCACTGTGCTTGTAGACCTACAGCTAAGAGAGCCCATAGCTGTTGAGCAGAAGCAGCAACGTGCTGAGGCATCTCCTGTTTGCCTGGCACTAGGAAATGTGTACTCTGGGAGGCACCTATTTGCAATTTTTCTGTCACAGCTCCCAAATGGCTCCTGCAGTGTTTCTTTGAGAGGGAGTATTTTCTTAGCTCTGTATCATTGTGAAAGGTGTTTAAAAGAGATGATGATTTCTTTTGTGCTTACTGTGTATGAGGTGCTGCTGTCAAACGGCTTTGATCAGGATTATGAATGCTGCTGTGAGTTACCATCATTTTTGGCTGCCTGGTTTGATGCACAGCTTTTTCTTTAAGGTTTTTGAGGATTTCTGGGCTCCTGTCATAAGAAATTCCTTCAAGATTATCTTGTTTTCTTTTTTTTTTAATATTTTTGTACTGGCTTCATCACTTTAACTGTCATGGTGGGAATGGAGGTTGCTGTGCAGCACAGTGGGAGAAGGGAATCAAAGGATCCATGTCAGACTTTCCTTCTGGGGATCGTCTCTGGCTGTGCTGGTGCACAGTTGTCTCATAAAAGTGAGAAGTGTAAGAGATGTTTACATCTCTGATACACTTGATGTTTAGGAGGGGGGGAGTCAATTTAAAATTCACTTTCATGTTTTGGAAAAGCTGTCAAATATTGACACAGGGTTCTGGATGCTCTCAGAGCATATGAACGTGTGGCTGTGAAGATTTGTCTTTGTATCCCTTCCTCTAGAAATGCTTTGGGTCTTTTTATGATGAATGTTCAGTCCGAGAGGCTCCACTGAAGTCATTCTGGGGAGTACCAGCAGTGAGAATTCCCTTGACAGTAAACTGTCCAGTGCACTGAACTGTTGCTTAGCTGCTCCTTGAGTGCCATCCTGGCTGTTGCATCCATCAGCACTCTTGTTTTACCTAAGCAGGGAGCTCCTGAAGTGCTGCTGAACTGTTGTTCCTTGGACATGTTATCTCCAATGGGCCACTCTGATCCAGTGTTTAAATGTCACACTGAAGCATCTTCACAGCTTCTCTTTGTTCCAGAAAGCAGTGCAGATATTCCTGGTGCTTACCAGTCTAGAAAGAGAGTTCTTGTCTACTCATATGGCCTGAAGGTAACCAAAGGCCGAGGGAATGCAGCTGTTAGGGGCCACCTGTATCCATACAGCTGACTTTTTGAATTCTTTTTTTAATTACTTCTGACCAGTTTCTGGTTTTGCTTATCTAACTTGCCAGTCAGGCAAAGGAAAGACAGATTTACATTCCTCTTACTGTAAGTATCAGCTGTGAAATGCATCCAAGTTGCAAAATGACGTGGCATTCTTGATTTTCTGTCTGATGGGTGGTCCATGCTCATGCTGGCACAGAACGGTAGTACCTATGCAAAAACTAAAACCAGGAGGATTCTCTTGACCTGTAGGTGGCATGGCAGTTCTCATATCCAGTCCTACTTTCTGAGGTGTTATGGCTGGCAGAGCCTGTCCAAGTAGCACTTGTGCCCCTCAGAGCACTGTTGCCAAGTGCTGAGACTGTGTCTGCTGCAGGAACTGAGCGCTTTGTTGCTGCTCCAGTGTAAAAGCAGCTTTGCTGGAGTGCAAGGGTCCAGTGCCCATGGCCCAGCTGGGGCATGCTCTAAAGCCAGAAGCAAGTCTTGTGTTTCTGTGGTTGGACGCTGTCACTTGCACATCCAGTGATGGCTGGAGTTTGTCCCAGTGCTGCCTGCTCTCAGTCTGGTTGTCCTTCCTTGGTAAGGTCAAAACACTGGAACTATGATTCCTCAGCCCTTCCTGCTTCTGTGATTTCCAAGAGGCAAATGTAAGAGCTGCTTGCACATGCTGTGCCTTTATAGCAGGGGTCTGTTGCAGCTGCTGGGCTGAAGTAGTCAGATTTTGAACAGGAAGCTAACCCTGTAAAGACCAGCAGTCTTGTGTGATAGTGGTGATGGTGCTTTTTTGTCAGGATTTGCTCTGCTCCCTCCAGCCAGGTCCTGAGGAAAGGTAAAAGTATTTTCCTAACCCTACCGAGAAGGTGAAGTGCAGGGTGAGGTTACCTGGCCAGAGTTCCTTTGTGCAACACCAGAGGGGAAAAACAGCCTAGTACCAGATCCAAGAAACTGCACTCTGACAGCCAAGATCCAAGTCCTGCCCTTGCCTCTTAGGCGTGGCTATGCCTGAAACGTGGAGATGTGGAAATTCTGCTTGGGTCGAGCTGTAGTTAGCTGAATTAAAATTCCAGCTGCAGTCTTCCTGCTGTCTCAGTTTAAGCACAGCTGTGTCTGTAGGCTGGCTTCTGAAGAATAAAGTGTTGTTATGCTGCCTCTGTCACTGATCTGATAAAGAAACCACGCTGATGAAAAGTTCCTGCCTACCTGTTTTTTTAAGAGCATTAGCAGTATGGCAGTGTTCCTTCACACTCATTCATGTGCTGTGTGTGGGCTGGTCACCAGAGCTTTTTGAGCCAAATGAGGAGAGTGGTTGTTGAGGGATTTGGATGTTTTTCTTCCTAGGAAGTCAAAGTACTGCCCTGGTAACCAGAAGATTGCTGCAATTCATGTCGTCATGAAACAGCAAAAGACCTCCAGGAACTTAAATAAATTTCTATCAAAAAGGCAAACTGACACCTTCTTTTTAGAATTGTCTCTAATAAAGTTTTTCTTCCAAAGAGGAAGATAAACCCCTTTAAATAAAGAGTGCAATGTATTTCTAAGCCAGAATACAAAGCTGAGAGTGCTTGGTGTAAAGGCTGAGATGATAATTCTGTACTAAAGCAGCATAAAGAAGCAAAGGTAAGAATGCTCCAGCTAAGGTAGTAGTAAGTATTCAGCATGTTTCAGTGTACATTTGCATCAAAGGGATGAGGAATAAACGTGGTGGTGGTGGGTTTTGTTTTCCCTTGCTGGAGTGGTTGGTAGTGGCATTATTTGCATCCTAAAGAAGGATGCAATCTGAAACTGAAAGGAAGAGATACAGAAGCTGAAAACCTCAAGCAGTCGGGTGGTCGTGCTTAGGAGTATCAGGGAGAGGTTGTCCTGGTTGGATTTTAAGTAGTCTCCTGGTTCCTGAGGAACAGGGCATCTTTCCTAAGCACCTGGCAAATAAACTGCAAGTGACTGGGGGAGGAGATGTGTTCTGCTCTGGGCCACTGAGCTGCTGGCGTCTCCAAGTACGCTCCTCGTGGCTTGTCAGTTTTGCCAGTTCCAAAACGAGCTGTTGATGTTGTATCCTCCCTCAAAGGCAAATGGATGGAAAATACCCTTAGTTTGGAAGCAGTGTTCCCTGTGGTGGGGAAAGTCCTGAGGCTCTCCAAGTATTAAACAGATGCACCAAACCGTGGCTTTAGGTTCACAGCTGTGTGTGTGTGTGCCTGCCTGCGTGCCCAGAGGGTCTTGTTGAGCCCATCCTCCACCTGGCTTATACATTGTGATGTCCCTGTTCTCCCACCACCCTGCTTCTCCTTCCAAAGCCTAGAAACAAATTCTACTTTAGGAGTGCTGTGAGTCTCAAATGAAGCAAAATCTTGGAGCGTTCTAAACACTGTTACAGGCTGGCAAATCCTTTGCAGAGTAAGGAGCGATGGGGACAGGTTTCCTGCGGCAGTGATAACATCCTATTTACTCACCTCTGCTGGTTTTGCACACCAACAAAATACCTTCCCTGGGCTGTTCAGTACCTGTTGGGTTTATGGGCTAGAAGTGCATTGTGGAGTGATAGGGCTTTCTTTGGTGACTTTGGGCTCTATGATGTGGTGTTTGCTTACACTCATGACTTGAAGTGCTGCAGACAACAGTGGCACAGCTCAGAATATCCTCAAGGAAGGATTTTCTTAAGTCAGTGATGCTGTTCCTGTTTCTTTATTTTCCAGTAGTGACTGGTTATGTAAAGTAGTTGTGCCTGTGGCAAGTTCTCATGAAGACAGTGAAATTGAGTTGTTATGGCTTAATATGTGGATTTAAAATGTCAGGACATGTCAAATACTTGGTTTCCCTGCCTGTAAAATGATGCCTTGCTCTGTAAAAAGCTCTGTAGCTCAGCAGTAAAACATCTGCCTACAAGACAGGTAAGTGCCAGCAGGTCGAGGAAGGGACAAATAGGCACGGTGTTATTTCTTCCAATAATGGTGTCATCCTGACTGCCACACCCAAAGTTCTTAACTTCCAGCTGCCACACAGGGAAAGCAATGCTCAGGTTGCAAGTCTTTGACTTCACAGTGACTGATCCTTTATTGTGGTTTCTGCTTTGGAGACTTTAATTGCTCCTGACTCAAACGTGAGACATAAACATCTTGACAGCTCACACAATAGGTCCATTGACTGGCTGGTGTTTGTATGGGAGGTGTCTGGGAATCCAGACACAGTATTAAAGGAGTCAGTCCTGCAGGCCTGTGGCTTCCCTGCTGAAAAGAGTGTTTTACTAAGCAGCCAGTGTCTGCTAGAGCTGAGAACAGTAACTCCCAGGCAGAGCTGTGAGGAGAGGTGAAGAATCTGAGGGGAAGTGATGGTAAGCAGAGGCACTGTTTGTGGGGTGGCTTCTTTTCTGAGCTGTCTTGAAGATGTAGCACAAGTGTGGAGATGAAAACTGATTTGTAGGGTGGCTTAGCACTGCTGCTGCAGGGATTCTGGTATGGCAGCCCTGAGAGCTGTTGGGAGCTCCCCCCAGCAGACAACCACGGGCTCCTGGCCGATTCTTGCTGCCCTGCAGGGAACTGCTGCTGACAGGCCTGCAGGGCGTGGAGACCAGCAGAACCCCAGGCTGGGTTTAGTGCTGGTGACACCTTGCATGCTCTGCAGCTGCACTGTTTGCATGTGTAGCTCCCCACCTGGGAAGGTAAATGCATGCTTGCAGTGCTTGCCCTTGCCATCCACAGTATGTGGCAATGGTATGGCAGGGAGGACTTAGTCTGGTCTCTCCAGCACAAGGGCCAGTGCTTCCTCTTTCTCCAGGGTGGCATGGCACCATCAGCAAGGGCTGTGGGAGCAGTGCAGTACACTGTGTGAGCCTTTACCTTTCCATTACCCCTCACTGCGTGATGTGGGAAGAGTTGAGGTGTGGAGCAGAGGCGTGGAGTGCCAGCTGTCTTGCAGTCCTGCTTCTCCCTTTTTTCCACCCTGCAAACTTGCAGTGCCATCTCTACTTAAGGCCTGGAGTCAGGGGCTTCTGGCCCTGCTTGCTGTTGCCTCTAGTGTTGCCACCCCTCATTGGTGGACTGCAGATGGGAAAAGCTCCTCTGGTGAGGTCCTTGTGAGATTTAAAGGATAGCACAACTTGGGGATGAGAGGGAGAAACCGAAGATGGGACACCATCTCCTGAAGGAGCTGTGGGTTGGAGAGCAGTAAGTACCACCCCTCAGGATGTGCTCAGCCCATCTAAAGAGCTGTGATTGCCTTGGAAGAAGCATCCACAGAATTCACTTGTGAAAACTGCTGTGTATGGGTGGAGTGAGGTCTTTCCTACTGCACTGACAGGCTGCTGGTGGATGTGCTTCTCCAGCTGTGATTATGTTTTCTTACCATATGCCTCTCCACAGTCCTGCATCCCATACAGTGTTGAGTCGGAATGAACATGCCCTGCACTGACTCTGTAGAACTGATTTAAGGGTCTTAAACTTGTGCCTAAAGTACCCCCTTCATTTTTTTCTAAGAAAGAGAGAAAGAACAGGACTGAAAAACTGGCTGTAGTCTTATCTGTTGAACACTTCAAGGCGTTTAGTGATTTCTCAGAATCAGCTGTTAACACACAAAACTCATTTGTCTAATGAGTGAATAGAAGCAAAAATGAATAATGTATTAAAATTAGTTGGTATTTCAATTAAAATACCATATTCTGTAAAAATTCATTCCAAGATTTCAGCAGCCCTAAAGCAGCCTTAGCAAATGATCTAGTTTGACTCTGAATCTGAGTGCAGATGGTGCTTGTACCCTTTATCCATCTTTTCTCCTTTTCCAACTAAAGATTCTTTTTACCCAGTATAAAGTAACCTTTTTCCCTCCACCAGAAAGAGTCTTATTTGGAATCTAAAACTACTAGGATTCTGAAGTCTTAATGATTAAGAAATTTGGGTGGTATTGGCACAATTACATTGGACTGTTTGGGCTTTGTTCTTTAGAGGACTTTTTTTTTTTTGTTTGGGGTCTTTCTTTTTGTTTGGGGTTTTTTTTTGCTTTGGTTTTTGGGTTGGTTTTTTTTTTTTTTTTTGGGATTCCATTAAGGAATTTGACTTCTCAGGAGGAACTTTGTGACTATCAAAGCCCTTTGCATTGATTCAAAGTAGTTATGTAAAACTTTAGGTTCCTGTAATTTCTAGTTAACTAAAATAAAAAATAGTTTGCTCTGTACTGTAGTAGTAGGAAGCCATTTTGTGGTGTGAGAGAAATCCTTTTTCCTCTTCTCTGGTGTGTTTTTTGACCACCCAAGCAGAACTTTCTTAGCTGAGGGCAGGTATTGCCTTCAGGAGCATTCACTGCATGGGTGGTCAGTCTTTGATTTAGGGAATTCAGTTTGGGAAGTTGTCATGTTCAAGCTCTCTTGTCTCCAATTTTTACCATATTAGTACTTTGGAGTGTGGTGAAACTTTTTATTGTTCTTTTTATTTGTTTGTTTTATCTCTGCTCACGTGCAGGAGTAGACAAAAGTGCAATTTGCAACTGTGGTGGTGGGTGATTTTGTTTTAATGTCTCTATTTCTGTGGACTTGGCCTGAGGAGTGTCTGTATTTACACAGAGCTGATTCGATCCCTGAGGGAAGAACCCACGTGTGTTGCAGGTTTCTTCTCCCTGCACAGCCACTGACATCTCCAGGTGCAGCAGGTACCTGGCTGGGCTGGAGCAGTGGTTGCCTCTTCATTTAATGCAGAGAGTGGGAAAATTGAATTGAAAAGAAATGTTTTGTCTAAAACCAGAATATGTGCAAACTGAGGCTTTACCTAACCTACAGAAATGCTGCTGGTGTGGACATCTCTTGAGGAGTTTGCACAAAGCCAAAGTCCTGCCACAGACTGCATTCTAAATCCCCACTTTCCTCTTAATCTCAGGGTTCTGCTTTGAGTTCTCAAACCTGAATTAACATCTGTGTCTCTTCCAGCAAAGTCAAGCCCAGAAGAAGGGTCACCCTGACCTGTTTCAGAGCCCCTTCAGGTCCCAGAGAACAGGACAGAGGACTCTCCCCAGCCAGAACACTCCTTAGGTAGAGGTGAGTAGCAGCAATAGGGATTTGAATGGAACAGAGGAAAATGCAAAGCAGCAAGGGCTAAGCCTGTGTTGTAGCTGTTAGTCTGGCATAACTCCATGGAAAGAAGAGCTCATGGTTGAGAGGCTTCCTGTGGGCTGTTGTGTGTTTCAGACATATTTGAGATTGTGTTTTGGTCTTGGACTTCTAAGAGCCTTTGAAAAGTTGGGAGATTCATGGTCTCTTGAAATATGACTGTGGTTTGCTTCAGAATTTGAATTTATTTCTGCTCTCACTTCCCTCTTTTATACCAGCACACTTAGTTATTTAAAAAACAGATGTGAGGGGTTGTTACTGTGAAATAGGGTCATTTATCACTAGCCCAGGTCTTTGATGGTTAGCAGGCCTTTTGTTTGGGTTCCTTATTGCTTTCAGCCCTTTTTTGGTTAGAAGGTGCCTGCATAACAGCCAAGTTATTGCCTTGGGTGAAGAAGGCTTGGTGGGGAGGTAGTGCCCACTTTCAGCCAGGCCCTGTTCATCAAGAGTTGAACCAGAGACTTCTGTGTGCAGCTGTGGGACTGTTGTGCCTAAGGCAGCAAATGCAAGGTTCTGACCCACCCATCAGCTGCTCCTGGCAGGATGAGGAGGGAGCACTGTGCTCCTACATCTCCCCTTTGCGAGGGAGGGAGGCTCCCCGGTGCCCTGTGCTCTCCCTCCCTGGGTGCCTCTTCCCTTGGGCACTGCCCAGCCTCAGGACAGGCCAGGCTATCAGCCCTGAGCACCAGCACAGGAGCTGGTGGCATCTGTCCTGCTTTCTCCCTTCTTCCTAGCTGGCCTCCCTGGAGACTTAGCAGAGTTGCTCTCATGTGACTGGGAGCCTTTGTTGGCCCTTGATCCAACCTTCCCCATCACAGATATTTGTTGGGAAGTATTGAAATGAGCCTGAGTATCCACGTGGATCTCTTGCATGGAGAGGTGGGGAGAGGTACCCTCAGGACCCTGCAGATGTGTAGCAACGTCAGCTGGGTGTTTCACTTCAGAATATTCTGCTGTGCATGCAGACCCATCAGCTCACCTGCTCTCAGGAGTTCCTCTCTGATAACCCTGCTCTTTCCTTTCAGCCTCTGGCACCATGGAGGGTTGCCCTTCCCTTCCCCCACACCAGCTCTTGGCCTTAAAGCCCTGTTTGTAGGTTATGTCACTCTGCTGTCTGGCACACGTCTGTGGCAGGAGGGAGATTTGTGCCTCTCATTCACGTGCACAGGGCCCTTCTCACTGAGACAGCTGTGGCTTCCTCAGCCCTTTTTCGTGACTGACGGTGTGTGATGGGCAGCTCTCTCCAGAAATAGGGATATGCATCACTAAAAGGGACATTTACTATGAGACACAGCCAGACACAAGTACTGCTGAAAGATGTGGACTTATGGGAATTTTTATTCCTTTCACACTTCTCTTTCTTACGCTTTCACAGGACGAGGACTCCTGGTCTGAAGCGGAGGGTGACCCGAGCTGCTCTGTCCCTGAATCCATTATGGAACAGGTTAGAGTCAAACATGGCTGAGGCCAGCTGTTTACAGTGTACAGTGGTTCTCTGGTGCACTTGTCCTGAGATACTTTGAAGGGGATAAGTCTCAGTGTTGGCTCGTGTCCTTCTTGAACTTCCCAGAATTCCTGCAGGGTTCCTGGCACTGCTCTGGATACAGAGAAGTGGATGGAACCAGTTAGGTTGCAGGCTACTTCCTTGTTTTCTCTGTGTGGCACTTCCCCTTGGGACTGGAGATGTAGCTATGTAAGAGACTGCAATGTTTATTGATAAAGCTACAAACTGCTGAAACTAATAAATGAATGGGCACAGCCCTGTGATCAGTGTATTGCATGGGTTTGTACAATGTTAAACACAGTTATGATGCTGTTATTTAGCACACTTAAATTGTATACACTGAACTGTAACTGAAATGTCTGTCATCCTCCCCCAGCCCAGTTCAAGTTAGGATACAGTTCTAACCCCCTACTCTGCCCTCTCACGAGCCTTTTGAACACAATAGGATTAAAAAATGTATCAGTGATAAACCCAATGACCAGTCCAGCAGGTTGTTGAAGAGGATTGTCACTGGTGCCCCAGTGAGTTTGGGTCACCGGGTGAACTGCACTACTGTCTGTAAACATGCATGCTCAGATCATGGAAGATGTGCCTTCTGTTCATCTCTGACTGATCATATTCTTTATTTTCCGTTTGCTTCCACTTCTCAACTCCTGCCTTTTGTTGACTGTTCCTCCTCTTGTCTGCCCAGTCAGATATGGTTATGTCGATGGCCTTGTAAGGTTCCACTCCCCAAAACTCCCTTTCAGTTACCAAGTTCATCCTGGTTGCCTATTGTTGACATAACAAACCATTCTTCTTTAACTATTTTTCTTCTCCCTAGATAAAATTAAACCTAAGTATTTTCTTACAGGCAGACCATCTGCATTCCAGAGTAAGGATTTTCTTTCTTTATTTCTGTGCTTACACTGTATCCTGCTCTCTTAGCTGTTTAACTAAAATTACTGAAGAGTCTCCTGGTTTTCTGGAGGCCTTAGTTGGTTATGAGGCCTGGTGTTCCAGTGGGGCCTCTTGTCTATCAGTCTGCCTGCCTCATGGACCTCTTCAACCTAATTAATTTGGGCACACTGTGCTGCCTTGCTTGAAGGCTGCAGGTTGTGTGGCCGTGGAGACAGCACATGCCCATTTACTGGGGGTGAATGTGCCACTGGAGGTGGCAGTGATCTCCCATCTCATGTCACTGTTCTTGTGAGCAGCTGCTTGGCCCTCTATGAGGAGCTGAACAGGTGTATTATGGAACTGGTTGAGGTTCCTTTGAAGAGGGAGAAGAAATGTGAACCTTGGGGGTTTTTGCAGGCTTATGCTTTTATCTCTGTTTCCCACCTTGTTACTGCTCTGCTCTGATTACATTGACATGGGGAGCTGCTGCCTTCTTTATGCACAGCAAGTAGAATGCCCAATTCCCAGATACAGGGGTGGAACCCATCTAAACACAGATGTGTAAGTAAGGGAAATGGAAGGTTTTTGCTGAAACACCTGTTTTGAAAGAGGAGCTTGGATTTTGGTTGCTGCCATTGCCACAGCTGGAAATGGGAGGAGAAGGTGAGCTGGCTCTTGCAAGGCCAGTTTGTAAGAGCAGAGCCTCTGTCATTCACCATGGGACAGTCCTGTGTGGGTCCACATCCAGGAATCGGTCTGCATTTGCTGAGGCCTTGTGGACGCCCTGGCTGGTGCTGTTCAGGGTGCCCAAAGGAGGCACAGAGACGTGTTGAGGGTTGGAAAACAGTGCGTGCGTAGGCGCTTTGAGTGGGACGCTTTCAAGGTGTGGGCTTAACGGTGATTTCCTTATGTTTCAGATCAATGGATCTCTTCAGATGGAGCATGCACTGCTGTTCACCTTCCTGGAGGCATCCTCTGACTGTCAGTTCAGAGACCAGCTGCAGTCCCTGCAAAACCAGCAGGCAGCGCTTTGTTGCCACGCAAACGATGACGATGAGCTTCAGACCGATGGCAATCGGAGTGGCCACTTTCAGAATGGTGAGCTAGGTGAGCAGGCTTTTCTCCATCCCACATGTCTCTCTGAACACAGTGTTTTTCTTTCCCCATTTCCTATCTTTGCTGTTGTCTGTTTCAGAGGAGTAATGTTTTCTCTATTGAGAAACCTCGCAGTGTGGCTGTTGGTGGTGTTGGTTGGGAATTTAACACTTAAGTTAAGACAACTGGTGCTTAGTGCTTTATCTCTCCATGGATTTCTAGAGCACCTGTCACTGGGTTTTGTCTGCAGCACATCAGACAAGGGCACAAAGCTGGTACTGGTGATAGCTGCCCTCAAGGAGAGTGATACAAGGCAGTTAAGTTAGGCCTCACACTGCTCCTCAGGCAGTATCAGTGCTTGGGCTAGCATCTTGGAACAACTCGAGTTCTGGTACCAGGTGAATCCCTTTCTGCTCTACCAGTGTGGTGGAAACTGTTTCTCAAACAGCTTCTGGTCCTGTTCCTGCTTTGCTAGCCATCTGCAGGGTGGCTATTGCCCCTTGCCCAGGGTGTGTCAATGCTGGCACATTGACCTCAACTGAAGCAGGGTGAAGAGGAACTGCTGCAGTGAATGTGCTCTCTCACACAGATTTGCATAGGTCTCATGCCAAAAGTGACTATGGCAAGCTTTGCCAAAAGGAGGTAGGACAAGGTGTAGGGTTCTAAGCTGAAAAAGGACAGATTCAGACTAGAGGTAACGAAGATTTTTAGAGTGAGGGTGGCAAAACACTGGCACAGGTTGCCCAAAGAGGCGATGGCTGCCCCATACCTGGAAGCATTCAAGGTCAGTTTGGCTGGGGTGTTGAGCAATCTAATCTAGTTGAAGATGTCCCTGCTTATTGCAGGGGATTTGGATGAGATGGCCTTTCAAGGTCCCTTCCAACTCAAACTATTCTATGAGGTGCTGTATTTTAGATGGTGCTTAAGAGACAAGTCCTGGCAAGTCACTCAATTCTAGAATTATTAGGTTGAAGAAGACAGTCAAGATCATGCACAGCTTCTCAATTCCCCTCTCTGGGGAGGATGTTGGCTGTAACTGTGCTGTTCAAGTTTTGGTTGGAGATGTTCTAACATGCCCTGTAGTGATTTTTTTGGGCAGGGTGAGGCTGCACTTTACCTAAACTACAGATAGAAAAACATGTTTGCCACTATCTCTGGTAAGCAACTCAGGTGCACTTAAAGAAATTGTGCTTGGACCTGTCACGAACACACTCTGATTGGGGTTGGAAGGAGGTCGCTAATGGAGATGAGCAAAATGTTGAGACCTGCACTGAACCTGGTCTGACTACAGCCTGTGAACTGAATTCTGCTCTTTGTGTTGGCAGGGTTGGCTCCAACAAATGAAGATGTTATCCGGATCATTGCTGCTCAGCTCGCTGAGATTGGAGACCAGTTTGATAAAGAAATCCAAGGAAGAGTAGTAAACAACCTAGTGCAGCACTTTCTGAATGAGAATCTGTCTAGAGAGGTGAGTGAGCAGTTCTCCTTTTAAATATTCTGCATCCTTCCTGCTGTGACTTTGAAGGCATCTTAAAATTCATCCCAAACACTTAGCTTTGAAGATTTGTTAGAGGTGATTCTGTGGCAGAAGTTAATGTGTCGGTTGGGTTCCTTGGGCTCATCTCCTTTCTGCAGATGGTGAATGGTGGTTGTAGAAAAGGACTGACTTTCAGAGGCATTTTGTCCTTCTTTTGATGGCCCAATGGCTTATCTTGGAAAATGAACTGTGTGGCTAAGGCTTACTTTTAATCCTTAAAATCTTTGGACTTTGCTGCCAAGTCCTGTATATCTGCTGATCATCATGTGGGTAAAAATTGAGCAGGTTAGTGATGGGAGCTTAACTTGTGCTTGTTACTGAGCACTGAAGAGACAGCAAGTCATGAGACCCTTTTCTGGTGCTGTGTGTTCATAGGCACAGTTTTGGGAGTAGCAGTGGGCTTAGGCCTGGCTGGGTGACCTGCTGGGCTGGCCTCTTCATAGATGCAGTTGGCCCAGCATCTAACAGCCCTTGCTGCTGTGCAAGAGAAGTAGAGTTTGAGGTCCCTCCTGTCAAAAAGGAACAAGAAGGCTATCTGAGGATTAGGTCTACATCTGGATCAAGGGCCACAGTTTCTTTGGGGGTGTTTTTTTATGTATCAGGCTGGCTGCCATGGCTGGGAGGAAGGGGAGCAGCATCCTGTGGAGTGTTGCAACAAGCACATCAGTTACTAGCACAGTCCTGGCAGGCTGTGCTGAGACCCCTTTCTGCCACAACTGTTGCACTGAGATCCCTCTCTTCCTTCCATACAGGAGATAATCTTGCACATGTCCAGTGTGGTGAGAGAGCTTACACGATCCATCCCCTCAGACATGGAACAGGAAAAGGCCATGTTGGTGCTAGCAATGGTCTTGACTAAGAAAATTGTGAATACAGTGCCCTCCCTTCTACACCGTGTCTTTAACACCACTCTGAACTACATGAACCAGCAGCTCCACAACTACATTGTTGAGATGGTGAGTGCTGTCAAACAGCTCTGTGGGAGTCACAGCCAGCCTTTTAGCTGTCCTGCGTTTTTCCCTGAGGGGTGGCCTAGCTCTGAACTGCCTGTGGCCTGCTGGTTTCCCTGTAGTGCTCTGGAGGTTGGGCCAGAAGGGAATGTCGGTCTCTGCAGAGCTCTGGAGATGAGTGTGCCTGAGGGGGACATGTCACAGTTTCTGCTTGCTCCCCTCTCACAGCAGCCAGCAAGCAGTGCATTTGTTCTGTCAGGCAGAGAGAGCTGTGACTGCTCCTCTCCTCCCTGCAATCTCCTCAGGGAGCTGTGCCAGTAAGATTCTGGTTAATGATTCTTTCATTCCCTCAGGGAAGAAAAAGCCTGACCTGAGCTCTCTTGGCTGCATTTCCCCAGTGTCTTGACCCTGAGGTCTCTGCTCTTGTCTTTCTCAGCTCCCCAGTGCTTGGGAGAACTGGAAGGGGGAATGGAATTGCTCCTGAGAATTAACACTAGCAGAGGAACAATGAGAAATGGTCAAATCTGTTCTTGTTCTGTTGGCACTTGAGCAGATGTGGGGAGGCTGTGCAGCTCGCAGGCAAGCCAGGCTATAGAGGCCAGGGCATTTGGCCCCAGCTTCAGTAACTTAACGACTCTGGGGAGGGGAGAGGACGAACACACCCGTGCTAAGACTGGGTGGTGCTCGAGAATGAGATTTGAGTGGGCAGGGCTGATCCTGCCACCCTGTGAAGCAGAGGTGACACAGCTGTGCTGTGCTGCAGGCCTGAGGGACGCTCCTGCACTGCAGCCTTGCCATGGACAGTGTTGGCAGCAACCTGCAGAGGGGCAGCCCGGCTCACGCTGTCACTCTGCCTCACCCAGCAGCCTGGGCACGGTGTCACTGTGCCGTGTCACTGGGCACTGCCCTTCCCTTCACGCAGTTTGGCTCCGGGGTGCTGAATTATGCCAGGAATGAGCCACTCGTGTGAGACTGGCCCGTGCTGCTGGCTCATAGCACAAGGGCCCAGGGGCTGTTGTGCCCTGTCCCGCCGGGCCTTGTGGCTGCTGCTGGCCCGGGAAGGAGCACGGCAGGTGGCAGTGCTCGTTCGCGGTGCTGGATCCGTCGGGCTCCTGGGCACGCACAGGGCAGGGCTTGCCGCGGGAGAACCCTGCTGCTGTTAATAATGCCCTTGTTTCTCTCCCTCTAGCTCGGTGAGTGAGCTCTCCAGCCTTGTCTGGAGAACGTGGATTCCTCAAGACTTCCCTTGATTGATGAAGATCACTTGATTTACTCTTAACTTCCAAAATACAGCTGTGAAAGGGATGGCAGAGCTTCATAGATAGGCTTTTGTAGACTAGCACAGCAGTAATAGTAGTGGGAACTGCCTGCCAGCTCTGCCAGTACCTGTAGGGAGTAGTGCTTGCCTCTCTCCTTCTAGAATACTTTTTATCTTAGCATCAGCAGCCTTTGTGCAGAGCCTGCCTTGTGCCTCCAGAGGCCCAGTGGGCACAGGGCCTGCCCTCTCAAGTGTTTTTTCTAAGCAGCTGTAGCATTTTGCTTTAGTATTCACTTCCCAGCCCTACTCCTGCAGCTGAGCCATGCTGAGTGTTGTTCCCAGGAGGGTCTCAGGCTGTGGAATGGGTGGTTGATCACCAGAGATCATCGAGGGGGGTGGGTGGGAATCAGGTCTATCTTGATGAGAAGCAGGCAGCAAGAGGGAACAGAGTCCTGAGGGATGGAGGGGGATGTGGGCAGAGAAGGCTGAAGATAACTTCAGTATCAATCCCCTTACACCTGTGTTGGCTTGAAAAATAAAACTGACGGAAAAATTGTAAAGAAAAGGGCAGGGTAGGCACAGGGCAAGTCTTTTTGCCAATGCAACCTGGATATGCTTAAGAAAAAGTAGGATGTCTTGTAGTTACATCTCAGGTTGAACAAATTGGGACTCAGGTTGTTTAATAATCACACAAGGTGGCAAATGTGTCACCTGTGATCTGGCTGCCTCAGGACTTTTTAAAGTATGTAAATATTTTGTGGGGTTTTTTAACTTAAATAAAAAATTCATTTCTGATGGCTACTACTGCTCTGCAGACTTTCAGTTTCCACCTAAAATTTTTTTGTGCAAATATTCATGGCATTCTTCTAATTCACCATGGCTTATGATGCAGCTGGCAGCAGTAGAGACACTCTGGTCCTGTCCCTGTGCAGGCAAGTTTCATGTAAATAAAACCACCTTTTCTTTCAGTGCCTACACCAACACGGGGGGAGAGGGGAAGCACAGAAGTAGTCTACACGTTGTTTTTGAAAACTGTACCATTTATTAAAGTGCAACCTGGGGGCATGGTCTTACAGCAGTGTCCCATTAGCAGAAGGAAAAAAATGTACATACCCTTTCACTTGAACAGACTATATTGAACCATGAAGCTGGAAAGAACTTTCTTGTCAAGGTGGAAATACTTTTATTAACCAAATGGCACACGAAGCTTTAGACAGTTTTCCCCAAGAGGGCTGCACTTGCATATTGGAAGGAACAGTATGACGAGTTCCTGGGATAATGGGTGACCTGACGAGCAGCAGGGTCTCTTCCCCCAGGCAGGCCTCTTGAGAACAGAATCCAAAATCCCTGCAAGTCTGTCACCATTTGCTTACACCCAGCAGCAGCCTAGCAGAAGAGATCCCCTAACCTGCACCTTCAGTCAGTCCCATTAGTCTCTGCTACTTAACAAATCAAGTGGCATTCTTTTGGTCTGAGTGGGATTTAGGTTTACACTTGAATAAAAGCTTATCCTGCAAGTTAAAAATGAGGACAAAGCCCCTACAGGTATAGCAGGAAGATGCATCCTCGGCAGTTTGTTGTGTCCATGTCGATAGTGTCCCTTGCCTGCCCTGCAGATACTGCAGGGAGATCAAAAGCAGCTTCCACTGGAAGCTAACAGGAGCTCCCCCACTTCTACAGCATGACCATAGACCTCTAGCTTGGAGGAAGCAAGTCAGCCTACCCAAGAGACTGAGAGAAGGTCAGCTCTATGTAGAAAAAAATGTGATAAAGTTACTTAAGGAGGTGGATGTGAGTGATGTGTTGTGGTTCCCCTGGACTTAACACTACTGACCCTTCCAAGCTGCTGTCATTCCCCAGCCAAGGCCTGGTTAGGAGAGGTCACTCTGTTGGACACACACTGAGTTCTGTTGCCTAGACCTGGCCCTGCAAGCTTGGTCTACCAGAGTCAAGTAGTGCTGGTTTAAATTTTATAAACATCCCCCCCCCCTCCTTTTTTTTTAATGGCAATACAGAGCTTGCACTTTTAAGCACAGGTACATACATGAAGTCAAAGCAATACTGTTCTTGCATCCCTCCTAGTGCTGAAATTAAGCAGTCCAAGCCAAATACAGTCATGCAGAGCTTCTGCCCTCACTAGGTAGAGCAGATACTGTGCTTCACCCCTCCATATTTCACAGAATCACATAGGTTGGAAAAGACCTTCCAGATCGAGTCCAATTTATGGCCAAACACCACCTTGCCAACTCAACCATGGCACTGAGTGCCAGATCCAGTCTTTTCTTAAACACCTGCAGGGATGGTGACTCTCTGGGCAGCCCTTTCCAATTCCCAATCACCTTTCTGTGAAGAACTTCTTCCTAATGTCCAAACTAAACCTCCCCTGGCACAGCTTCAGACTCTCCTCTGGTCCTGTTGCTGTTTCCTGGGAGCAGAGCCCGACCCTCACCTGGCTCCAGCCTCCTTTCAGGTACTTGTAGAGAGTGGTGAGCTCTCCCCTCAGCCTCCTCCTCTCCAGGCTGAACACTCCCAGCTCCCCCAGCTGCTCCTTGTAAGACTCGTGCTCCAGAGCCTTCACCAGCCTTGCTGCCCTTCTCTGGACTCGCCCCAGCATCTCTGAGGGGCCTGGGACTGGCCCCAGGACTCAAGGTGCAGCCTCAGCAGGGCCGAGTACAGGGGAAGAATGGATCACTGCCCTGGTCCTGCTGGCCACATATTCCTGATCCAGGCCAGGTGCCCTTGGCCTTCTTGGCCACCTGGGCACGCTGCTGGCTCATGTTCAGCTGCTGTCAGTGATAGCCCCAGGCCCCTTCCTGCTTGGCCACTGTCCAGCCACTGTGTCTCCAACCTGTAGTTTGTGTCCCCAACCTGTAGTTTTGCAGGGGGTTGTTGTAGCCGAAGTGTAGGACCAGGCACTTGGTCTCCTTGAACACTGTAGCACTGGACTCAGCTTATTGCTCCAGCCTGTCCGGGTCCTTCCCAGAACCCTCCTACCCTCCAGCAGACTGACACTTGCACCCAGCTTGGTGTCATCTGCAAACCTGCTAATGTTAAACTCAATCCCCTCATCCAGATCATCAATAAAGATACTAAAGAGGAATTTTTCCCATTGTGCTCCAATATGAGCAGACACAAATAGAGCCTGGAATGTGACATTCTACTGAAGCCCTGGGTTTTTCTGATGCCCATAGCCATCACAGCTGGGCTGGCCATGTGCATCTCTCCATCCCACTCCCCCATTTCACAGCAAAAGAATCTAGTAATGACACTCTCAAACTCCCTAACAGGAGCTTGCTCTGGCTTAGTGAATGAGAGACTGCAATGACAAAAGCATTTCTAGCTTTTTGCCAGAACAGCAAGATCTACCTTCCTAGGGCTTTGCCAGTACTGCCATACCTCTGTAACTGACATTAACTACAGCGAAGGGTTATACCCTCACATTATTTTATCTACTACAATCATTAAAATGGAAGAAGACCAAACTTCAGAAGCTTGCTTGTTTAGTGCTAATTAAATTTTTCGTTTGTGACCATTAGAAAGCATTGATTAGTTTAAAAATCCAGTCCCAAGTGTTAGCCTAGCTGTGATCGGTGCTATGTGGGAAGGAAGGAAATGGGATTCTGGCAGCAAAACTTGTCCTGTGTAAGAGCACTCAGCACTGCAGCTTCCACCTGGCCCTTGAGCTGCAGCTGCCTGAGCACAGCCCCAGGCAGGATGAAAAATAAAGCCCTTGCAGACAGCAAGGATGGATTCCTGTAACACTGACTTGCTCTCCAGAAGGCAAGTTAGGAAAGAAACTGCAACCACCACAACAGGCACTTCACCCCCAGCCAGAATTTACCAAACCCCAGTGCAATACTGAACAGAGACCACGCTTCTGCTGCATTGCCCGGCTCTGTGGTTGGGGCTTCTCTTTGGACTGGTGAGTACCTGCAGATTCACAGCTGAAAGGACAGAAAGCTGCACAAGTGCTGCTTCCTTGCCTCTGCTTGTTTTGTTGGGCCAGACCTAGTATTTTAGATTGAAGTAATTTTCAGTAGTTTTCAGCAGCCGAATTCCCACCATGAGAACCTCTACTCAGCATCCACCCAGACCAGTGAGAACCAAAACCTTGAGTTTTTAAGCTGCCTCTCTGTGCACCCAGTAATATTCCTGTTTGGGCCAGTTGAGCAGCTCAGCACTGCCGTGCCACCTACAGCCTCACAGCCTGGATGTTCTGAAGCTCAAGGGATGCAGGAGGCAGGAGCCACCAGGCTCCACCCAGCACCCAAGAGCTGCAACAGGCTGGGACGTGGCTCCGCATCTGCACTTTGGGCTTTTGGGCAACAGAGGAATCTGGGTTTCAGTCTTTGCTCTCAGCCTCTTGTTCCTGCAGTGCCAGCTTAAGAAAGTCCTTGCCCAGCTCCCAGCCACAGTGCCCAACTAAGCCCAGCTTAGAATTAAGCACAGCTGAATTTAAGTTGCACCTTATCTTAGAGAGAAAGCCTCTCCCCTGACAGCTCTTTATTGAGCGTGCTGCCCACTGCAGTTCCCTAAGTATTTGCCACTTTTTTCATAGATCCAGTCCTCTGCTGTTTTAGCATCTCACCTTTAGGGTATGCTAAGGATAAAGTGAGGACAGAATGGGTCTAAGGTAGATTATTTTGTTAAAGTAGAGGCCACTCGAGGACAGATATTGAGGCACTTCTGGGAAGGGGATAAGCAAAACAAGCAAAAGTAATTCTATATGCCCTGTTCTAAGTATATAGCTCCTGCCTTCCCTCTGCCAGCTACAAGAGATCCACTGAAGAGAGGCTGCATCATACCTTTCGGGGTATCTGGACCCTGCAGTTTAAGAATACTGTAATATACTTGAAGATGGGGGGAAGAAAACTTCCATTTTCTAATTCACACCTCTTAGCAGTGCAGCCTCTCACTCAGGTCTGTAAGAACGCTGCCATCTGAGCTTATCCACCCTTTGGTGACTTCCACAAAGCCTGTCCCAGCTCTGACCACAGGACTCCAAACTCTGACTCAAGTCACCCCACAGCTGACCTTGTTAACTAGCAGAGTGCTCCTGGAGGAAAGACTCATACAAGGAATTTTCTGAACACGTGGTCAGTGGGGTGGGGGACAAGAGGGTACAAAATCTTGCTGACTTGTCAAATCTGAAAGACCCTAAAAGGAGAAGAATTTTATAAAGAAAGGACCAAGCAACCAAAACATGGTGCAACTGACGCTCCATTACATGTAGCAACACACTGGATACTCAAGGCTTCTGCCTGACCACAAAAATGCCTAACACAGTAATCTATTTTCCTTACTGCTACTGCCACCTTCTCACTGCTGTGCGTGGAAGCTTTTTATTTCATGCCCCACTGGGCTCCTTGTGCCAGTAAGTTAGGAATTTCCTCCCTAGCCAGTCTGGATTTATTCTTGTCTATCCTCTACCCATCTCCACACTACTACCCAAACAACCACATCCACAGAAGAGATGAAGTAACACCAGCCCTGCCTCCATCCTCCCCCCGTCGGTTCACAACTTACCCAGTGTCCACAGACTCCATCTCTGCTTCAGAGTAACCTGCTGTGTGGCTAGAGGTGGGGATGTACCAAAAGTAGGTTCATCACCTTCAGTAAGGAGAGGCTGTAGGTTAAGAACAGTTCTCTCCCACAGAGAACGTGCCCAGAGAAGAACCCAAAGCCACCAGCAAAGCAGCAGGAGAGGGGCAGCCCTACCCTGACTGACCAAGCAATAAAGCTGCTCTTGCCACCTCAGAGACTGCAGCATTCCTCGATAAACACGACATGTGAAACGAAGCAAAACTGGTCCTGCATGTCCGTGACAGAGCATGAAGAGACCTCTCCTCCACGTGAGGGAAACTCCTGCAAGGGGCCAGGAGAGGGAACTGCTGTGGTGGGGGAAGGCAGACACCAGAGTATGTGGCGTGAAGAGGTCCCAGTGACCCATTCTGCGGACACAGGACAACAACGAGTACCAGCAGGGCACCAGAAAATGGCAAAAAAAAGTCAATCTCATTCAGCAATGTGGTAAAAGATTTGGGGTTTTTTTTCTGATAAGGCCAACCTACTATGTTTTGTACATGGAAGAAGAGCAATCGATCAACAGTACAGTCCAGAACTCCAGAGCTCCCAAGTTCAGTCCACAGCAGCAGTATATACATGACAACCCTTCCTCTTAATATTCAACTTCACACACACAGAGTTCAAAGTCCAGTAAGTTTTCTAAAAAATCCATTTCACAAAAGCTTAAACAAAAATAATTCCTCAGAATCTGACACATTCTGACTAACTTTCCAGCATCCTGGGATAGGAAAATGCAGCAAGAATATTCTAAAATAGAGAATATACTAAGATCTCTTCATTCTGAGATCCTGTAAGAAACAGGCTCATCAGGAGATGTACTCTTGATATGGTTATTTAGAAATAAAAGTACCTTATCTTTGTGCTTTGCGAAGATTCCCATAAGCTCATGTTTAGTTTTTTACATTATCACGAGTTCCCTTTCACCTTCCTCCATCTGGTCTAAGCCACAGTGCCAGCACCAACCCTCAGAGATGCGTCCACAGTTCTTCCTGGGAAGCCCACGGCCTTGCCCACGGAGCTGCAGGATGGACAAGGACAGACACACAAACACGCGCTGAAAGAGCAACGCTTGTGGCTGGATCCGACTAAGGAGCAGGGCAATACTTGCAGGGTTTCTCTCCACACACACCTGAAGTGTTGTGACTGCAGGAAGGGGCATTTCCTTTTTTGCCAAAGTAACTTGCTCATCCTTTGTGAAGCTGTAAGTTTAGCTAATTACAGATTCACAGTGGCAAAAGAAATCGCACTGAACACCACTCCGGGCCAGGTCAGGAAGAAGCAGATAGAGATGTTTAATGCTGTTTTGCTCAGTTACTAGAATCCATTGCTTTATATATCTGGGATTCTGTCACAGGCAAGACCAAGTGAGGACTAAATACACTCTGTGCTTAACTTGGGAAAGACAATGCAGACTGCAGCGTGACACAGCAGAGCGTCTAACATCTGAATTGCACTTGAGGCACTGGCCTTGCTTCCACACGGTTTTGCTGTATTTTTGCTGAATATACCCCAGATATCAGAGTACTGATCCCAATGGCACCGTGTCCAGCATGAATTTCGTACCTCTGATAACTGAAGAGTTGCAGTAAAGTGGGCTGGGCAGGAGCAGAGCAAATGGATTCTCAAACCAGCAAATAGCAGTGTCCCCCCCCACCCTCCTGGGCAGCACCTCTGCCCCAGGAACACCAGGATGCTCAGAGATAATACAGCTATAGAGAGGCAGCATCTTCACAGGATGGGGCTCCAGTAAACGTTAGGGGCCAAAACCGGTGTGAGCCAAGAGGTAAGAATAAGCACTGTCCCACTGGGGCTTAGGAGGAACCTGGAAGGTTATGAGGAGCAGTGCTGTACCTGAGAGGAAGCTGAGACAAAAGGGAGACCAGCCTCTCGCTACAGGACTCAGGTTGGCTAATGTTTGTTAGGAGGGGCTCAGGGGCGCAACAGGAAGTGACAAGACAGCACAGCTGCAATAGCGGTCAATCTGAGAAGCCAAAATCTCCAGGGGCTGGCAGCAGCTGGCTCTCCCCTTCCCCTGGGGATTCTCTGTTCCAGTTCCTAGAGTATGAGCACCCCTTTCTTCAGCACCTGCACTTAAGTTCTTAAATTTGCAGATTTTTTTTTTTTTTAAAAATACCCCCATACTTTAATCACGAAAAACCAGTCCCCGCCCCAATTCTACTAAAAACATGATTGTCCGTAGCTGGAGGCTTATTGAACAACCTCACCTCATCACCACTGAGTTACTCAAATGTCCAATTAAACAGCAGGCAGCTCAACCTTTAGGTAACACAACTACAAAAATTGGATGTGCTCTCTTCTCTCCCCCCTCCTCCTCAAGAGAGCTGCGTTACTTTTTCCTAAGCGCCAGCGCTACTCCGACTGCTACAGCCAATATAGCAACCGCAGCAGCCCCGCCGTACAGCAGTATAGATTTCCCTTCTGGCAATAGGATAGGCTTCTCCTCTGCAGCTGAGGATTTCTCTTCTATTTCTTCCAAATGGCCCTCTTTCCCCACTTTTTTTTCCCCTGGAAGCAGTATTTTCTCAGGTTCTGGTGCAGCCTTTTCTTCTGATGGGGCTAACTTTGGGACAGGTTTACTTAACATGGGGATTTCAGGTTCAATAAGCTCTTCAGCTGCTTTTCCCTTTTCCTCCTGTTTTGTACGCAGCAGTGCAGAGGGATGTGCTTTTTCAGCAGCAGCAATTTCAGGAGGCTTTGTTTCCTGTAAAGCAGCAGAGGTTTCTGGAAACGCTGCCTGCATGGTCTCTGCAGCGCCGGCTGACACCACCGCTTCCTCAATCCCCTCTGGTATCTCTTCCTTCTCCACATGCACAATGTCGGAGTTGGAAGAGTTGTTCTCACTCCTCTCTTCACCCCCTCCGTTGCTGTCCAGGCTTTTGACTTCTTCAGGATCCATAGCCACCTGCTGCCAGGACTCAGGTCCCAGGGACACTGGCAGGCTCTCTGTGTGCCAGCTCTGGCTCGCCGACAGGGAGACGGGCAGGCTCTCCGACTGCCACGACGTGGTCACCGTGGGGGACTCCGGGGGGCTCACCTGTCCTGAGTTGTCACTGGTCAGGATGTAGATGTCATTGCTGTCCTCTGCAATGAGCCCGGGATACTCTTCCTCTTCGGATTCCAAAGTAAAGACTGTTCCCTACAAACAAAAGGAGGACACAACATGTGAACGACGGCTTCAGCGTTCCCTCCCCTGTACGGGAGAACAGGACACCTGGAAACTTGGTGAGCTGGAAGAAAGATGAGAGGGGCTCTGCAGGAGCAGCAGCTGCCTGACCTACATTTCAGTAGAGACTACGGAACCCAGCTGGTCCTGCTGGCGTTTCCAGAGAATGGGACCTCTTTTATGAGCTTTGCTGGGAGCTCCTCCTTTCCCTGACACTACTTTATCACTGATTAATCACCAAAACACACCACATGGTCATCATTAACCCGACAAGATACTAAAGTCTGAAACCAAACTGCAACAGAACAAAGAAAAAGAAAGCAAATTCAGGTGCTCGATACCACTCCCCACTCCTTTCTGTGCAAGTGCTCTCTATTGCTTGTCCATTTTCATCTAACAGTGTTCCTCTTACATTAATTTTATCCTATTTCCAGTGCTATCTGAAGCCTTTATTTCTACTTTGTACCAACAAGATGGAATCTACAGTAATTCTAGTATTTTACTACCATTTTAGCTATTCTTAAACAAGTTTACTTTTGAAGACAGCCGTCATAACTTTGGCTACACAACTGAAGTTGAAACAACCAACCAAGCACAGACACCCAGAGACTGTGACAGGGTTTGCTTGCTTCTATTTAGCTAGGAAAAATCTGTAGGCATCCTGAAAATTTGACAGTGGGCTCCAGCTGGAGAAACTGCAAGTGTAAAATACTGATTCCCTGTGATCAGCCCCAGTTCATACACTGGGCTTGATGGTCCATGGTATGGAATATCCCTTTGGCAAGTTTGCATCAGCTGCCCTGGCCACGCTCCCTCCCAGCTTCTGGTGCCTCTCCTCACTGGCAGAGCATGGGACACTGAAAAGTCCTTGATTTAGGGGTAGCACTACTCAGCAACAACTAAACCATCAGGGTGTTATCAATGTTACTCTCATTCTAAATCCAAAACACAGCTCTGTACCAGCTAGGAAGAAAATTAACTCTATCCCCACTGAACTGAGGACAAAGAGATGGCAGCAGAGAGGAACCCTGAAGTTTCGTATGCCATATAATAGAAGTCTGTGAAACAATTAACAAAGATTCAGTAACTTTCTTGCTTGTAACAAAAATGATTTGAACATTCTAGCAAGTACTGCAGTGCTAGGAGCCCCTTCTGTGCAAATTCCAAGCTTTCCTGTACAGTCCGTCATAACAAAAATTCCATTCATTCTCCTTCTCCCTTCTGCATGCAATAGCTCTCCTAAAGCACTCGAAGCTTTAAACCCTTCCCAACACCTGTGAATTTGGGGCTTGATTCCTACCTATAGTTTCCCATTCCAAGACACCTCCTTGGTTGTTTCACAACTTTTTATGGATCCACACAGTGTCCTGTGTCAGGAACTGATCCCAGTTAAAAACAAGCACGCTTTTTATTTTGCAGAGATATTTTTAACCCTCAGCCCATGGAATTTTGGAAGATATTAGGACATGGAAAAAGGACTATTATAGAACACTTGCAAAAGAACTTTCCTTCATAAATGCTTTTAAACTGCTCAGGTGTGGGAAACATGATCCAGCTTGGTAAGATGTTCAGAAACTGAAGTGAAAGGATGCACAGAGTTCCTCAGGGAAAGGGTTAAAAGCAATTAAGCTGTTTACTAACCACTTGAGGATCACCACAAAGTCTTAATTCAGAATGCAATAAAAATGAGTAAAGCATTAAATTTGTAAAAATGTTCAGACACCACCCACATGCCAAACCCAAAGCAAGCTCTGCTCTGCAAGCAGGCACTGACAAGTCAAGACTCCAGCACCCTCTTGAAAGTCACATTCCAGTAGAAGAGCTCTTTTTTTTTTTAATCCAACTCAGGCTGTTAAAACAAAATAGAGCTCTACACGTAGGAGGAAGCAACCAGCATTACAAATTAAGGGTGATGGAAAAGAGCCAAGAAACTTAAGTAAAGGCAGAGGTTACTGGATCCAAAGAGACCAAGTACTGAGCTGTGTGGGCCAGGGCTGCTGTGCAGCGTGGGAGGACAGGACTCCACACACAGCACCAAGCTGTCCTGCTCCAGCAGACACTGGAGAGCAGCACAGCACAGGTCAGCCACTGTGGCTGGCTTCCACCACCCTGTGCTGAGAATGGACAGGCAGCCCGCTGCCCACACACTCTGAGATTGCACGCTCACTCCTCTGACCATCAGGTTTTGCTCTGGATGTTGTTAAAGTAGGCAATACTCTCACTGGAATATAAGCCACTAATAGACACCTACAATCGAAGCCAATTTTTTACTTCCACAGGTGACACAGACTCAGAAAAATGGCAATCAAACAATGAAATAATTAGGGGTAAAACCTGCAGTCTCACGAACCTCTGTACTATCCTCCTCTCTGGTCAGCTCTACACTTCCACAAATCAGGATGAATTTATTTCCTGTCCACACCACATCACAACACACTAGACTACATCTGTGGTGTGACATTAGAAGAAAGAACAGGGGCACACACCGCTGATAACAGCTCTGCTCTTAACATTCCAGTGGAAGCGTACCCATGCTGCTGTGACTCACTCAGCATGAGGCATATACCAAAATATTCCAAAAACACACTATGCTGCTGAGGATTTGTGAGCTCTGGCCATTGTAGCAAAAAAAGCACCAACAAGGGCTACATTCAGACAGCCTGAATTCCCCTGAAGTCACACACTGTGCACTGGTGAAAGCTTTGAGCCATGACTCAGCAGCCCACGGAGGGGAGGATGGAGCCACCTGTAGTCAGTGGGGACAGCGCGTACAGAGACTGCCCTGAAATTTAAACCATCTTGAGACTTCTAAATACATACTTTCACTGGAGATATGCTTCTCACAAAATACAGGTAAGATCTGGGCATAGGGTAATGCAGGATAAAGTGCTCTGGAGAGGGTAAGGAAATGAAGGGATGGTTACACGAGGAACAGGGGCAATCCTCCCCATTCCGAACACCCCGTTAATACGTGTGCCAACACTACACACGCAGGGGTTTTATTGTTCCTTTTCTCATGCAAACTGTGCTGACCTCAAAAGAGTTATCAGTTGCTGGCTCCCCATAAATCAGAGCCTTATGCAGCCTGGCTGATTCCTTTCTGTCTTTACAGACAATTTACCTTCCGTGTCAGTGCCTCAGGGACACAACTCCCCAGGCTTGGAGAGACAGATTGCCCGTGGCTGGGAAGGTTGGGGCAGAGCTGACACACTGGCAGTGGGTAATTCCAGCACTTTTTCGTTAAAAGCTTATGAAGCTTTAATTGAAAATCCAGACAGTAATAGGCATTATTTAGGATACATGATTAATATTTCTTGAGCTGAATTAAGATTTAATACGTAAAGTCAAGCGGATAAAGCTCGGATTTTGTGCTGGTTCAGTTGAGGTTTGCACTTTGGTGGGGTTTTTGCCTTTTAGAGCAGTTGCAATAAAAACTGAATGACATTTAGGACAATTCTCTTGATTCATCTACAGATGTGACCCAGAAGCAAAGCTCCAGCAGGCAGATTATTCCAGGACAGGATGAAACATGTGGAAGGATTTTTAATAACCTGAGGAGGCCTTATATAAGCCCTACACTTTAGATTTAATAGTAAGCAAGTAATGTATGTAAGCATTTCTTTATCTGCTTTGTTTATTGTAAACAGACAGTCTACTGCTTCAAACCAGAAAGATCATAGCTGCTCTTTTTCATATTTGCAGTGGGAAACTTGCAAACTTGGGAGTGCTTCTCCTCATCCAGCATATTTAGAGAACCACGTCAGGTGTGGCAGAGAAGCTCAAATCCCTCACTGCAGCTTCCTGCCACTCCTGATCCCAACCACTGCCACTTGAGGGAAGAGCTGGCACAACTTACGAGGAGACAGAGAACTGCAGACTTCCCTGCTTGGCTAGAACAGCAAGAATAGCCACGTGCCATGAGGCAGTCTTGAGGAAAAGATCAGCTACCAGAATCAATCACCATCCTCTGCCTATGGGGTTTGACTTGCAGGAATGTTCCACGATGCTTCTGCACGTAACAGGAAGCACTATTAACAAACGTGGCACACCTGCCCTCAGGAGGGGCTACAGCCAGTATGCTACAGGGTGAGCTACACTGGACAACTGCACACTGCTAAGAAAGGAAGGGAAAAAATGTCTGAAAGCTCTTCCAGTAATATAGTACAGAACTGATACTTAAAAACACCTGTTAACTTTCAATTATGATTTAAAGGCAGCAAACATAACAAAGCCTCCCCCAAGACACAGAAACTGACTCTTATGTTGTCTATATTATCTTTCATAGTTTTCTAATATGTCTATTATTAAGTGTATACAAACAAACAGACTCATTAACTACAGTATGTATTTGCTAAACAGCAAAACCTTTAACTAAATAATTCCAGCATCATTTATGCGAAGCTGCTTCTGGTGCCAAGAGATATATTCAAATCAAAATTCTGAATGTCTCAAAGATAAAAGCAACTCTTTTCTCTACCAAAAATAGTAGGAGTAGCAGCACACATTGCATCTGTAATGGAGATGTGATTAGACCGTGAACATAAGAGATCCCCATTAAGGTGTCCAACAGAGCATTTGCTGCATCTTAGAGCAGGCTTTGAATGCCCTGCCCTGTAAACTCCAAAGAGCAGGAAAATGCAAAACAACTGTGCCTAACTCCTGTTGAAGCTTCTTCTAGGGTTTGGTTTTAAGTGTTCTTAGAAGCTCTACTGGTCTCTCTGGTTCAGTTCTGAAAGTATAAACAAGGAATGATGTGGATAGGCAACTCACACAAAACCCATTTCCGAAGACACAAAAAAGTCCACCTGAAAAAATATACAGCCCAGCCACCTGTACACCCCAGACCCTGATTTTTTCTAACACAGGCAGAAATTCTGTACAGGTCAGAAAGTGCCACCAGGGGAAAAAATCTCCACGTTCCCTGGGCTTCAACCCCTCAACACAAAACTAAACAGAGCCATATAAAATCCCTGAGAAAAACAGTATCTTGAGGTTCAAGAGGAAATGCTGGCAGAACACATTATCCCAGGAGAGCAATAGTGGCTATCATAAAAATTTCAAACACTCAACTCAGCTAGAAAGTTTCTTAGGTGAGGGCACTGACTATCCCTGACTATCCCAGAGAGAAATGAAGTTCAAGAAGCGTTTGGACAATGCTCCCAGGCACATGGTGTGACTCAGGGCTTGGACTCAGTGATCCTTGTGGGTCCCTTCCAACTCAGGATATTCTATGCTTCTACAGCCGCTTTCCCCACACCAACAGTGTCACAGCAATGAGCACTAGGAACCCATTAAATGCACTTGTGCTTAAAATCCAGTGTCTGAAAAACAAGAGGCAAGGAGGGACAAACTGGCCTGTGTCCAGGGATCCTAAGACACCTCCCTCGGGGAAATAAGCAAACTTCCCACAACAACAAACTTCCCTAGAGCTGGGAATGTGTCTGTTTCATGATTTGTAGCTGTGGCAGAGGAGCAGCTGTGTGCTGGAGCAGGGGTGCCTGTGCCCAGGGATGGCTGCTGCGGTCAGGAAGCTTCACTCCCACGTGGCTGTGCCCAGGCTGCCGCTCCATCTGCTCCCTGTCTCCATCCCCAGCCCCATTATACCAAACCTTTTCAGACCCTCATGGAAGTCAGACCTGACAGCACCACCCGGCTAATCCTTCAGAGCAATGGATTATAAAGGAGCTGCTGACAACACTCAGATCCAGAACAAAACATTTTAAAATATAAAGAAGTCACAAAAAGCCCTCAGGCACTTACTGTGCCCCTCTGTTCATCCCTCTGAAACTGTCAAGATAGGTGGAGCCAAGAAAAAGAGAGTAGAGTTCTTACAAATAGGACTGCACTTTTTATTAAGGAGAAAAAAAGCAAAAAAAAGGTCGAGTGAACCACATCAAAGCACTCTGACATTGCAGCCACCACTCCCATTCCCTTCAAGGAATGCTTTAGCTAGAACAGCCTGCAGAAATGATCCTCTTCCATCCCTGCCTTCCAATACAACCTATACAACCGGCAGGAAGTCAGCACCAAAGCAACACCCTTTAAGGTTTCAGTCTTATGGGTTTAAAATGATTAGGTAAATTCAGTTTTTTATAGACCACTTGTTCAGATTTGAAGTTATTGGAAGGGAAAACAGAAAGGAGATCTAGTTGCTCTTTTACCATTTAATGTCCTTCAGCCACAGTGCCTAAAATTTTAAAAGAATCTATTACTGTACCAAAGAAGTTGCATATAAATAAAAGTGGACACTTCACTGCAGTATTCGACGATACAAGCATAAAGCATAGTTATTTTGAAAGGAAAACTCCTTGCTAGGACTCCTCTAACTAGACTGCCCTTTCCTGCATCTCGTGCCACATTAAACTTACTTCTCTCTCCTCCAGCAGAGCACATCTCTCTATTTCTGCACTGTCATTCCCAGGGCAGACACCTGGACTGCTGCAGAAGGAGATCTTCATCTCCAGAAGCACAAACTGACTACCTCTCTTCCTTACGATGACAATTGGCTCTTTACTCTCTTTCTCCTCCGGATTGTTAACACTCTCTAATATGTGTATTATTCAATCACCAGCAGCAAAGAGAACAACTAAACCAGCTGCAAAGCCCAAGACAAAACACTGGAGACACGGAGAAAACAGCTCCTCTAATGCTGAGACACGAAACTGTAAACACTATGCAGATTTCAAGCAAATTTACTTTTATTCCCTTCAGCACGGGCAGTTAACTAGTTAAATGCAAATCCAGGTCTGAACTTCACGAGACAAGACCCCTGGGAAGGCAGAGACAATTTCTGCCATGGGTCACAATTATAACTCCCAGGCTTGTGCTGAGAAGAAAGGTTATTAACTGCACGCTGATAAACAGGTTCAAACAAGGGAAAAGCAGAGGGGCTGCTAACAGGAATGGGAATCTGAGAGAAAAAAAAGGCAGCTAGCTTCCAAGAAATTTGACGCTCTTTCCTCCTTATAGGCATTCCCAGATACTTCTACACAGATGAAACCTAACCATGGAAAACAGGATCTGCAGGACTTGAGGAGAAATAAATTATTTGGGGAGGGGTGGGAAAGGAAGCAGGAAAAAATCCTTACCAACTGACTGGTCTTACTGTGCACTTTTCCAGGAGACCAAGAATTGCTTCTGATGCAGCAGCATTGAGCCACGGAGGAGTCAGAGAGAGCAAAAAGGCAGGGGAGGTACCAGGAGAGAAGGGAGTGGAGAGGAGGGAAGGGGAGGGAAGATGAGGGAAGGGGTGGGGAGATGAGGGAAGGGGTGGGGAGAGCATGTACACACTGCATGTCTGTTGGCTGAGCCCTAACATTGGTTTTGGGAAAGAAAAGAAAAAAGCTACTTGTTAATGAGGCTGGGTGTTGTTTTGCAACGGCTCAAGATGAAAAAGGAAGAAGGTCTTAGTAGGACGATTAGTCAGGAGGAAGAAATGTGTGCCCCCACATGTCTGTTTAGAGAACCTGGAATGCCCAGAATGCTTTTTGCTCCAAAAGAGAGGCCATACTAAGAGTCAAACAATGCAAGAGCTGCAGCCAAACCTGTCAGAGCAATTAGTGAAAGAGGGAGCATAAAAATATGCCAGCCATTCCCTCACCAACCAACCCACCAGTCCCACACTGCCACCAAAAGTTAGCTGAATTACCATTTTAGTGCCTGGAGGGAGAATGGGAGGGGAACACTCATTGTTCCAACACACCATCTCAGCACCCTATCTCTGTGGGACTGGCATGGAAAACCAAAATGCAACTTCTCATCCTCCGGTGTATCAAATTTCTCATTTCCCACAAGCCATGCCAATTTCTTGAAATCTGCACAGCTACCCAATTTGTAAACCTTTATTCCCTTGAGCTGGAAATTTTGCTTCTTGTCAGCTGTCCACCAGCCTCAGCCAGATGCTTTCCTGGACCCACAGGCCTCCTGAGCCCACAAGGGAACCTCAAGTCTCGCACACATGCAGAGCCCTGGGAGCTCCTCCAGCCGCACTGTGGCTGCACAGAATGATGCAGCAAAGGGATGACACAGCTCTGTACAACTCTGACTCCACAGATCTGCAGTGGGGCACAGGAAGGGCTCTGCTGACCCCTTACCTTTGACTGGCTACTCCCCTCCTGGCAAAGGCTGACCTCAATCCAAAAATTGAGGACGATCCCAAATTACATGGTGCCAAGGGATGAGACACTACAGAGCTTTTCAGGTCTGCCCCTGAAAAGCTGACTTGAAAACCAGACAGGCTATTCTTGCACCTTCTCACTTTTAAGCAAGCTCTTAGCAGCTGCAGGAAAGACCTATCTTCATACCACTCCAAAGTAACACAAACATTGAACCTCTTACTGTCACAGCAACACGAGTCACTGGAGACTCCCAGGTTTATACACTGCCCTTATGGCTCGAACAAACGATTACTAACAACTTGATCTGGCCCACGGAGCCCCTGTGGCAGATGCTTATCTTAAAAAATGCATACACTCCAACACTTCCTGTGGCTACCAGCCTCCCGGGCTCTTCCCAGCCCTTCTCAGAATACAACCTCTCCCACGCTGGCCCCATGCCCTGCTCCCAGCACTGCCATCCCACAGACTCAGAACAAACCCAGAGACAAGCCACAGGGTAAAAATGAACCCTTTCCTTACAGGGAAGAAAAAATACAATATAACCATATATTCCCCTTCCTCCACAAAAAGCCACATGCCCAGTGGCACCCCCAGCCCATCCCCAGAGCAACTCACAAAGGTTAGTGCAGCTACATTAATTCATCTGGAAAGGGTTTTCATCACCTTGTCTCTTTCCTCGCCTCTTGTGCTGTTTCAAAAATAGCTCTGGCTTGTTTGCTGCCCTGCCTGTGTCAGTCTGATTTTCTGCCTGGCTGGATGTGCACAGACACGCTCGGAGCCTGCTGGACACCAGCACCCGGATCTGTACATCCATGCACAGTCACCCAAACACAAAGCACAGCCTCCTCCCTCGCAGGCCGTGCTGGAAAACAGAGCACAGCCCTTTTGGAGGTCAAAAAACAAGGCAGAAAAGCAAAAAAGTACTGACATTGATCTGTCTAAGGGCTGCCAGTAAGGGCCTGCCCTGGGATGAAAAAACTTTGAGGTATGAGTGCATTTATCAAATGACCTAAGGTCATTTGGCTGCACACTGTTAGTGCTTCTGTTCCTTAGAGACAAACAATCCCTCCTGCAGGCCTTGGGAACTATCCTCCACAACTGCTGGGAACAGATAAAGAAGGTGCAGATGTGCAGAAATTCTGGAACAAGCTGCTCTTTAAAAAACCCTCAGGTAAACTCTTGAAATACAAAAAGCTTCTGAATGAGAGTTTTCCTACTAGCACTTTTTTTTTAATCACTGGGTTTTCCTGAACAGCTTTTCCTTTTAGAATGAATCAGCTTGCTGGAGCCATTTCACAAATCCCAGATTAATTCCATTCAAATCTGGCATTGCTCCCAAACCCAGTAATCTTAGGCTCAGCCTTCAAGACCCAGCTCATCAGCTGTGAGCTGCATTTCTGAAGTATTTCTAAATGAAACTCTCTCAGCACGCCATGACTCAGGAACACTGGTTACCATGAATTAAAGATTTCTACAAGGAAAAATGCAGCACAAAGAAATCCTGATTGCTCATTCTATGCATGTTCCCATACAGCTACAAAGTCTAATATGCATTAGCTATCTTATTATAAAAATAAGTTAGTACCTATTGACATTTCTGTATGAAGTGCTCCCCAACTACTGATCTGCTAAGAAACTCTCTGAAATCTAAGAAGAGGAAAAAACCCATATACCTTTTCCAGCAGTCACCAGAGGATGAAGATGCCATTAAAAAGAGGAACATCTTGGGCACAGTACCTTTTGTTACGGGTGTCTGTTTCCAAATGAAGCGCTCCATGGATATTAACAGGGAAGCACAAAGCTCACCATACTGCAACAAATTAGCACCTTAACACACTCTCTACGAAAATTAATTGTTATCTGACACCTAAGGACCTCTTCAATTTCAGCAGCAATCCAACAAACCAGAAGTGCAAAGAACTGGCACAGACTGCCTGGGAAATTGTGGAGTCCAATCACACAGGTCTTTAATATCAACATCAGAAATGAATGGGTGAAAGTCAGTTCTGCCTTGGAGCAGAGAAGAGAAATAGATGACTGCCCAAGATCCCTTGCTGGTCCTGACCCCCAATTATTGTTTTATTTCTTTTCCTGAGGCATTCCTTCTTGCATCTGCTTACTTCTAGCAAGCCCTCTCAGCTTTCACTCCTACTAGGATCACACTTAGAAATAAGGTCTTCTTACCCATCCTCCTTGTTGAATGATATAATCTGCAGAATAATCTTCTAGATATGTCACCCCGAAGTTCACAAGGGCACTCAGTGGTTCCTGGCCCCGTCTGGTCAACTCCATCAGAAATTGTTGTAACAGAACCAGGGGCACCAAGACCTTCAAGAAACAAGAGTTGTGAATAAATACAGAAAGCATTATCAATACTACTGTGCAGCTAGAACAGAATTCATGTGTCCGCAGAAAAGGCCTGAATCTTCAAGTCCAAATATACCAGGGACTATACACTTCATTTCTGAGAAGACACAAGGCAAACAAACAATAAAATGCACTAAAACAGAAGCACTTAACCTGCTAAGCAAAAACCCACAGTCTGAAATTCTTGAGAATTTCACAGAACTACATGCAGAAATGTTTTCTTAAGCCCCACTTTTTTCCCAACACAGGATTCAGGTAGAGAAGCAGAACAGGTCCAGAACTTGCTACCCCAGAAGTGGAAAGATGCGACATTGTAAATAGCTTGAAGGGATATGCATCCAAAAGCAAACAACACACTCATACACATCCTGGAACAGGAACACGGCACCAGACAGTCTGTTTAGAAGTTCACACTTGGCTTTGAGACAGGACAAAAACAAACACCTCCACCCAGCAGCATAACATTACAAACATGTTTAAAATGACAAACACAAAGCCCTTCCCATGTCAAATGCTCCCTCTGATGTCAAATTTAACACATACAGATTTTCCTCCCTCATTTCCTACTCCCATTCCTCTTTGGAAACCTTTTAACTGAATGCTCAGCCTTAACCTAAATTGCTCTGGAAGATGCAGGACTCTGCGAATCCACCTCCTTCACATTATCCAGTTCTAGACACTTCCTTCTGAAATTATGTTTTTGTTTGCCTAAACAACATGCAGTCGAACTTTTAAGCTCTAAATTTATTCTCCTAGAGCACACAAGTGGCCCTCTGGGCAATGTTTATATGCAGCACCTCGCCAAGGTCAGGAAACTGGTATGAACTGAAGTCATTAGCATCTGAAAAAGCATTATTATGACACAAGAGAATAATATTTGTTTTACTGCATTTTAATTGAGGCCACTGCACTGCACATCTATTCACTGTGCAGCCTGGAACGCTGTTTCCCAGCTGCACAAGGGAGATGAAGGCTCTACTACTGCTCATACTGAACTCCTAATGCCTCCTTCCTTTTCCAGTCTCTTCCCCCTTCAGCCTGGTTTTCTTTTCTGTAAATATCCTGCATTACTATTCCCAGAAATCACACCTTAGGGTGCAAAGCTGGAGGATGATGAATAGACAAAGTAAGCCGAAATTGAGATTTGTACTAAATTCATGGTGGCCTCACACTGAGCTTGACTACTAAAACCAGATGGGGCCTAAAAAATGCCCATAATCTGATAAATTTAAAATGCTCCAGCTGATTAGCAAAGGAGTCCAAGACTGTGGCAGACAGGTTATAGTACTGTTGCTCTGTGATGAACAGTTAACACTGGTAACTGTTAACACTTCAGTAGGAATGTCATGGTGCCAGAATTTTAAAAGCGTTGGGGTTTTTTGAGTTTCTTGCAATTAATCTCAACTTGAAGGCAGAAGAGGTGCAAGATCACAGTGCACAGATATAAGGAGCAGGTCAAGGTGAGGTGTCAGAGGAAAATTCAGTCTTTTTAGATCAAAAAAACCCAAGCTGTCAAGGCTAGGCATCTTTCAGAGGCTTTGGGCACACCCACATAACTCTACAGCAGCATGAACACTGAGATCTCAAAATATTTGACATTTACTGTAAGCTGAAGGCAAGAGAAACAAAGGCAAGAAAGGCTGCTTGGGAAATGAAGGGAGCTCAAACTCTGGCACAGTGAACATGATTGTTACCTTCTTCCTTTGCCAACCTGATGCCTAATTCGTCCATTCCCCCCAAATTCAGCAAGCCTCTTCAAGGCCTCAGAGTGAGGGACCAAGCTCAAACTCTAACATCCAG
>NW_008236487.1:1985848-1986918 GCF_000691975.1 Corvus brachyrhynchos | reverse complement strand
AATTACTGACACTGCTGCCTCTGAGACCCAGTAGGAACAGGATCCTGAAGGTTTGTACAAGACTGTCCTTAAACTCATGAAAGAAAGCACCTCGCAGTACTTCCATAAAAGATAACAACACCATTTTGTACAGAAGAGTAGCTGTGGGAATGGTGGTGAGATTTAACCAGAGCCAAGCAAAAATACAGCCTTTGCAATTCAAAGCAACTGCAACTCCTTCCACCAGGATGCCTGGGAAGGAATGCTAGGGGCTATTTATATTTTGACCGAAGAAAAGCATACACAAAAAATAGTTGGCAGGAGAAAACTTCTAGGGAATCATTATAAAAGCCACTTTACTATCAGAAGATAGCTGATAGTGTAAATGAAACACTAGGGTCCACTCTACTATTGCAATCCCACTGTACAGTATTACAAATTTAAATGTACACCAAAAAAATATTACAAAAAAAGTTCACAGGCTTTGAGGAAGCTATATCCAAAATTATTGCAGTTCTGTGTACCTTTTGACTATTTCAACTTAAAATTAATCTAATTCTTCACATTAATCTCTTACATTTTTGTTGCATTATTCTTTGCCCCCATTAATCAGTAAGAATGGGACACTAAGATGACTGCTAACCCACTCACCAGCTCAACTGGCTCTCAGCATCTGTTATCCCTTCAGATGATGCACAAAAGTGGGATTATGCATTTTGTAGATGTGTATATAACATTCAGTTTTAAGCAAAAAGCGTAAAAACTCAGCAGTGGAGGATTTCAAAATTTTTTACTACGTTTATTTTATTATAGAAATTCAATTTGGCCCTTTTGAGGTGGTTTGGGATTTGTTTTACTTTAATGAGAGCCTTATTTCAAACAGACAATGAAGATCCTTTTCCTTTGTAGAATTCAACATCAACATGTTGTTCTAACAGCTTCTTTATGGAAAGAATTAAGCTGGGCTGAGATGGCAGGAAAGGTATCTAGATCTCTTCTGTTATAAAATACAATTCTGATTGAGATGATAAAGGAAATTAAAAGGAAATGAAACCAACACAAATGTATTCCATCTCCTCAAAACAAGGATT
>NW_008236487.1:1967542-1985813 GCF_000691975.1 Corvus brachyrhynchos | reverse complement strand
GGAGCTCCAAGCTACCACAAAAACAATACAAACAGGTGCTGTGCTAGGGTACAAAATTTCCATTCTGGTTTGCTTTTGGACTGTATGTTTTGTAGCAACAAATGTTAGGGGCAAGCAGAGCTGATGACAAAGACATGTTCTGGATGATGCTCTCCCCCACAAGCTGATGGGGACCAAAGTCCACGAGCCCCAGGGGCTGCAGGAATGCAGCAGCAATGAAGGCTGAATCCTAAACCCCCAAATGCAGCCCATTCAGCCACCCAGGGCTGCATCTTCAGGAGGTGGGGACCCAAAGCATATTGACCTGAGAAACCCCATGCACCTCCTCCCTTGCCAGCTGAGCCACAATGTCTGTTTTTATGCTTGGTTTTAGCTTTCACCAGCTGAAAAGTACAATGTGCTAGCTTAAGCCACCTTCTTGATAATCAGATTTCATGGTTGTTTAAACTGAAATGCTGTGAATCACAAGATGACAAATTGAAAGAGCACACACATAAAGCAATGATAATTGCTGGAGCCATGGGCAGTAACTTGTCATGCAGTGTTTATTAAACTGCTTTACAAGTGCCCACACCCTTGGTTAGATGAACAATTTCTGAAGTAAGCAGGGAAATCTAGTCAGGGAAAAGTCTTTCTGGCAAAAAAAGGTAAAGAGGGGGAAAAAGAGCTCTTGTTCTAATTTAAATTTAAGACTACATTTTAACACTCAAATTGTGATTGAATTTGCAAGTAGTTACTTCATTCTTTCATTCTTTTTCTAGTACCCACTGAACTCATCAGAGAATGATTAGGGTGATGAATTTGAATGATTAATGAAAGATTAATCTGGGAAGAATAATTTACTCATTCTACATTAAAAGTATTTTAAGATAAGTCGTTTACAGATTTGCATTTTGTTTAAAAAAGAAGATTCCTATCATTTGAGATAACTACTCTTGAAACCAGGTAGGTTTCCATCCTTATGTTTTCTGAACAATTTAAATATCATGAAGATCCTGTCAATTTTTATTTTCACCATGTTCAGTGCTCTTTCTTACATATATTTTAAACCTGATATTGGAGCACGGAAAGAGTAGAAAGTATTATGAAAAAACTGTCTCAGATTTTGTTCTAAAACTGCTGCAGAAATTAACCTCTCTTGGGAATTAAAAGAAAATAAATCAAGCAACATGTCTAACTTCTCATTTTACTAAAGGAAGGTTGACTTAACACTTCCATTCACTAACTTCTAGCTAAATTATCTACAAAACTACCCACTGTGTGCACATCTACCACTCTGGCAGTGCAATTTATTTCATACTAAAACAAAATTCTTTCTATTCCTGGCCCTCTGTGAAGCACAACTGTACCCAGTACAAACAATTTGGACATCAAAGAGACATGGGACATATGCAAGTGAAAGTCACTGATCTGGTACCTTGTTCCATCCACTGGCATGAGCAGCTGCCTCCTGCGTGCGCTCCCGATATTCCTGATATGTCACCGGCCTGCAGAAGTTAAACCAACACTGAAAGTTATACAAGGAAACAAAAGAACATGAATAAAATAAAGTTCTCCATTTCCAGAGAACAAAGTATTTTCACATGTATTACAGCAAATAATTTTCAAGAGCTAACAAATCTCGCATTTCAGGACATAAAACACCAGCACCAGACAAGGTCATCCCCTTCTCCTACTTACACACTTTCATATACCTGGTTGGGTGAATTTCGTAATAATGTGATACTCTACAACTTAAAAGACATTAGATAAGCACGTTCTCTGATATGCTACAAAATTTCTAAGCTCTTGCATATGGGTTTTTTATAATATAAGACTTTAAAGAACATTCCACTAAGAAATTCGTACCTGAGGCTAGAGGCCAATGCAGAGTAAAATTTTATCAACAATACAGGCTGTGGACCAACACAGACTGTTTGACTGCATTAGATTTGAAACCTTTATTTGCAAGAAACAGCACTTTTGATCCCAAAACCCCTTCATATTTCAGTAGATACCTCTGTTCTAGATTTATGTCTCTACTTCTCTGAATTGGGATGATGAAATTCCTCTCTTCCATACTCTTTCCTCCAAAATGGCATCTAAGAGTCAGTAACAGCAAAGGCTTCCTGCCAAGTGACAGCAGAAGATGCACTGCTTCAAAAGCAGCTGTCCTCAGCCACATCATTACAAAAGGCAAGTTCAGACTTTAGCTTAATGGAAATAGTGGTAACTGGCATTGGACAGAGAACTGCTTACTGAACTCCAGGAACCTGTCATGATCTGACAGCCTACGGTAACTAACACTTTTTTATATGCATGTAAGAGGGCAGGAAAATACAAGCCAAGTAAATATTGCATCAAATAGCACTGCTCTAGCAACAGGGGGAAAAGAACAGAGTTAAAGCACAGTGGGGAAAGCATAATTTGGGGTTTGTCATTTTAAGGGCACTCTCTTGACTTCCTTGGCACATTAATTCTTTGAAACCAAATCCAAATCAATCAGTGGGATGAGAAGAGCGGCAACAGCTGCAGGAAGGATATCATCAAGAGATTAAATAGTAACTCTAGTTTGCCTTAGAAAAAGGCAACACAGTTTCACAGGCACTTCAGACTTTATGTATGTACATATATAAACAAAAAAATTACTCAGAATGCAAATATTTTCCTATAGAAAACATAGGAAGCCTAGATCATCAGGGTATCAACAAGCTGGAACCACTTCAATGCACGACTGCATTTATGCAACTGTTCCTAAAGCAGCACCTTCCAACTCCAGCTCTCTACCAACACATTTTGGAGGTCACTCAGAAAAGCCCCAAGTAGTTCATGTGAACCCATAAATTGCAGGCTGGTAATTCATAATAGAAAACCAAGCAACCACAACAACTGTACCAATTTGCAAACACATTAATTAAGATACTAGCATGCCAACTGCAACATGCTATTTAAACAATAAGCTTAAACTGGCAGGACAGCTCTTAGAGCACCAAGGTTAGCCCAGGAGCCCACACCTGCTTCAGATGTGTACCTGAAGGGTGGTCACAAGGTTTCTAAACACCATCCTTTCAGGGAAACTCTCCCACTCATCATGGGCCAGACCACAAACACAGCTTCAGCTCCACTCTTAGCTGTAAGGCCAAAGAAGTTAACGTGGCTACAGCCCAGCATTCACAAAACTGGCAATAGCAGCTGCCAGGTTCACCAGCAACTCAAACTGCTTGGAGCAGCCTCAGAAATTCAGTAACAAAAGCTTAGAAAAATTTTACAACTTACATTGCTGCAAAGGCCAAATACCACCAAGAAATATTTGCACATTACATCACAAAACAAACAAACAAACAAAACCCCAGCCAGATAAAGGAACACTGAAAAAGAAAGAAATACAATACAAGAAGCAGTCCCAACTTCAGCATTTCAGCAGCAGTCACAGTGCAAAAGGAAACACCTTCCCTTTGAAAAAGCAAATGGAAACTCACTTGCTAAGCAAGCTCTGCAGTGCTTTGTGCAGATGTTCCTTCAACTCCTGGGACACTTTCTCCCCCAGATGAGCCAGGCAGTCTTCTATCGAGCTCTCTGGATTGGCAGGGCTGAACACTGGGGAAGTGTGGCAGTCAAACCCTGTGGTGGTAAATGCTGAGAGAAGAAGGTACACAAAATAAAACAGATTCACAGAAGAACATCAACAGTCTCAGATTTCTTATCCCAGCAGTTAACACAGTTTACATGAGGGATGAAAAAATCACAGCTCTGTAGTCGAAGTATGCAGTGAACAAATCAGGGTAAAAAAATGTCCAAATACATTCTGAAAGTGCTACTTACAAGGCAGAGATGACTTTGAACTACATTTCCCCTCCAGCTCTTGTTTCACAACTGCATCCCAACCAGCAAGTTTGCTGAATGGGCAGCTATTCTCCCATTTTAAGCTGATGCCAACCCTGATGGAGCAGCAAAGAGCCTCTTTTGATGGTAAATTTGTCCACACATGGACATCTCTGCAGCAGTACTAGAGTATCATTTTTTAAAATATTATTTTGTTCATTTAACCTTTTCCTTCTCAGTTTAAAATTTCTAAGAAAGCTCCATATGAATGAACTTAAACAGCTCTAGAGTGTTTCTATTTCAGATTTCCAATTTGCAACACACATGCAAAGCAAAGATGGGTTTGAAATCATTCCTTGCTGGGAGTCCTATAAAAGCCACATCCACAGGTCAAAGCACATCACAAAAAATAAACCTGGTGGAAGGGAGAAATGTGATGGTTTAAGTCCACACTCCTCAAAATACTAGCTCCTGAGGGCTTCTGCCATCAACTGCAGCAGCTTAAGGGCTGCTTACTTTTCATTATTTATAGTAGCCTATTAAATGTCATCCAGCTGTTTGCTTTGGCTGGGCTCCACCACTCCAAATGGTAACGTTTAACTATTTTACTCCATGTGACAATGTGTACAAATCTTGTGGGGGGAGGAGAATAAAGAGATTCAATGTATTCAAAAATCTCTTTAACTAGAGTACCTGTTACAAATTAACCACCATTACAGTGCATAGAGATTATGGATTGAAACGGGAAAACCTGAAGAGCACCTTCCAAGATTTCTTCATCAAGACGTTTTAGCTCCTCCTCGATTTCTATTTTAATCTTCTCCAAAGCCTCTTTCTCCAAAGCATGTTGTGCCATAAGCTGTTGTTGAGCCCCTGAAAGAAACCAGAGAAATCATTTAAATGTTTTAATTCCATGTTTCAAATCAGGTAGATAATGGAAAACGGTATTGAAATATTGAGTATAAAGGAATTCAAGGTGAAAGTTCTGTTTCAGACAGCAACAAGTATGATTCCTCAAGAGGACTTATTACAAAAGTTTTATTACATGAACCCAGAGACAGATAAACTTCCAGGCCTATTCAAGGTAGAACTGGTGCTTTAAATATGAAAAAAAACCCAAAACCAACAGAACTGTAAGGCTTAAAACAGAATACACAGCAGCTTTAAAAGCAACGTCTTCAACTGAAGACCAAATCAAACCAAGGTACATAAACAAGCAGCCATTATGCCTAATACACTTATTATCAAACTACACCGAAACAAAGCAGACTGGCATAAACTTCATTTTTAGTGGCAAAATATAAAATTTATATTGATGCCTGCAAAATCGACAACATTCTCAGAGCAACTCTGCAATGACATCAATGAAGAATCCTGAAACCTGTGAACTGTGCCTCATTTCCCTGGTCATGAGGAGTCTACAGGCCACAATGAAAGAATTTAAGACTGGGTTCAGGCAAAGGACCCCACAATTGTCAGTCAGTTGTCAATTCTCCTCTCCCAACCAAGAAATTTAGGAATTTGAAATGGCTACATATCCCCAGAAGTTCACATGCCATGGTTTGGGATCACAAATACATAGTCTATGTGCTGACTCGAGATACTGGTAACAAAAAATTGTTTCAGCCATATAGTCAGGATTACATAGACTCTCAATCATCTTAATCATTATGCTGTACCAAGAGACACAAAACTGTTTCCAAACAAACCAAGGTATTTAGGACATTTGAATCTTTAAGGAACTGCCTGCTAAATGTCAGCATTTCCAACATAAGGTGGGTATGGCAAAGGTAACCACTCAAGTAAATTTTATGAGGTGGTACTAACACGAAGATTGTATGTCCTTGACAGAGTTCCAGCTCCAAACTCTTGCTATTTAGCTGCTTTTTCTTTGGGTTTGCTCATCTCTGTTTCTTCCATCAGCTTTCAGGCATGTTTTCAAACCCCTTTCTTAGGGCACACTACATGAACTGTTCCATTAACTGCTTCACTTCTTGCTTTCACTGAACTTCACCAACCAAGAGTCCACCACTGAAATTTTCTTCTTCCTTTCACTCAATTCCTTAAAATGTTCTACTTAGAGACAAAATGGAATTGCTTCGTAATATTCCTCAGAATTCTTTTTTTTTCTGAAGACATTCTTTGGGACTTCATGTTCTCTCACACCCACGACTCACATACCACATCCTGACTGAGCTGCTGGTTACCCGTGTCCACTGTCTCTTCCTCATTCCCCCAAATACTGATGAGCCAACCTACCTCACCCTTTCTGCACCTACACCAAGGGCTACAGCTCTACCAGGGCATCCACACAATGTTCTGCTCTACAGACATTCTTCACTCAGTTGAAGAAAACAAAAAGGGAAACGATTTGTATCTGTAATGTTGGTATCATCTGACTCAATTTCCTCCTCATCACTTTCATTTCACATCCAGATCTTCAGGTAAGTCCTGTTAACAGCCAGTGGAGCTTTCTGGCACATCTTTTTTCATTCCTGTTTCAAAGGCACTAAATCATAATTTGGTGGTCTTGTGAACGACAGCTTTATGGCCTGTTTTCTTTGGTTTGTTTCTCTGCTGGAACTCACTCTAAGTGTTGTACTGCCTTCCCTTTTCTTCCACAATGGGCACATATAATCACTAAATTTCGTATAAGGGTGTGTGAAAACTGTAAAAGCACTTAACACATGCAAATGTGTAGTTAACTACCCACTACTGAAGTACACTGTCATTTTCTGTATTTAAAAAAACACTAGACAGTAAGCTTTCAAGGTCTCCTACAATTGAAAAATAAGTTACAAATCCACAGTATCAACCCACTGAACGTGTGTTAATGCTTAAAAACTCAGCACAAGTACCCCTCTAAACCAATGTATGCTTAAGTCAGTGTAAAATGTTCTCATATATTTCTGTGACCGGTCTAAAAGAACAAAGGATAATCAGTTTAATTCCATTTTACTTAACCACACATGTTCAGAATAACTTTATTTAGCTTCTTAAATCCCTTCCCAAGTAGTCTCTCTTTGCCACTCTAAGTAATAAATTCCAGAGAGGAGCAAACCATTCCTCCTTTTGGTTAATGCCCTGTCAGTTGCTTCTTTGAAGAACTGAACCACTGCTTCAGAGTCAAGTGCAACAAGTGTGTGCAAGTGCCAAGCCCTGTCTGAACCTGCGCTTCCCCCCGTGTATGGAAGGGACGAGGGGCTCAGAGGAGCACCCATTCTCACGGGACTAATGTGACGATGATCACACATGACAAGCTGTCATACTGGATAAGAAGTCACCCGGAAGATGGAAGGAAGAGAAATTCCAGTGCTGCCAGCATACAAAAGAGCTGTTTAGATAATCAGCACTGCAGTCAATGGTTTCCATCTCGTAACACCCACAACTTTGCAGCAGCTGCTGATTCCGAGAGCACCTGACTATTCAGTCATGCCAGAACATCAAAACCCTACCCCTCCCAGAGCAGTGACTCTGCACTGTTTATTCCCCTGATAACAAATGGATTTCAGCTTTCTGCATCTCCTGGATATTGACTGCTACCAACAAACACTGCACACAGTGTGGGAGAACAGCATATTCCAATAGCAAAGGTCCTAAGTGAGGGGCATATTTTTCTCAATTAGTCAACTTCCAAGTCGCCAACAGGTAGAAGAAAAAAGTAAAACCAGCTTATTTTAGATGAGAATATATTTTCATTATTAAGGATGCAAATGGTCACACCAGAAATGGTGCTTGTAAGAGCCATAAGCATTGAATGCTTTCCTGTGCTCAAGAAATGGGTTTGCCTCTTCTGGGCTTTTGGTAAACCAACTCTGCAAGGCCTCTTCCCAACCCAGAGGCACAACAAACCTCTGTTACATGTTCTTACACAACCAAGTTAGAGCATTCCACTTTCTATTTACGGAATAAATGTTCCCTTTGCCACAATTATGTTAAGATTTTGGGTTTCAGGTATTTGGAACTAACCTGAAAAGCAGAGGAAAATGTGTTCTGAAAGTCCATCAGGCATCACATCAGGGACCATCAGACTACTAAATAAATGTAATACTTCAGTAAAACTCCAGAAGCTCAGTAACAATACGAGACTAACCCGTTTGCCAGGGTTGATCCCAGGAGGAGGAGGGATGGGATGGGAAGTCATTCATCAGAGCTACAGAGTCTGCACATCTGATTCTACAATGCTTGTGCCAAAACTTCAGCTAACAAGGGACAACAGCAACTATAAGGGGACTGAAAAGATCTTATGCCTTTTTAGTTCAAGGGAATGCAGGATGATTGGAAAAGAAAGCCACTGGTGTCACAGAGTGCTCCTGACTTATTTTCTTTCATGCTTGTACTTTTAATTTAGCAATACCTTCGTTTTCAACTTCTCTTAGGTCTCTATATTAACTTCTGTACAGCTAAGTTAAAAATTTACTTTCAGCATGACAGTAGTATTTCTTTAACATCTCAGACCTTTTTGAACATTAAGATTCTAAAATTACTCTGAGCACTGAGAAGTGACAGATATATAAAAAATCTCTTTACAAATGTTTTTATCTCTTTCCTTTAATGAAAAGTACATCCATTACTCCAGCACACTCCAGAACATGGACTGCCACACATAGATGTAGGCCTCGATTTCAGAAATGTTTAAAAGAAGCTCTTTATAAACCATACGAAGGCTCAGCTTAAAAGAAACTAAAAAAGTCTAAAATATTACCAGCCAAAAAGAGACAAGATATTGCCAACTAGCAGCCTTTTTTTTTGTTTGTTTTTGTGGGCAGAGAGGAGGCTTAATCAAGTGGGAATTCACAGCCCAAAAAGCTCCCTTTCCTTGCCTCAGTTCAGGGAATAGCTCCCTTACTAGCATGAACTGGACTGCTCTGACCTGCAGTGTGAATCTTTACCGCCCAAACACGTGTGTTTGCCCTAAGAGCAAAGTCTCTAACAAGTAAGTTCAACCTAAAAAACTCCTTCATTTCCTACAGGCCAACAGTAGGTACCATGTGTGTGGGAAACCATGAAAATGGCTTGATCACTAACTACATACAGCACTTCATAGGTAATTCCAAGAAGATAATAAATGGTCAAAAGAACACCGTGCACAATACCTGGATTAAAGTACTGTGGATAGCATGCACCTCAGGGAAACTGTAAAACTGTCAAAACCTTGCTCACCTCTTGACCAACCTATGTCACCATGCAGTAATGGCACTGGCTATAAATCTTTCAGATGCTCTGCAAGATAAGGGATTATTTAAGATTTTTCACTCTGTCAAGGAAAACACAGAAAAACTACTTTTCTTCACACTGTTAGTCGTAGCTGCAAGCTCATGGGATGGTGTCAAGCAATGGGGAAATAGATTAAAAAAGAAAAATACATTAAAAGTCACTCCTCGATAAAATACAAAGAAACATTTATAATACAAATATACTGAATCACAAAACCAAAGTACTTTGACTCACTTGAAAAGTCAGTAATACTAACAATCGCAGCTGAGTGGAAGTTCCTGTAATGAGAGTGACTTCAGGGAGGAAAGTGTAGAGATGTTTTCCAATACTCGATACTTATTTTCTGTGTCTGAACCAGTACTCATAGGTATGACAAGAGTTCTGAAAAAACACAAAGCATCTCTCCACAATCTAATGAACAGACAACTGAGAGTTTCCACAGATTTAAAATATATCTGTTGCCTCAAACCACATCAACTTACACAGGTGATGCTACTCTGTGCGTTTTATCAATTTATCTGAGTTTGTCCACCTACCTGAAAAGTCACCAAAAGTAACAGAATTTACTGCTAACGGATTTTGATTTAAATAAACTGCAATGACTGTTACGCAGAATCAGCATTCTGGCAAAACTAACAGGAAAAATCTCTTAAAGTACTGGCCAGTTAAATTTGCTGGATTCACCTCTGGAGACACTGAAATCCATTACAGAATACTATAGAGCTGTAATGCTAAAAGATTGGCTTGTCCAGTAAAACTGTCTTTTCTTCAAGGGTCTGGAGTACTGTGGATGGCTCTTTCTTCAGCCGCTGCACTGAAGAGAAGATAACAAAACAAAAATTTCCAAGTGCTCATCAGGTGTTGATTTAGATCAACCTTATTTGCTTGAAGCCAGAAGCGATTTCAGTGTTTGCAATTGAAGCCATCCTTCTTGCAACAAAACCAAGACCAACCAAGAGACCCAAAAGGAAACACAGTGAGGTAATTTTCTATGTAATTTCTCTGAATTTTCTATTCACTGAATAAAAATCCTCCCAAAACCATCGGTCTTGCAAAGCACACTATGCCTGCAAAAAATGAGAAGTTTTAACTGGAAACCTATCAACCTATCTTAAAGTTTTATTCTTATCTCAGTTTTTGAAACAGCAAGACGTACACCAGAAAAAACCTAGTACAAAATGAGGGGAAACAGAGGCGTATGATAGTAGGAGGAAAGAAAGGGGAACAAACAAAAGCATTCAATCTCTCCTACCAGTTCTGGAAGAGATAAAATAGTACCACTCCTGTTGGGAAGGATCACTTTTTTGGTTGGGTGTTTTTGACCACCAGATATGCTTTCGAGTTTAACTGGAGTGCTGAAACTTCACTGAGATCTGGGAGACTGCTGTAGGAGGAGACTCAAGGGAGACACAGAAATCCTAACACCTAGTGTGCCTTTTTTCCTTATCTCCCATGTTCGGTACACACGCAACAGAAAGGCAGAAGATCCTCCAGCGGGTGACACAAGGTGGCTGTAATTGGGATGCTGAACTGCCCTCTAGAGGAGTCCCTCACTCTCCCAGTCAGGCAGACAAGGAGGTTAACACCACCAGGGCAAGCTAAAACTTGTCTTCCTGGATACTCCCATTATACTGTAATATGATTCAAAAAACAGACCAGGACTACAGGCCCATTTGGATCTAAGAAAAACAAATGAAGGGAAAGTACTACAAACCAGAGTCAATGCCTCATATCAGTGAAACACAAAATACAGGAGTGTTCTGCAACTGGAAAGGAAACAGGCAATAGCCAAAATCACTGCTTCCTATGGAAGGTCTGTCAGCACAACAACCAAATCAGAGCAAAATAAGATTAAGGACAGGTGTTTTTTATTGGAATCCTCTCAATTCACAAATCAATGGTGTTCAACCATAGAGCAGAAAGACTCCTGACCAGCATTTTGAAGTGCCACGGAAATCCACAATGGAAGAAGGAACTTGGGATCACTCAAAGTGTTGTACCAACAACTGGTGATGGTGCTTGGAAAACACACTGACAAGCAGGAAGCAATGTTGTGCTGTTGTTACCCCTCCCTTGTTACCAACCCAAGAAGTCTCCTCCTCAGGACAGGATTCCAGACAACAACTGTTCATTTCCATTTCCCGGCTCTCCTGTCTCCCTTGGTCTAACCAGGTTTCTCAGCCCACACTTGGGACTGTAACACCCAGCTACCTCCCAGCAGTGCATTAGGCAGGGCAGGAAATATCCATTATGGGCTGTGCTCTCCTCCTTGGGGAGAACATGGAGCCCAGGGAGCAGATTACAGCAAGGGGGCATCAGCCAGTGCCAAACAACAAGGAGATACAGACTGGCTACATGGACTACTGGAACTGCTCAGTAGTCCAAGGAGATGCACACAGCGCTCCAAAATAACCACACACAGCCCAGGAGTGCAGCTCAAACACTCTTTAATTACAAGCAAGGAGAGAAAAAGTAGGAGAAAGGATTTTTAAAATGTAGCTAGCAGACAAAAGAAACCTCTCAGAAGCATGGAGAGCAGAAAACCACCACCAGGAAAAGTGAGTTAGGAAAGAACGAAACAAATCCTGAAGCAGAAGGATAAAGCGTTTGCTTAGTTCAATACAGCCTGAAGTCCATTCAAAGCATTACAAAATAGAGTGAGAAACAAGTTGGCAAATTAAAAGTAAGGCAAAATTATTTAATCCAGAGCCTTTGACCAGAAAGCAGCAAAAACACTGAAAGAGAGACCTAATTAAAGTGAAACATGAGCAGGAGAGGAGACATTGTGGTCACTCTCTGGTTTGGGGAATGGGGTGGGGAAAATGTAGGAAGATTTCCTGTTTAGAAGTTGTAAAGTATGAATGCTTTAGAGAATCCTAATAGCAAGTCCAACTACACCCTGCTGTCACACAAGCTAAAACATCTAAACACTATCTGAGAAGTCCTCTTAATTGACTACAAAATTTTCATTTAAGCATTTCTAGTTTCCTCTTCAGAAAGTTTAAATATACTGCTGTAATTCAGATTAGAAGCTCAGAGGTTTCAGTAATGAGAATTACTTGAAAGGTTTCACCTCAATTTGCAAATACTTCAAAGGCAACTATAGCCAAATTATTTTTGAAAAGCTTTAAGACTGACATTTTCCTTTCTGAATCTTGTTGTATTTATACAACAAAGCAGACTCTTACACATTGAACTTTTATATATACTCAATACATTTCCAGTTACAGCCCAGTTATAAATGGGTGGGATTTCCAGAATGAGATGTCATCACTAAAATAAGCACATTTTTCAACAAAGGGTTTTATGAAACAAAGGGTTTTATGAAACAGCTAAGGTGCCTCTTCTTTCATGGACCACAGATGCAGTCAAAGTGGAAGTAGCAAATATACCTTAAATATACTAACATTAATATTTTATATATATATATATATATATATATATAATTATATATAATACAACCAGCATATGGTATATGCTCTAGTGCCAAGCTGAAAAGCAGTTCTGTCATAACTTTGATGCAATCTTTTCTTTTCAAGAATTTCTCACTTCATGACAGGTAAGTTCAGTAAATGACAGCATATGCATTCTTAAATGATTGTTCAAAGAGAAAAAGTAGATTCTGAGGACTCTCTCTATTTGGTTTGGGTGTTTTTTTATCCTCCTTTCATCAGAATAAGTTCTGAATCACAGAACTAGCAGTGACTAAAACATCATTAAGAAGTGACAAGTCACCCAGGCAATCCTGACAAACAACATTGCTTAAGTGCTTGCCACCACAAAATAAAAGTTTTACCCCCTACGTTTATCTGAAACACAATCTACCAAAATTGTTTAATTCTGCCTTCTATTTCTTTACTTAACCTCTTTTATCCATAAAACTGTCCTAGAAGAAACATCTGACTCCATGCAGTCCTTGACTTCTAATTAAATAAATAAACAGAAGTAGTATAGGCCACGTCTCTGCACCAGCACTGACTGACAACAGCAGGAGCCTCAATGCAACAGGGCAAAACTATTTAGCACAGCAGATTGCTCAAGCCACCACTCAGTTTATGGCAGTAAACACCACCTCACCCCTGCTTACTTCCACTTGTGTCCCAAACAAATAGCAAGCATGGGCTGAAGTTCTCATGATGGCTCAACAAAGGTAACATATATCCATCCCCCCTGGTCTCAAGACAGCAACTAAAACCACTTACATGCTTCCTAAACACCAGTCAGCCCTGGCACAGCTCAAATTAAAACAGTAATCTGCACACAAACAGCTTTGTTTCCATCAGCATCGCTCATCTCTCAACTGAAATTTATTCAATTTTCAATGAATGAACCAAGAGATTCATTACACCAAACATCAGGCTCACGCGCTGCATCCCTGCAGAAAAACCTGAAGAACTAACTGTAAATACAGCTGCATATGTAAATGGCTACAGATGAATACGCAAATATTACCTTGAGTTGGAGGAGGAGGATGCTCCTGTGGCTTGTCCTGTGCTAAAAGGCCCAGGTAGCTGAGCACTACGTATTTGGTTTCATAGTGAAATCCTACAGGCACGGCGATAGCGGACGCCATCGGCTTGGCTGTGTTCGTGTGGGGCACGTCGGCTGCGCTCTGGGGAACCCAGGAAGGCTGTCAGGAAAGAGGAAAGGGTTTTGTTTGTTTGTTTGTTTATAAGGCTGCAACAGGTCATGCACTCGTACAGAACAAGGAGTTATGCAACAATCCTGAAGCAATATCCAGGTTTTTGCCCTGATATCCTATGCATTCTTATTTTAATAAGAACCATGCAGAGTAAACCCAACTGCGCCCCAGTCCAGCTGCCTGCCTGCTGCCAGCAGTGGCATTTCTCACTCCTGCCTGACACACACACTCCCAGGGAAGCAAAACGAGCAGTTCCTCACCACGTGTCCTCCTCCCAACGCCTCCCATCCCAACCACACACAAAAATGCACGTGCTCATGCAAAGAGGCTTCAACGGATTCTGAAGACTTTGTTAATCACAACATGAGGTAAAAAGACAGGTTCCAAGGAGTGTCTCTTTCCCTAAGCCTCCCATGAATATTTTCCCGAGTCTCTGCTTTCTCAGGTTCACTACTATGATGCTCAAAAATTGCAATGCAGAAAAAGTGACCACAATTGCCTCAAATTCATTTTACTGTTCCAACAGCAATGGAAAACATATGGTCAACAGAGTAAATTCCATGTTCATTGCAGGGATTGGAAGAACAGATGGTTGTTTGTCCTGGATTTCTCACCCAGACATTATTAAGTATAAACCAGAAATCCACACCTAACAGCAACATCTGGCCAAAGAACTCCACCCTGTTTCACTCTAATTGTTTTGTTGCTTTTTTCAAATATCCAAATAAGACCAGCAGGAAAACTAAGGTAGAGAGAAATTAAAAGCAACGAGGTAAAAAGTAAAATTTCAAACAACACCATGGAAGTGGGGAAAAAGCCATGCAACAGATTAAAAAGATGTTTGAGATTAATCAACATGTTTTAGCTCTTTTTATTTGGCAAAGTCTGGATAACTACTTCCAACATGCTGTCAACTTAATGAATCAAATAACACTATCCAGGGGTTTCTGATAAACTCTTCAAATTAAGTTCTCCAGGACTTCAAAGAGTCATTCCCAAACAAGCAGTAGCCCATTCTTGGCCTCCAGAATGGATGTCTAAATGAAAGACACACAAGAAAGTTTGTGCTACGGAACAACTGCTGAACAGGCACTGAAAGAGACAGGCAATTTAATGTGAGACTGCAGTCACATTTAGAAAAAAATTTACTATCAAGTTTAAAGCAGTTAGAATGAGCAACATGCTATACACAGGGACTAGAACTTGGACCCTCTCAAGAGAGTTATGGATTACACTGGAAATGCCTTGAGACTAAAAGAAAGAACCAGGTTCCAAAACCAAAGAACAATCTGCAAATGAAGCCTCAAGATTAAAAATAATAATAATAATAAACTGAGAAAGCAAAAGTAAAGCACTTGCCTGTCTAGCTATTCAAGATGTCTGGGCTAACTCCTAACCCCTCCTCCCTGAGAAGGAATTCAGATTAATAGCAGTTGTACACTGGTTACTGCACATAAACTGAACTAGAATTGTGCTGTGGCACGGTTGCTGTGGGAGTGGATAGCTTGGCAAAGAAAAATTTACCACCAAACTAAAAGCTGCAAAAGGAAAAGAACTGGTATAAAATTGGCTCTTTAGAAACTCTAGTTTCTGAAACTCATTCAGTATTGAAAACAGAAAAGGGATCTCTCATGAAGACCATACTATGGCAGCCCTGCCTCTTGCTCCATGTATTTGAAAATGCCTGAAAGCCTTTACCAGAAAGGTTTGGTTGTCTTTGCTGCAGCTTGAACCTAAGTAGTGAATTATATACAGAGGAAGCAATAAACTTGGAGTCAACACTTCATCTATGCTGCCTCTTCCATCCCAAAGTACTCTACAGGCAACATATCCTGCTTCAGAAACCTAAGAAATCACAGCAGAGAAGAACCACAGCTTTTTCACAACACAGTTACCCTTGAGCCTCTTCCATAGCTGAGATTTTCATAGAGGAAGAGGATTTGGGAAAAAATAATTGCTCTGAAGACTTTAGGATCCTTTAACAATAGATCTGCTCTTCAGACCAGACCCCCACACACAATCACCACATCACATGTTCACATCACCAGGTGTGAAATGTGCCATGCACCAAAAACCAAAAGCTCCCCGGCACATTTCAGTTCTGGTTTGTTCAGTAGAGATCCACAGGCCTGAAAATCAAAATGCTTCTCACAATGCCTACACAGTGAATGGGAGCCCTTCCAGACAACCTGAACTGATCTCTCCTGAAAAAAATTAGCCTGACAGATGGTCCAGAGACATCCAGAAACTGTGCTGTGGGCCAAAGAAAAAGTCTGTATATATAACAGAGATTATTCTTCAAAATATAATTCCAAATCAATGCAGAAAATGAAAGAAAAAAGTTGATCAAAACAAGCATGACATCCAAAGCAGCACAGGGCAACAGGGAGGCCTAATTCACAAAAATTTCAGTGTGCTTAGCTCAGCACTTCTGAGGGGACGAAGGGGAAAAAAAACAACAGAGAGAGAGAATCGGACCACTGCTTATTTAAATAGTGGCTAATGTTTCTCTGGGAAAAGAAGGATGAAAAAAAAAAAATTACCTTGGTGGATATATTTTGAGAGGCAGTTTTATACTGAAAAGAGAAGGGAGACTTAAGAACTTGAATGGAAGAAATCTTCAAATTCACATAAAAGAATGTCATGAGTGGAAGTGCACTTCAGAATCACTCGTCTTCCTTTGAGAGAAGCCCACAGCACAGTAACTGAATGACTCGTTTTGGATTGTGAATGACTGGTTTTGTTTACAAAGAGAAATACAGAAATATTGACTCAGATACTGTAAATATCTCAGAAAAGGCCATTTTTTCAGGAATGAGTGGGATTGAGAAAGGACACACAGCTTGAGAGACCAGATCAGAGGAAAGAGAGCTCTCCACTAAAGGAGCAAAATGGAAGAGAGTCCAGAAAGTGTTTAAGAGGATAAGCTTGTACAGGAGATGCAATGGAGCAGAGGAAATAAGGCATTACACAGAGTCTGTGTCTCAACACCAGGAAAAGAGGGTTGCTTCTGGTTTGACAGGTTCCCTGCAGGAATACTGTCCTCAAAAAGCTAGAGAGATCAACATTATTACCCATTACTCCCTACAAAAAATTCACCTTTCCCAGTTCCTGCGCCCTTGGGGGATAGAAGGCGATACCTGTTGAAGCTTACTTAGCTTGTCACTCCTCCGGCCCTGCTGTCACTTGTTTCATGTGGGCTGAGCTGCTCAAGCGACCTGAGAGCAGGAGTTGCAGCAGGACTGACATTTCCTCATGCAATCTGTCACGTCCTAATCCACGGCAGAGTTATACGTTGGATAACGGGCAGCACAAGCCTACCAATGAATACAGCGAATATAATCCCCAGCAATGAGGCCGGGCTGTGTTTTAGTCCCTGTCTGTAAAACCCTACCCTGCATCAAGATGTGTTTACTGTGCATCGTTCAAACCCCAAAACGCAACATCACTGCTCTAGCGCCCAGAGCAGTTCAGCTGGATTTTACAAACAAAACAGCAGGCAACCAATGTCACCTACGGATTTCAGAAACATCAGCACCGCCACAGACCACCTGCTTTATCCAAACAGCAGCACCACCGCCCTCGGCTTCCACTCCGAAACGGAATCACTCCAGAGCTGGATGCATTCCCCACCTAGAGCCTGGGTCGCCAGGCCTCACTTACCAGCTACAAACTCAATCACCCCAAGAGCCGCTGTGGCCGAACACCTCCTGCTGCTGCTGAATTATTGCAATGCACGCACGGCCTGAGCCAGCGAGCGCTCAGCCGAGCACGGGCAGGCACAGAGGCAACGCGACGGCAGTAGCGCAGCTCAGATCATTTTTAGGGCCGCCTGACATCGATACGCTCATGGTTTGGGTCGTCTTGCCGGTATCAATCTCTGCAACAGGCGGCCACTCTCAGTTCAGCTGCATCTACAGCCTCGGGTTTACACGGTGCTCTTCACCAAACATACCGAATTCCAAGGAGTTGCAGGTCTACAAAACCACACCCCATATCAGCAAGATGGAAAATATTCAGGCACTCTGCAGCCTTAGCAGAAGGCTTGCGTAGGGATTTTGGATGAGACTTGCATGTGTGGACTAGTTTAACCTTGCAACAGTTTGTCTCTGAAAACACTTCCCATAACAGGCAGGACTATCCAAAGCACCCAGTTGTGATCAACTTGGGAGATAAATTCTCCAGAGTACTTTTCCAACTCTGTATGAGGGTATGACTAAGAGACTTTGTAGTAAACTGAGAACTACTCAGTTCAAACATGTCAGTTCCTACTGGAAATGAATCAATACTGCAGCCACTACTGATCCCCTGGTGGCACTTAATGGGTAGAAATACTGGAAAACATAATTGTTCTTTATCTGGACAGTGTTTGTAGCTGACTTTTGAGAGAAATGCAATTAAGTGAGCATCCTAGGCAAACGGTATGATTTCTCTTCTAGAAAGTAAAACAAAAGCTGCATGAGTTATCCACTATAAAGGTCCTCAATTTTTTGCAGCTTCAACCCATCTCACCACAACATTAAATACCGGCAAACACAGCTTTTACTAACGAGCTTCCATTCGCTTTCTGTCATGACGTGCCTATTTGGGTTTGAGAACCCGAAACAGCCG
>NW_008236487.1:1965307-1966667 GCF_000691975.1 Corvus brachyrhynchos | reverse complement strand
CGGTGGCCGGAGGGACTCGGTCAGCCGGGAGAGCGCGGGGGGGGCGCTTGGTGCCCACCGCTCCCGTTTTCCTCATGGACTCGGAGGAACAGGAGCCCTGGGCAGTCCAGTTTCCGCGGCCTTGACCTCGAGGTCACGTGGCTACAGGTGTGGGTTAGGAGGGTCACAGTCCCAAACCGAACCCACCCGCAAGGCAGGAAAAGAAACAGTCCGGATACAGCTGCAACCATATTTGCTGGTTTATTTAGTAATATTTATTTTTTTAAAATACACATTATTGTCACGTACTATTATATATTATTTCTTCTTTTATTTATTCAAACTTGGTTTAAATATTATTTAAATGGTGTCTGAAATAATAGTGAAGCGTTCTGAAGACCCAAAATGCAAGTTGATTTCCTGCGTTGCACCTGCAATATGATAAAACATCAAAGTGACACACATAGTTTTATAATAAACTTTTATGTAGAAAAAAAAAAAAGCACAGAAAAAAATAAGGAAATAGAAATAAACCAGGAAGAAGCATGGATGTGACAAATACCGCATTCAGCACTGATTTTAAAGGAATAATTCTGTCTTTTCCACCAAATGTTCCTGCAGAATGGAGATGGAAGCCTCTTGCTGATTAGAACGAACAAGTACTATTATAGATGATGAAGTTTTCTGGAATTTTGCTATAAAGAAAAGAATGGCAGCAGTAACAGAACTCCTGCAAGGCCATCCTTCCCCTCCCCTTGTCCAGCTGTTTCCTGCATCCTTCTGCTTCTCCTGTGATGAGGAGCTCAGGGCACTGCCAACACAAAGCTACTTTAGGGCCCTATAAGCAAGTTTGTCGCCGTGTTCCATTTCTGTCTGCTGCAGGTTCAACTCATTGCAGTGTTTCTGTGAAGTGGCTCCGTTTTCTGTAACAGTGCTCGTGGAACTGTCACCAAAGCCAACGGGTTATTGTGCCCAGCTCTGGTCTCCTCAGTACAACAGAGACTGGATCTACTGCAGAGGCGCCAGTGGAGGCCACGGAGATGATGAGGGGTCTGGAGTGTCTCTGTTACGAGGGGAATCTGCGGGAGCTGGGACTGTTTAGTCCAGGGAAGAAAAGACTGAGGAGGATCTCATCAATGCATGCAAATATCTCAAAGATGCCAAGGCGAAGGTGCCAGCCTCTCTCTGGTGGTGCCCAGCGACAGGACGAGGAGCAGCGGACACAAACTAAAACACGAGGAGTTCCACCTCAACACGCAGAACTTTACACTGAGGGTGGCAGAGCCCTGGAACGGGTGGTCATGGAGTCTCTCTGGAGACATCGCAAACCCACCTGGACGCGTTCCTGTGCCACCTGCTCCAGGTGACCCTGCCTGGGCAG
>NW_008236487.1:1950295-1965061 GCF_000691975.1 Corvus brachyrhynchos | reverse complement strand
ATGGCGCTCAGCGATGCCGACGTGCAGAAGCAGGTAGGGCCGCGCGCCCCGGCCCGAGCGGAGCCCCTGAAGGGCCGTGGGGATCGGGGCTTACCGCGGTGGGGCCCGCAGTGCAGAGCTTGGCCCGGGTCTGCTGCCCTTCCCCGTGGGAAGGGAGGATCGCTGGTGAGGGGGAAGGATCTTGGCTGGGAAAGAGGAGTCTCCGGACAAAGTGGTTTTTCCTCTGTCGGGGGGGATGGGCCTCACCCGAGTACTTCCTTGTGGCATTTTGGTGACATGTTACGCCCGATTACAACGAAGGGGTTCATGAGCAGGCTGAGTGCTATCTGCAGTGTCTAATTGCACCTCAAGGCAGGTAAATGCACAGCCTTAGACGAGTACTGTGTTTTTCCATGTTGCTGTGGGTAGATGGTTAGAGGTGAGGGCCAGTCTCTTGTTCCATGCCTGCAGTGGGAGAACCAGAGGAAGTGGCCTTAAGCTGAGACAGGGGAGATTCACATCAGATAGTAAAAAAAAATGGTCACTGTTAGGGTGGTCAGGCGCTGGAATAGGTTGCCCAGGGAGGTGGTGGAGTCAGCATCCCTGGAGGTGTTTAGGAGGTGTCTGGATCTGATGTGGTTTGGTGGTTTAAAGGTTACAGTGATAGTGCTACGCTGATGGTTGCACTGGGCGATCTTGAAGGTCTCTTCCAGCCTTAAAGATTCTATGGTTCCCTAAGGATTTCCCATCTCTTTTTCCTTGTAGCTGTGCTACCTGCAGTTAGCTGTACCTTAGCATTTGGGTGGGCTGCTCGGCATTACTAGGTCTGTTTCCTAAGCAGAGTGGTGCAGCCTGGGGTTGGCTTGCAATGGAAACTTCCAGCCGTGAAGTCTGGCTGTGGACACTCCTCCAGAGGCAGGACGCCCTGTCCCTGTTGACAGTAAACACTGCCCTCACCTAAAAAAGCTGCTTTCAGCTGGGTTGGAGATGGTGTGTGGTGTTAAAGGCTGCAGGGATCCAGTCAGCACTGCTCTGGGCAGCTTCCTGCAGGTGATGAGCAGATCAGGCAAGTTCCCTTTGTCCTCTGCATCACAAGTACTCATGTCTCACTTTCTCATTCAGTAAACATTGTCTCTTGGCAAGGAAGCACCACAATGAAAGTAAAATTGGTAGGTTGCCTTTCTCCAGAAGGAGAATTGTAACATTACATTGTTTTCCTTTTATCTGCAAAGCTCGTTTGCTTTTTCCTGCCTCTTCCGTGAATATAATAAAAATAAAGCTGACATTAGGGTGGTCTTGCTCAGCCAGAATGGACCTGAACTTCAAAGGTTAGTTCAGGCTCTGGTGATGTACTAAGCATGTAATACTAATAGCTTTTCACATCTGCAGCATTCCTGTCATTGCTTTTCATTCCTGAGCCCAGGGTGATCCTGTTAACTGGAAAGGAGAGTGCTGGTGGTGACAGTCCTGCAGGTATATGAGTCTGGCATGAACTTGCCAGCTGGTCCTTGTAACTACTTGCCACTGCACTTCCAATAATTTTCACTTTGAAAATCATCTCTGATTGAGACTTTTTCCCACTGGCAGACTCGCTTTGTTATTCTGTTAAAGGTGTTTAATATGTTGTTCCATCTGGTCACTTCTAAAGCCCATCTAACATCTAGAACTTCCCTTGGAAAGCATAATCACACTGCTCCTGATGGGAAAACCCCTTCTTCTTTTCTATAGGAAGTATTACTTTAAAATTAATCTCTCATTTCGAAGTACATTTTTGTCAGTATTAGTATTAAAACTAAACCTATTTATAGATGTGAGACTCTCACTTTGGATCGCTCTTCATTTCTATAAAAAGCAAAAAGGGATTTCAGTACAGCAGCTTTTGAAGGAAGTAACACTGTTCAGTCTTATCAATGTAGGAGAAGTGGATTCTTTATTACCTTGCTTCCATCTCATTCCTTTTCTCTATGCAGAGGATGTTTCCTGAACACCCAGAAGTGCTTTTCCAAAATTCAGAAACCAGACCACATGGGAGGAAGTGACTCAGTAATGTAAAGGCTGCTTAGTTCCCAGTCTTCTTCAACAATAGGCTGTTGAGCAAAATAATATCCTTTTTTTATATGCCTCTCTTGCCCTTTCTGAAGTGCAGGGTAGGAAGCTGATGCTGTAGGTGGGCAAGCACTTGAGAGTCTCTGCAGACATGAATTAAAAGAAAACCTGCTGATTTGATTTTGAGGATGTAGATATTACTGTTCACTTCTTCCACTGTGTTAACATGTGTTTAAAATCTTCCACTTGTCTCTTCACTTCTGTTTTTTCATCTCTATGGGCTCAGTGCTGTTCTGCACGTTGGCTCAGTTTTCACCTTGGCACCTTTCTAATCTCTTTAAAACATGTAATTTTAACATGAGATTCTATAAATAGAGTCTTTTGTGTGAGTGTATTCAGACTGGATTTTCTGCAAAATGTGTCTCATTGCTAAGTGCAAGCAAAAAGTCAGTAGGTTTTTATGGTCTTCTCCATCTGGCCATGGAAGTGTCTGTACTTCATCCCAATTGCAGTTTGGTTGGGAATGAGCCCTTCCAATCTGCCCCAAATGAGAACCTGAACTGAGGTCTGTCACAGAAAGGCATATGATGGATGAACAGAACTTGGTCTAATTGCTTTCCTGGTCTTTAAGCTGCTGGACCTGGGCTTTGTAGTGCTTTGAGGTGGCTTCAGGAATGTTTTTCAAGTAGAACTTATTGGTGCCTGTGGGGCTCTGAAGCAGCATGTGACATTGTTCATGTGGTCTGGGTCACGGAGCACTGCTGCCGATGTCTCCATCCCCAGCCCCTCCAAACTGACCTTGTAAGTCTTTACAGGATTTATTACAGTTTTTCAAGGTGAGTGTCTCTGGTGTTCCAAGGAACTTCTGGCTGTACAAATCTGACCAGAGTGGTCAGGAGCCCTTTGCTTTGCTTCACCGTTCACCTGTGGAAGGCCCAGGTTCATTCAGATGCCATCTGTGTTAATCTTTCTGTTGCATGTAAATGCCCTAACAAACAGACTGATTTTGCTGTGTGAGGATCTTTGACGTCTAGGAGAGGTTTCTTTAATACACTCAGGGGTTTTGAAAAAGTTGGTCTCATTAATGAAGAATGAAAATACCCAGCCTCACATTTATACAAATTTATCTTTGGGCTGGTTTGTTTGGGTTTTTTTGGGTTTGTTTGGGTTTTTTTATAGTTGCATACCTGAAGTGCATTCTTCTAATGGCAGCCAGTGAAACAGCATTATATAGAATTATTGGGGAAAATAATTTCTTGTAATATATGTCAAGATGAACTGACTCTTTAGTGTTTATACTCAATTAAATTTCCTTGGCAAACAATATTGTATGAATTAGTAAATGGATGTGGAGGATGTACAGATGAGGATATATATACACCTACTTCTTCTAGTCAATGTTCTTTCCTACAGAAAATATTTTCTTTCCTCTCTCTTGTACAGATCAAGCACATGATGGCTTTCATTGAGCAGGAAGCCAATGAAAAGGCTGAAGAAATAGATGCAAAGGTAAAAACGGAAGTTCACTGTCAGTAAGTGCAGAAGGAAAACTGCATCCCACGTCCTGTTTTGAAAGTTGAAGTCAGAGCAGAACTAGAGCACCTTTGTAAGCTACAGCTGATTTCTGTTCAGTTATTACTTAGCATAAAGTGGCGTACCAAATGAAGTTAGCATTTCTTAGCTTTTGACAAATGAAAACGACTCAGAGCTGCTTTTGGTCAGAGTTTTGGTGGTTCTTGAATATGAATTTATTCATATCAAAGTTCACTTCTTTGTTTTAAGCAATCAGGAGAGCTGAGTGGTAACGTGACTCAGTTGGATTAAGTAGAACACCTTCCCCCACTAAATTAGTATTTAAGGCATGAGTTGAATTGCTTGCACAATTCTTCACTTAGGTTAAGCCATGAGAGACTGGGTTTAAGATTAACCTGGTGATAGAGTATAGATGTTTACTAAAGAAGGATTAATGGTGCTTTTCAGTCCTAACAATCTGCATTATACCACTGCTGAAATGCCTTGTTGGTATTGGACCCAGCATATGTGTTGCTAATAATATTTAATCTCCCTTAAACATTTAGATTTACACAAATATTTAATCAGTACTAAAGCAGGTAATCCTGAAGATCTGCAAACAGAATTCAGAAGTTGACATTGGATTCTCAGGCATAAGTAGGAGAGTTGTCCATGTTTTTACATGCTGTCTGGTGAGGCTTTGCAAAAAAAAGGAACAGCTGTGCTGTCATTCTCCTTATGTAGGAATTACTTAAAGAGGTGAAGGGTTTTTATATGGAACCGTAAATTGTATCATCCTATCTTGTCTGTGAATGTGCTCTGTTACATTTTGGTTCTGTTTTTTTCAGCCCAAGGAATCAATTTCCACTTCAGTTATTTAATTTTTACTGTAGGCAGAAGAAGAATTCAACATTGAGAAGGGTCGCCTAGTTCAGACACAGAGGCTGAAAATCATGGAGTATTATGAAAAGAAGGAGAAGCAAATTGAACAGCAAAAGAAAATGTAAGTTGCTTGGGTTAGATGACTGACTTCAGAGCCTGAGCTCACATTTTGTTCCTAATTTTATACAAAATTCTTCTTCCCTTGCAAAAAGGCAAATTGTAGACAACATATTTAGTTCTAATTATGAGCTTCTATTTTTTTCTGGGGAGAAATTATCAAAGCTGAGCCACAATAGTGTAACTTAGCGTGATGAAAGAATCCTTCCTATTTCTTTATGTAGTTAATGTCTAGAACTCCACCCTGCTCTGTTACCCTGGAACAAATGGTCATGTCACGTTTAATTTGGATGGGTCTTCACTGAAGAAAGGGGTTCTGCAGTTCAATCTCTTGTGCAAGTTCAGAAACAGATTCAAACAGGTTGACAGACCTCGTTATTCAGTGTTGTAGGATTGTTATCTTTAAATGCAAAGCGTGCAGTTAAATGTTACAGTTCTTCTGCCAAAGGCTGATGGATTGATTCGACTTTATCATGCAACTTGCAGTCAGATGTCCAACCTGATGAATCAAGCAAGGCTGAAGGTCCTCAAGGCAAGGGATGACCTTATTGCAGTGAGTATCTCTGAAGTAAACACACTGAGTCTCTGTTCCTACCATATGTTAGGAAATGCAACCATTCTCTAAAGAAAACCTGATTTTTGATTGACTGACATTTGCTTCAACATACGAAAATGGCTTCCCAGGCTGCTCTGAAAAGGCCTTGGGGATTCAGTCCATCTTTGCTAATCTTATTTGCACAGTTTCCATTACCTGCTGTTTTAGGGAAATACATTGGTCTGCCAGGAACATTGCAGGCAGTGTTGTATCTGTCATTTGCACAGTAGCTTGTTTCTTTAAAGAGCAGGAACTGTCTCTTGCACAGTTGGTAGAACTTTGAAATTCTGTTTGCCTGAAGCAACTTTGACGTGAAAAAACCCAGCATGGCATAAGCAAGGAGGCTTAAGACACCACCAGCTGGGATTTCTTGTGTCCTTCAGTGGCCCATAGTACATGAAAAGGTTTGCTTCTTGTTCTGGTAGGGACCAGTGTGGGTGTTGACATAGAGGGTGAGCAGTCAATCATTCATCAGAGCAGGCTACGTTCAGGCTTGGTTTGGGTTTCCTGTGTTTATCTCTCCCCACGTGCAGTGTGTCCCCATTCTGCTCACTGAGCAGTGAGCAGGTTTGCTGTGCTCTCCCACCGGTTTGGGTGTTCCATGTTCTGCTAGATGGGGCTGTTGAGCCGTTGGAAAAGCTTGAGAGACCCGTGGAAGTCAAAAATAAAAGATGGGGTAAATGTTCAGGTTGACGCTACCATGAAAAAGAGGAGTGAGCGGAAGAAAATCATCAGTTTATTGACTCTTTAAACCGAGTTTCAAACTTTAGATTGTATTTCCAGAGAGGAGGAAGGTGGGTGGCTCAGGAGCTAACTCTGTTGTGATAGTCTCTGCTGGGTAATCTCTTCCTCATTTATCTGCTGACTCAACCTCATGCTTCTGAGTAATTCTAAACACTCTTCCTCATTTTAAGACATTTAAAGTCACATGCTGCTCACTCTTTCTTCCCTTATCAGATCTTTGGCTTCTTTGATGAAGAGAGATGAGCAGTTCCAGAAATGCAGTGTTACTCTAGGGAGGACAGAACAACTAGGTTTGACCATGACAGTAAATTGTGATAGTTTTATGTCCTTGTACTCATTGTGTTACTGTGCACTCTTTCTCTAAACACCATAAGGTAGGACAGGAAAGAAAGGTTTATACCAAGTCATAGAGTTTCTTTATCTGAAGTATTTCTGATGGTTGAATTGTAGGAGCTATGAGTTGACTCAAAGTTCTTTAAAATTTTCTTAAAAATTCAATCCCATCCAAAAGTGATTTGCTGAGTAAAGATAATCAAGATAGCTACTTAAAATTAAAAATAAGCTCTCTCTTTTAATTTTTGACTTGCATTTACTTACAATTAAAGAATACCTAACCTGCATATTATTTGGTGGAAAAATAGATTAGACTTCTTTGCTCAACCATAAAGCTGAAAAAATATATTTGGACAACCATATTATTTTACATTAAGCAATTATTTACTACATATTTAGGTTATCTCACTTAACATTCTAAGTACCATCCCTTTGCTACTGAGCTCTCCCTTTTTCACACAAAAGGAATTATTGTCAGGTTCTAATGAGTTCAGCTCAGGGCAGGAAGAAGAGAAGTGTTGGGCAGGGATAGTGTGCCATGCACAGAGAGGGAGGTCTAGCTTGGATGAACACCAGCTGGAGTGTACGTTTACGTGTTGGCAGGGTGTGAGAGCTATAATAGAAGTACAGAAAGTTGGTAGGCATGAAACCAAATGCCAAACAGATGGGCTCTGCTGATCTGATTTCTTCTGAATGTAGGATTTGCTGAATGAGGCCAAGCAGAGACTTGCCAAGGTGGTGAAGGATACTGCCAGGTACCAGACACTGCTGGATGGACTAGTTCTACAGGTAAATATTTAAATTGTAAAAAAAGGATCATTGCTGCCCTAACCCCCTAAGTTTCTCTTGTCAGAAATAGCCCACTGGAAGTTACACTTGTACTGGAGTATGGATCAAATGCTGCTGGGCGATCCTTGAGTTTTAAACCTCACTTCAATATCTTTGAGTCTTGGATTCCAAACAAAGAGGTTGTGGCTTATTTTGAGGTGTAGAACCTGGTATACCAGCAGCAGTTCCATTGTAAGAATAATTGCAGATGTGCACATACACATTTTAGGGTGCACACATTAAAATGCTCCTGTAGTAATCAGTTGGATCAAATGCACCTTTGGCAGAGGCTGTTTCTCCAAATGCACGGGTCAGTCGATACCCCCTTCAAAAGTCTTTTTGGCATTTGAGACTTAACAAGCCCTGACAAATTTACTGTAATATGGAATGTGCCTGTGACAGAAGCAGGCACAGAAAGCAGAAACCAGAGCTTTGCTTGCCTAGAAGCACATCCTCAAGCCCCAGAAGTGAACTGCTGAAAGTGCAGTAAGCATTGGCCAGGTCAGTCCTGTGAGCTCTGGTGCCTCCTTCTGGCACACATTGGTCCTGTTGCTGTGAACTCCCGGAGCCACCCCGCTCTCCTGCCACACTTGGGTGGCAGAGTTTGCTCAGTAGCATCTCCTACCAGCTCGTGCCTCCAACTGGGTGTTGTTTCTTTGTCATGCTCAGGCCTGGTATTGCTGTACATCAAACAAACCTTTCCTGTTCTTGGAAATTGGTCACGCTTGTCTTGGCTTGTTATCTTGGATTCAGTGAGGGATCTGTGCTCACACCTGGACTAGATGATCATTGCAGGTCCCTTCAAACTGGAACTAAACTTACTTTATTCTGTTCTAGTCTCAGGTGTTACCACAGGAACTGCAAGGCAGGAGTTACTAGAGCAGGCATCTGAAACTGCTGCATGTCTTCAAGAGCTTGGTTGCATGCTCTGTCTACTTAGACAGCAGTGATCCTTATGTGTACATGAGCATTAACTGGCCAACACAGTCCTGAGATTCCATTTGTTTAGTTGCAATTGAGTTCCAAGCACATCATCCATATTTGGGCTCTTCCCCAAATATTGGTGCTGTCCTCTCAGAATGTCTGCGGGAGGTGAACTTGTGAGTGAAGAACTAAATAAAAGAGGCTGATACTGCTGGGGCTTGGGTTTTAAATTGATCAGCTTCTTTCCTTTCTTGGGGTTAAATAAGTCTGACAATTAAAATGTTGACTTCTGAAACGGAAATGGTTATTCCTTGCAGGGATTCTACCAGCTGCTTGAGCCCAGATTAGTCGTTCGGTGCAGGAAGCAGGATCTCCCCATGGTTAAGGTAAGACACCTGGAATAGTTGGACAGTGCCCTGCTCACAGAGGCTGAGACCTGACTGCAAATATTTGCTGCTCTGATCCCCCTCTCTGGGTGACAGGAAAACAAGCTTTGCTTGTTGCACTTCTGTTCCAGCTACAATGTGCTTCCAAAGTTGGGGATCATTTCCCTGCTTGGAGATTACCTTGGAAACTTTAGACATTGTTATTGTATTAAGAATAATAACTGGGTTTGGCTCAAGAGCCAAACTGAAATGCATTTTCTTAATTAAAAAAAAAAAAAAAGGCCTCAATCCCTTCATTTTATTAGGACAAGTGATTGAGTGATCAAACCCGAGTGCTGCAGTAGTGTTTGTCAGTGCTAACTGGAGATTCATCTTGTGTCCTAGACTGCTGTACAGAAGAGCATTCCCATCTACAAAAATGCCATAAAAAGGGATGTGGATGTTCATATTGACCAAGACAGCTTCCTGCCAGAAGATATGTAAGGAAAATGGGATTGTTTTATGCAGAGCACTAACTTAATGCAACTTTTCAAGCCACAGCTCACATTAGAACAGTGTCAGAAAATTAAGTATGGAATGTCCTCAAAATGGGTGCTGCTGTTCTTGCAGAACTGGCACTTCTTTGTGTTTATCAGACACAGACTCTGCAGTTTTCTCCAGACAAGCACTGTCTCCATCAAAAATGTCAGGAAAAGTTTTGTGCTATCTCCAGCCTGATTCACGGTACTGAAGTAGGAATAACTGTACATAGGAACTGAACCACTGGTCTTTTAGGGAGAGAGAATATGGGTGTAGCCATGCTTTCTGTCTCAAGACAGAGCAAATTGAGTCATAAGGTGCTGCAGGATAATCACTTGATGGGGTTTGTGTCTGTTCTCTCTGCAAGGCTCTATTTCCATATGGTATTATAGAGATACCTTATACAAAGCTGTGTATTCTATCATCTTTATGTATGGGCCAACAAACAATACTTCTAGCACTTTTCCTCACTTTCCAAAACGTGACAGCTGTCTTAATAACACAGAGTCTGAAGCTGTTTTGAAGGGACAAATTGCACAGCTCCACTTAGATTTAGATCATGCTGATGAGGACCCTTGCACATAGCTGTGGTCTCTGGTAACTCCAAAGATGCTTTGCACTGCTGCTTCACTGGATCTCTTTGTGCTGATTCCTATTAAGACATGATCAAAAAGGTTGGTTTTTTTTAAAAAGAGAAATCTTACCCATGTATCTGACTTGCCTATAAATGCTCATTTGGGATATCTTTGCCACGTTCTGACTCTGACCCATGGATATCACTGAATTATTTGTTTTTTAATTGTCCATCTCTAGTGCTGGAGGTGTTGAAATCTACAACAGTGATGGTAAAATTAAAGTTTCCAATACCCTGGAAAGTCGGCTGGACCTTGTAGCCCAGCAGGTGAGTTTCTCCAGCAACCAAGGTAAACAAAATACAGTTAACTAGTTTGTTCTTGTAATTAAATCCTTGTGTTTCCAAGGTGTCAGTCACAATAATGCATGGGATCAGATTTGATTGGGAATGACAAGTGGGAAGTTATTTTTGAATGGGAAGAAGCAAATTACCTACTATTTGTGCAGCAAAAAACTGGGGCTTTCCCAGAATGACCCCTTTTGAATTAAGCTTAATCAAGCTTAAGCTCTATAAATTATGATACTGAAAGCCTGCAGTCAAGATGCTGAAATGCTGAGGCTACCTTGAATTACTGAAGCTAGCTCGAGTACAAACTTTGGCTGAGACCAATTACACCCAAGTGCAGAAAAACCCTAGCTCTGGCATCTCTTTCTTATGCTGCAGTACAGGCAGTCCTTTCAGTCTTATAGAGTAGCAGGCAATGTGTGATCAGAGAAAGGCTTCAGAAAGCTCAGATGAACTGACTTGTAAATTTTGAAGCCAACCTAACTATCCCACAGTGCCTGCAGGAAGAACATTTTATTGCCCATTTCACATAACTGGTGTGCTCTTTCTCCACAGATGATGCCAGAAATCAGAGTGGCTCTCTTTGGTGCTAATGCCAACAGGAAGTTTTTGGACTAAACCTCTATGAGAGAAGGTGGGATCTGTTCCACTGCCATACTGAAGGGGATGCAAAAGCATCTGCTAATTTAAAATCTTGAAATTTAACATTACTGTGTCATCCAGTATCTGTTCTTCAATCGAATAATTTTGCATACCTGCTGTGCTTAGCCTCTCTACTTGTGGTTAGAATGCATTGCTCAAAGGATGTGAAGACATACATATTCATCCAGAAGTGGCACTAGAAAATGGAGGCACTTGGGCTCTTGGCTTTCCTTACACTGTTGTGACTCTATAAAGACAAGTGGTCCATTTAGGGTCACTCTGTTTGCTTTGGCCATGTCTCTCAAGTTGTCTGATCTGTGAAGTAAATTACTGTGCTGCTGATGGCAAATCCCCTTTCAGTTATGGTCTTCAGTGTTATAGAGGGCATGTATTCCTTCCCAGGGTTAGTAGTTTAATTAATGTTACTTGGTCAGGCATTTCCTGTTCTGTATATGTGATTTAAAAAAAAAAAAAAGCCTGAGCCTGTAAAGCTCTATTTATTGAAATAAAATGTGTGTGTGTATGGAGTTCCTTGTCACTTCTCTTTGAAAAGTGGGATTGTTTGTGTAAGGACTTCCTACATGAGCTGTGTGTTTGAACTGTTCTGTGAAGCTGGAATTCCAGTGCAAGGTGTAGTGTCAAGCTATTTGCTGGAATAATGTTGGATTGTAGGCAAGGCTTTTGAATAGGGTTCCAGGATTTTGGAGCATCATTCTCCCTGAAAAATGGGTCAGTAGTTCTGCTCCCACAACCTTGTGTCACAAGAGAGAACTACAGTAACACAACTGTGCTACTTAGATAAAACAAACACAATCCCTTTCCAGTCACAAGTTTGTTGCTTCTGTGCAGGAGATCCAAACCATGCCCTGACTCTTCCTGATGCTCAATTCTGAGACTTCCTTTTGTGAAAACAGAAGCTGATGAATTACTACTTAAATATGTTTTGAAATCATCTCTCTAAGTGTTGCAGTGAATCAGGAATGGTAGGAGTTTTACAGAGTGCCACAAAGAGCACCTGCCAAGCTGCAGCAGCACTGCTTTATGCAGTGTTTTTAACCTGCGGCCCCTACTTTACACGAGGCCTGTGTGCCCTCAGGTAAAGTAGACTCCAAACGCTAGATAAGCCTTTTACTGCCTCACTTCTCTCAAATGGAGATTTTCTGCTAAGAAAATCCTGATTCCAAGCTTATTTAATCTGTGTCTGGAAGAAATGCTTTAAATTTTCTCTTAGGAAATAAGATTATTTAGCAAGGTTGGGTTTTTTGGTTTTACTGCTCTTCCCTGTTGCATTTAGGTGCCAGTTCTTGTTTTTTCCCACATAGTTACGGTATTTATTCCTTTAGTGCTTTGCTTTTCAGCACATGCTTCTGTGACGGGGCAATAAGTGTATCTGGATTAAAGTCCCCCTTTCTAGATTTTGGATACCTGTTACAGCTTTTTTTTTTTGCAACAGTCACTGATCCAGCTTCCTGACTAAGTGCTGGGCTCTGGTTTTGTGACACACACGTAGTGAAGGATAAGCCTGTGCATGGGCATGCTTAGCTGTGTTGTTTCTTGGTCCAAAGAGACTTTGTGAAGCAGATTTGTTTTGGTCCTTTCTGATGGTTTCATCCAGCTCTGTCTGCAGATGCTTGTCTGTGACAAAAGGAGATTTTTTGTACAGGATCTGATGGTCTGTTTCTTTCATGAAGGTAGCAAGACTTTCACAAATCCAGGTCTTGCATACTTTTGAAAAGCAAAATAATAACTAGCTAAGTGTTTGACTGTGATTCTCACACTGGAAGATGTTGGTGTTACTTACTGTTTACTTTTCTCTGTTAGTTTTGTATCTTCCTGCCCAGGAAAGAGGAAGAAACTTGTTACACTTGCATTCAAAAATTGGTGTTGTCCAGAATGTGTTCAGTGTCAGTCAATGACAGCAGTGATTCAAAGCAGGTCATTAACAAAGGGCCTGAGCTTTATGTACATCACAGCTGAATTCCAGGACTTGTGGGACTGTACCCCCTATAGCTCTCCCCCAAGCTGACTGAGGCATTATCTGAAACATCCTGGTCCTTTATTCCAGGTAATAGGAACTGTTACCAAATTTTTTACCTTGGAGAGGCAGAGAAAAATGGGATATCCCATCCAGGTGTACCTAGTGTAGTTAGCAACCATGTTACGTCTTCACCCAAACTTCCTGCAGTGTTTGTACACAGATTTTTGAAAGTCAAATGTGAAACAAAAGCAGCATTTCAGGAGGATTTCAGAGTTCCTACTGGAGCATTGTTGCAGCACACTTGTGTAAGTTGAACTGTACTGCTGAACGTAGCCTCATGACCTTGGGCAAATCAATGAGAATATTGATCTTTATTCATCTTTGTATAAGCATGCATAATATTCCAGTTTGGGCACAGTAAACAAGCCCAAAGCCAGATCAGCACATTAAGAAACTGGACAAATACAGGGAACAAAGGAGGCATTAAATCAGGAAAAAAATTCTCTGTGAAGTTGTGATGGGAGAGGCCAGCACTGCAGATTAACAGTGAGATGGTTCAGTCTAATGGAAAAGGAGTCAGGGAAATGGATAATATTGCACTTGTTCTGCAGAGCTGGCAATGGAAAATTTAAGAGCAGGTTTGACACTAAGTGGTCACCAGAGGACTTGAAATGTTCCTGCACACCTGAATCACAACCCTGTTTTAGAAGGTGGTTTTCACACCGAGCGGTATTAACATTAATCAGGGATATCAGGCTGTATGAAGGATCCCTGGAAGTGCATGCAAGAGTCAAGAAGAGAGAAAGCCTGGAAGAAAACACCCAGAAGCTGGCAGAAGGGAGGGTACCTTCCTTGTTGCATGCCCCTGTCCTGAGCTGCTGATGTTAGCAAGCAGAATCTGCATCTCCTGGAAAACAGAGAAGTGTAAGTTAATACCTTATACAGCCCAATAGCACACACAGAGCAGCCAGGCTGGGGCCACCTCCATGGACACAGCCTGTGCCTGAAATAGCTGGGGAGCTTAAAACAAAATTACCCATTTATTCTTTTCCAAAGAAAGTGCACTGAAGGAGGAATGGAAGAATCTGGAAATAAAAGTGAACCACCCCAAGGAAAAATGCAAAGCAAAAAAATTTCTTTGGTGAAGTGAACTCTGAGCTGTGATTCTGGGGAGCAAAGGCTTGATAGTGCAGTAAAGCAACTTGGCAAAAGGTGTTTAGCCCTAAGCAAGAGCCCAGACAGACTTCAGCATGGTTTGGCTGGGTGCACTGTTTGAGACAGGCAGCTGAGAGAGGCAGGTGGGGGCCCCATCCTGCCTCTCAAACATGTTTGCAGGGAACAGGCCGTGACAAGAAGACCCTTCCAGGGCTGGGAAGTTCCTGCTGCTCTCAGCCAAAGTAGAGCTGGCTGGGAAACCCCAAATCTGTCTTCCTAGGCATCTCATTCAGAGCATCCCATACTGTTTCTTTGGCTTTGCTTTAGAGAAAGCAAGAAAAACATCTGTACAGGAGCATTCTTGAGTTAAAATCATACTGACAATGTGCCAAAAATGTCATTTCCCAGCCCTTGTTACATGCTGGAAATCAAAAGCTGTGGAAATCAAGGCTACCACGTTATTTTAGGTAGTTCAAGGCTGATCTGTTGGGAGAGACTGCAAAGAAACTATCAAGGGTGGTCCCCCACAGCATTTCTGGAGAGTCTTTTCCTTCCTGTGTCCAAGAGGGTTTGCAGGAGATCAGCTCCTTTTCCCAGACAGCCCCTAACCCACATATCCACTGCCTGAACACCAAGTGACTGCAAACCTTGGGGCTGTTCAGCTCTGCATGGCTGCAGGGTACCAAATAGAAAGGCAGCACCCTGACACGTGGCTGGAAGGGGACAGGAGAAAGGAACAGCTGTCTTAGCTGGAGAGCTGAACACAAGGGAGAGAGGGACACATTGAAGTATTCCTGGTATTGGGAGGGGCAGTTATCTTTTGCAAAACTTCTTTCATCCACACGTGCACGGTCTCCACCTCGCTCCCTTGGGACCATTGCCTGCAGTGCCACTGTAACTCCTTTCTCCCAGCAAAGGCCACTTTCACTCAGGTGGTCACAGACAAATCCTTCTTGGAACATCTTCTGGAGAAAGGCTGGTGCTTCTCCTCAGAGGCCTCCAGAAGGAGAGAGGACCCTTACTATCAGCAGCAAAATGCCAGAAGTTAATCCCAAAGCAGTGCTTGGGTGGCAGCACAAGAAAATTATTAACGTCTAAGAAATTAAATTATGACTGCTTTTCCCACGTGCACATGAAATAAAGCAGTTCAAGCACAGCCAGTTGTTCATGCTTCTGCTCTCAGCTCCAAACACTTTGAAGGAAGATG
>NW_008236487.1:1936089-1950220 GCF_000691975.1 Corvus brachyrhynchos | reverse complement strand
TGACTTGGTAGGTGTCCTTGCCACCACTGGTGGGCTCTGTGGGATAGGACTGCTGCGTCACTGGACTTTAGGAATGGGCACATGAGAATCTTAACACTCAGGACATCCCCAAGCCACCTCTGTGTGGCACAAAGTGCTGCTGTTCTGTGTGTGGAGGAACCATTCTTGATTAAGAGCATGAGCAGCTCATCACTCATGCTCTAAAATCCTGCCATTTAAAGTGCTAATCCCAGCATGACAGTGACTACATCTGCAATGCAGGCTTAAGGTGATCACCTATTAAAAACCTTTAAAAATGTTACTTCTCCAGCTCTGTCAATGCTGTTCTGTAGCAGGACATTCCTCGGCCTCCTCCGCGTTAAGTTGGCAGGCACGAGCTGTTTGCTTTCATCCAAGCTGAAGCATTTGCCTTTCAGTTTCACTAAGTGACCTCTTGTGAAGTCATCTGGAGTTGTAAAGTAAATTGGATCAACCATCTGGCTCTTTTTCTGTTCCCCATTTAATATATTGCTACCATATCTGCCTGCATCTGAATGGTTTTATTGCTCTTTGCTAACCATTCCTTTTTCATCCCGCGTTTCCCTTTCTCATGGAGCACCAGCTACGCGTCGTCACTGGAAGTCTCTGGCTGTGTTGTGCTAGGGGGAAAAGGAGGAGAGAGGCAAACCCTCGGAGCAAACCCTTGGAGATCACCAAAGCTTGGCTGCTTGACATCTCCATGAAGAGGTGTCCATGCTGCTGAGTGGGTTTCTGGCATTCAGGCATCACCCTTTACTTCGATTTCAACCTTTTGGCTGGTAATTTAGGCCAGCCCTATTGGTTGTGCACCCATATTGGTAAAAGTAAAAAACATATACTAGGGGCATATGCCCCAAATAAATATGTTGATTTATAAATTTTATGCAGGTACTACTGTACTAACTATATTATAAAGCATAACAAAATTAGAAATTAAGAAAGGATTATATAAATATGAAATAAATATTTTTTTATTTATTAATAGTGCAAACTGTATTTTCCTTCTGCACCCCAACAGTGTTTTCTTCTGCACGCACCTCACTTTGGAGACTTCTGATGTACCAAAAATTCTTTCCATGCTGGTGAATAGTAGTAACCTCTGTGCTAGAGGTGTTGTATCACACCCGGTGCATCCACAGGGGTCTCAGGACCTCAGCAGAGGCTGGGAAACCCCCCAGGACTATGAGGGGATAAGAGAGCTGCAGGAATTTGCAGGGGGCAAAGGCAGATGTCTCCAGAGGGTTTCCTGGTCACTGTGGGAAGCTGTGACACCCCTCAGCTCCTCCCAGCATGTGGGGTGAGAGGTTCAGGCGAAGCACCCCCTGGGTGAAGGGTCCCTGTGCCTCCCACCCAAAAAGCAGCGAATGCCAGAAGCAGGGAAGCAGAGTGGAAAACCCATGAGGCATTCCAGGCTCACCCCCTGCCGCTGGATGCGGTTAGTGGGAGCAAAGGGTGCCTTTCCCTGCTGGCGCAGCCCGGACTGCAGGGAGTGCCAAAGACAGAATGGGGGCTTGGAAAGCAAACAAAGGAAGGGAAGGAAAATATCTTGGAGAGAAGATAGAGAGCATTACAAGTCTCTGGGGAGGCGCAGGGGGGTGTGTGCGCACACGTGAACGGAGGATGCAGTGAGCAGCCACTTTGATCTCCCAGAACATCTGGTCCGTGGGCATCCGCCTATGGGGCAGGCCCAGAGCCATGCGTGACTGGGAGAGGGGATGCAAACCCACAGCCCCACGCTGTTTCCCATGCTCCACAGCCCCTCTCCTTCAAAGCAGTCGGGCGGCATCAGCCCTGCAGAAAAGGCAGGCGCTTGTGGCTCTGGCCCTGGCTCCTCGCCGTTCCCACGCCCGCCAGTGCCCGGGGAAAACGCTTTGGTGCCTGGCCCCCCCAGCCCCATAAACCTCTCTGAGCCACGTGGGGCTACGGCCACGGCGTGGAGGGAGAGCAGCTAAAGCTGGGCCTGGGGAAAGGAGAGCGGCCTTTGGGGCTTTAATTTCAGTGAGGCCTGAGAATGGGTGCTCTGAGCCCAGACAGCATGACATGCCCTTTGGGGTGGGCATGGGACACGGGGTGACAAGGAGGGATGTGTTCAGTGTTTTGGTGGTGGCAGATGCTAAATGCCAGCAGGCCTGGGGTCAACACCCAGCGTACAAAGTCTCTGCACAATTGATCGTGGTGTGGGGGGATGTCAAAGACGTCAAACCCCAGTGCTCAAGTGCACACAAAGAGAGGTTTGGGTTTGGTGTGAGTCAGGCAGCCAACATACAGATGCAGGGGGAGAACTACAGGGAAGTGGTGTGGGCATTCAGGCACACAGGCTATCAAGCGTAGCAGCGTTTGACATGGGAGCAGAGGATCAGTCCTACAGAGAGGTCTGGTTTGCCTTCTCCTGACTTTCTCGGGGCCTCATGTGCCTCCCAGTCCAAGGAGCTACCTCACATAGCATAAGGTTCTCACTTTGAAGTGTAAAAGGTCTTTCCCGTCTCTTCTTCTCCCTGAGCTGGACAGATCCTCTCAAGCAAGGAAATAAGGAGCACATTTCTCTATATCGTGGTCAGCTGTGCCTGGAAATGAGCACACAGCTGCTTCATAGGGGAAAAAACTACCCTGGTTGTCATGCAAATGATTGGGCTGGAAAGGAAGGTCTGGGTGTTACAAGGCCGTGCTTGGCATTACAAAGGGGACAGGTGAAACACTGCAACCCTCCCTTCTGACCCCAAACCCTAGAAGCTCTCCAAGGGCCTGATCAGGGCGATAACTGACAGAGTAACTTCCCAAGGGAATCTGTATTTAACAGCCAGGAAGTGTGGTAGGATGCATTTCCCTAGGGAAGCGGAGATCAGAAGGAGAGGAGACAGGGGCAGGCAGCCAAGGGAAGCAGAGTAGACTGGTATGCACAGGCTGCATTTCCTCAGGGGGGATTTGTTTCATATGCAGGTATGTCTTCAAAGGGGACACCAGGGTGCAGGGGAACACGTGCTCCAGGGATGAATTGCCCCCCTGGGAACTCGAGTGGAGAGGCGGGTGTCTGTGGGAGCCAGCCATTTCCCAGGGGGCACTTCTAGTTTGCCGCTGATTTTCCTAACAAAACACAGTCCTCCGGGATCTTCCAAGCACCCATGCAACCTGGAAAAGCCGGGGACCAACAGAGGCTGGGACTTGGGAGGTTGTAAATCTACTGGCATCTCCCATTTTGCCCAAGTTCCTGCTGGAATTACGCTGCTGATGCAGCCGGCTGGTCTGCAGGGCTGGCTCTGGGCACAAGCTCTGCAACGCATCTTTCCCCACTCTACTGATGCAGCAAATTGTAATCCAGTGTCCCTCTTGGGAAAGAAAATGAAAGCAAACTCTCAAATCTCTCTTGTGGCCCACACAATGAAGTTTCCCTCGCTGCATCCCACGTCGGGAAGCTTGAGTTTCCAGCTGAGCCAGCAGCGAGGCATTCCCCCTGCCTCCTCACCAAACCTGAGGGGCAAAACTGTGTCCTTGTGCCCCCTGCCCCTTGTAAAGGCTCCCCCTTCTCCACTCAGCCCTCTCCCCAGGCCAGGCCAGCGTTTGATGGATTGCAATCCTCCTCTGCCATGGTCAAAACAAAGGTCACGGCCCGAGGAAATTGCTAACAACTTTTGCCCACCGGCCCCGGAAGGACGGGAGCATTTGTGACAAGGGGGTGAACTTTTTATGATCCCTCCGCCCTGGCAGTCTCTTTGGAAAAGGCATTTTAAAAAGTGGCCAGGGAACACGAGGCTTCCGGGAGCTGACAGGAGAGGAGGGAGCAGCCCTGAAACGCTGCCCCAGCCCACGGCAAGCCCCGGCCACTGCCCCTTCCCACCTCCTCCCTCTCCTCCAGCAAAACCTCTCTGTCTCTTTGCTGCCGGGCGAAGAAAGGGCCCTTGCAAGTCCCCATTTGGGGGCTCTTGTTATGGTCCAGAACAAGTTTACTTTTATTTTAGCTCTTAGGAGACCTTAATACTCGTTTCGTGAGTGTATAAATATCCAGGCACCACCACTGTACCTCAGACCAAGCCTATGGCTGGGAACAAGGGGTTCAGGTACATTCTCACCAGGCACGGGTGGGAGCTGCCCACCAGGCCAATGGCTTTGCTTTGCCCTCCTCTGCCTCTGACTTCTCCACCAAGCAAATCTGCAGGTTTGAGGGCTGGAGGGGATACAGCAGGGTCCCACCCTTTAAGAGATCCCCACCTGCTTGGAGAAGTTGCATTTTACATTTCCATGTGGGGGAAAAAAAAAAAAAAATTTTGAACTTATGAGTGGTTTATTTTTCCTAATACCCGTAACTGAACATTTCTGCTATTAGAAATAATTTGTTTTAGCCTAAAACAGAGGCTTTCTGAGCTATCCCAAATGCCCTAGTCCTGCCTTTCTGTGCGAGGTAGTCTCTCCCATGCTAAAGCAATGGGAAAATTCAAGATAGGAACTTTACCTGCAAGATGGTTTATTTTTTAGAGAAATACACAAAACCAACTAACACCACCCCCCCCCAAAAAAAAAAAAAAACAAACCAAACCTCCAAACCAACCAAAACCCAAACCCAAAACCCCCAAAATCCACTGATGGTGCCAAATACACTCCGGTTCTTCCCTCACCATTAGGAATTTTTGAAAGATTCATCATCCTCCAGCTGTAGCAAAGCTTGCCTGGAGTCAGAGCTTTCCCCAGGGTCTGCCCCATCATGGGGGTGAGTGGCTGCCATTTATTTCCACACCCAAACTGGTCACTGAACTGGTCCCTATTGAAACTGATTCATCAAATCCATCCCCAATTCAAGCCTATATGAACAAGTAAGTTGCTTTGAAATGGCTTTTTTTGGGAAAATAAGCTGAGTTTGGGAAGCATCCCTGTTCTCAGGGAGAAGGAGGCTAGAGAGGGTTTAAAACCTCAGTCTAAGAGCTCAGAAAAGCTCCCTTTTTCACAAGGGGGTGGGAGTAGCTTTGCCAACACATGGAAGTAAGGAAAGAGGAGAAGAATAAAGAATTGTGGATAGTAGTAGAAAAAAAGGTAGAAAAAAATAAGGGGGCACGTGGCTTGGTTTGACACCGCCTGTTACACTCGTGATAGCATCTTGTCAAGATCAAGACATGGCATTTCCTATAGCACAGATAAGCTTTGTCTTTGCCTGGGCTGCAAAGCAGCTCTAAAAGGAGCAGCTCTCCATCTGCCCCTTCCCCAGGACTGGTTCCAATTAGTGCTGACTCCACTCTGTGCCGGCTTAGCCCCAGGATTAAAAATCTCCCCGTGCCAACCCCCTCTGACCCAAACACTTCCTGGGACTGACAGGGGCAACCAAATTCCTCCCCTTCCTAAATTGGACAGCTTGCTCTTGTCACCCCAAACTCTGGCCCCTGTGCAGGGGGATACGTGACAGAGAGCAGCCCTTCGTCCTCCCCAGGAACAAGGAGCCCAGCTCCTCAGAAGCCTTTGCAGGGCCTGGAGCTGCAGCCATGCTGGGAAAAGCCCTGCTAGGATGTTTGACTCCATCTGCCTGCCCTGGACAGCAGGGGCAGCTCTGGCACCTGGCTGGTGGGTTTGGGGTACTGAAGACGTCAGGGTGCAGCTCAGGCTCCTCCAAAGGCCCAGGATGGGAAGTTGCCTACATGTGCTCCTGTGAACTTCATTGGCCAGAAAAGATGCTGGCCCCTGGCTTGGCCAACGAGTATGGAGTCCTGCACCACAGACAAATGTTTCCTGGGCATCTCTTTGCAGAGGCAGCGCTGGTGCTGAGAGCCAGCAGAGTGTGCTCAGCTTGGGAGCAACCCCAGCCCCAGTGAGGATCCCACAGGAGGGGCAGATGGAGCCCATGGAGCAAGCAGGCTACGCTGCAGGGCTGTTTTGGCAGGAGATGTGAGCGTCTGTTACCAGCCCTGGAGGAAACAGAGGGAGATTTCACTGGCTAGAGCTGAGGAGGAGAGGGAAAGGGCTTGCAGCATGCACCTGGGGAGCCTTCGTGCCCCCAGCCTTCTGCTGTTCACCCCCACATGCCTCTGTTTGCTGGCACCAGCTTTTAAGGAAAATCACCTTAATTTTGTCCTGATGCAAAGCTGCTGAATCAGCAGAACTGAGCAAATTACTTTTTCAGGGAGCAGCTGAGCAATGGCCAAGTGCAAGCTGCCCCCATGCACCTACAGCAGGCACCTTCCAGCATGAAACAGTACGGCTGTGATGCTGAAACCCCTGTGAGAAGCAGCTAAGTTGTCTTTAAACACTTCCCTGTTGGGAGGGCTGCAACCCCTGGCCCATCTCACATGGGAGATTGAATCAATGGCAAACAGCAAGTGTCCTTTGGGGCCCAATATGGATTTGGACCACTACAGATGGGCTCGAAGGCTTTCCATTCCTCTAACAGCCCCTGAGGGCCATCATGAAATCAGCACAAAAGGGAATTGCAGAGGCTACATCAGCTCCTCCTTCGAAGCAGCATCACTCCGGGCAGCCACCACTTTTAAAGCTGAGAGGTTTCACGTGGGTGTGGGGGAACAGACTACCTGTGCCCCAAAAGCACGGGGTGTTTTGGGGAGAAGCACACCTGGGCTGCAGGAAATCCCACAGCCCACCAGGGACTTTGGGGGAAAAGCAGTGACACCACCTCATTTCCAGAGCTGGGTTGTTCATAGGCGGACAGCTGTGCTTCTGAACGGGAAATGATCCCAATTAGCTTTCCAGGTGCTCTCTTGTAAATGGATTACAGGTGGTACCACGGTGTCTGACTGCAGTCCAGGGCTTTGTCTCTCTGAAAAAAAGCCCTCTGTGTTATCCTCCCACCCCCATCTGCTTCCCCTTGCAAAGGGAGACCGTCCAGGAGACAAGAAAACACACATACAGCAAGGATGATTGCTATTTTAAGAATGTACTTTATACAAAATAACCAATTCATATGGAAATAAAATCTACAGACCTCCGAGGATCAAGATTTTAAAAAAGTTCTTTAAAAAAATTACCCAACACACAGTATTAAACTAACTATTGAGGTAACTGTCGCTCTTGGGGAACAAAGGTAATCAGCAGACCAAGACAAAATATACACAATATAAAAATAAATAGCATTCCCCTTTCCAGTATTGACCAGGAAAGTTCACACAACTTTGCAGCAGCAGGAGAGAGAAGAGGATCCCTGACACTGTGCTCTACAGGATGGGGAGGGAGGCAGGGGCTCCTGGGCAGCAGGTGATGGAGAGGTGCAGCCCCTGAGGCCCTGCTGGGGACAGAAGTGCTGGGCTGAGCAGCTCCAACACGAACTCCTTCTTGAGCTGATAAATGGAGCCCATCCAGTCCAACCTTTCCTAAACAGCATGGGCAGCTGCTCAGCTCAGTTTCCAATTGAGCCAAGGACAAGCAAGCCCAGACCTCGAGTGTTACATCCCAGCTCCCAGCAAAACGTGCCAGCACAGAGCCCCGCTGCAGAGGTCAGATTTCCCCCACTGAGGGACACAGGCAGAGGCATTTTCACAGCTTGGTGTGGGAGTTCTCTGCTGCAGCCTCAGCTCACCCTCCTGTCACCCTGGGACAGCTGCAAGCTGTTGACAAGGGCCAGGCTTTTGCCCCCACGGCCACTAGACCCCTCCCTGCCCAACAACAAAAAGCACAGCAACATAAGAACAGCCTCACCCAAAAAGAGAAAGGCCCCCGTTTTCTCCTTGTGCCCCCGACAGACAGATTACATTCTTTACAAACTTACAATAATACAAAAACAACCCCACTGTTACCCAACTTCGGAAAAATGAATGGACGTAGTGGCATAGGCTCCCCCACTACCTCCCCTGCAATGCCAAGTGAAGCAGCAGTGGGTCACTCTCCTCCCCCAGAGGCATTAAATCAGTGGTCCACCCACCCCTCTTCCATGTGCTCTGCTCTGTGGATGAGGCTCAACTTCACCCAGTTGCTCCCTTCCCTCTCTGCCTTCCCAAACACAGAAGCAGCAACCAGCTCTCTCATGACTACCTAAATCAACCCACCAGTCTCTGGGAAAGCAGGAACGTGGCATGATAAAATGCAGGGCCACAGAGAGCACCTTGCTTCCCACTGAAACTGTGCAGATCCCCCCGCAGTGTGTTCCATAGCCATCTTAGCCCTAAAACAGTATGGGAAGGTCAAAGTTGCACTGCTGCGTGTTATTATTGCTCAGGAAAAGGTCAGGCAGCAGCATTCATTGATCCCTCAAGGAGGAGAGACAAGAGTTTTCACAGTTGCACACAGTATATGCACAAACATTTGTAACCTAAACCCTCCTGGAGGTAGACATGCCAGGATCACATGTGGGAGCCCTGCAGTGGGACCAGGAACAAATCCTTGTACTGGCAGATGGACAGACACCGCTGTGCCTGGGTGGCAAACCCCAGGGGCACACAAGAGAACACGCATGAGCCACTGAGGACACCTTAATTTCATCAGGAGAGTGAATGTGCCCTCCCCACCTGCTGTCTATGTGTGTGCAGAGGAGCCAGCTGGCAAGGTCAACCCTCTGCCCTTGTGCTCGCGTGGGCAGTGAGCTGTCATCTCTGCACTCGACAGCCACCGACTGCAGCGAAGCCAGCAGAGGGGAAGAGACTTGAAAGCTGGGAAGCGTTGGCATATGATACAAAAGGGGATCAGAGGACTTTCCAGTTGAGGCCTGAGCTCCTGTAGCTGCCTGGCTGGCTTCAGAAAGGGACACTGCTCCCCTGCCGTGCTCCAGTGTTTGAGTGCACCAGGTGGCTGCGGGCCTCTTACTCATTTGATGCCCAAAGGAGTCCCCAATGGCTGTCTGGTCTTACTTTGTTCACAACAAGGGAATTGTGCTCACACGGAGTCAGTTCTGCTCTCATTTAGAAGATATTCCACTTACTGCCCTTCTGCTAAGTGAGCCAAGTGTTTCCAAATAAAAGGGGCAAAGGACAGAGGGACTTGCTAGAGCTCGTGAAAATCCCAATTAAGCCTCAGTCCTAATTAATCCTTTCTCCCCTCTTTCCCCGGTGGACGTAGCTCTTGCCCTCTCCTGGATGCACTGTTCACTTTGATATCCACGTTTCAAAAGGAGGAAGACCTTTGCCAAAAGAAATCTAGGCCACTGCTGCAAATGAAGGAAAAAGGGCCCTCAGTCAATGCAAGACCAGCAGTGTTAGATCTACAAAAAGCTCCATGGTCTCTCAAACCCTGCATGTGAGCCAAGGCAAGACAAGTAACCAAAAAGGGAAGGGCACAACACAGCTCGCTTCAAAGGTACACTTGGATGTTACCATCTAGTCTCAAATACATTAAATGCTGTCCTGAATTTCCCTGCCTAGGGGTGCACTGAGCCTTGCCCTGGTTGTTCCCAGGAGCTCCTACTGAGAGAGAGCTGGAAATGAGTCCCTCCCCAGCTCTTTTTCAGAGTGGGAGGTGGGAATTCTGCAAGAGCAAAGTCCTCTACTCCTCCACTGATGCACCACAATAAAAACTTTTTAGGGGGTTGCTCTGACTAAGTGCAGACCCAGTTGCGTGGTTGTTCTGCAGCAAGGGAGACCAGGAGCAACTACACCATCACAGATTCCATTGTTGGGTCTTCTCCAAGCCACCCTTTGGGATGACAACTCCCTGTCACTCACTTCAGCACCCTCTCTGAAAATCCACAGAGCATACAGCAATACAGTCTTCTCAGAAAAGGAAAGCACAATGAAGCCATCAAGAACAAAGAAACAACCCTGGCTGAACAGAGAGATGAACAAAAGCCTGACAAGGAACAGTGGAGAAAATAAAGAAAGGTTGTTTTCTAATTATACTTTCATTTTAAATGGAGAAGTGTTGGGGTGAGAACCTGCAGGGGAGCTGCCTCAGTCAGCAGAATGAAAGACAGCCTCTGTGACTTGCTTTCAGATAAGACATCATAAAGCTGATAGCTCTCCAAGACCCTGAGAAACCACACTTACAAAAATATACACAGGCGATTTGCTTCGGAAAGTCTGCATGAGAAAGGCATTTGGCAGACAAGAAAGAATCAGAAGCTTCCAAGAAAAGTGTCTCCTTGTACTTTAAAGTCACAAATCAAACCAGTTGGGCCTTGAAGCTTCAAATTTACCTTCCTCTCTTGTCCTCCTCATTGCAGGCTGGTGCCTTGGATTGCTACTGAGTGGTTTGGTGGGTCACACCATGGAATTTATAGACTGCAAACTCATTCTAAACACAGCTAAAAGTCACTGTGAAGCCTCAGTGACTGCCCTTTCCAGTTAAATTGCCAGGGCCTGTACTACCTAAGACACCCAAAGCTTCAGAGTCTCAGAGGGAGTTTATACAATGGCCTTTGCAAAGGCAGCTTGACATCTCGGGAGCTTGGGAACACCACACACCACTCAGAAAGGAGGAAGTGGTGGGGAGAGCAAGAGCCTAAAAACGCATACAAAGCTCTTCTGAGAATATTGGAAATTTCTGTCATGCTTGAGCATGGTCACCATCATAATTGTTCTCTGTATTACATAATCTCGTTTAACATGAAATCCATAATTATAGCAAAACACATCCTCCACATGGGAAAAGTAATAGCTACAGGAAATTTGGCAAAGTCACTAGCTCAGGAGGCTTTCTGAAAAAGGACCACCTGGTAATATACTGTACTACAACAATGCTGGGGGAAGCACTAGAGTTTCTCCGTATTGTGTTAAAGATTAAAGATAGTGGCACAAATATGGCACTCAAAAGCCATGTTATTTTAAAAGGCAGCTACACTTCTGCACTGCAAGCCAACCCATGGCACAATACAGCACTCTGCACGTACAGAGCTGCGATGTTCCTCTTCTAAATCCCTCAAACCTCTCTTCCACGAGATCTACAAAGCAGCCCTGTGCAGCATGGGTTGGGAAATCGTAAAATTCACATTATCTGCTCCTCCTTACATTTCCACGGGTATTGCAGCTCAGCAATCCTCTCCCAGGGCTGTGCCCTCTGAGGGGAGCCAGTTTTCTGTGATTTGCTCAGATTGTACCTAGAGAGATTAAGCTCTGATTTTCAGAGGATCCCTAGATATTGTAAGAGGGGGGAAAAAACCCCAAACCAATCCTGACTTATGAACAAAGCATTTGAAAGTCTGGAAACTCTGCTCTAAGATTCCACCAGCACCTCTCCAGCTCAGCATGTCCTGTCCTCAGGGAAGCCCAGACATAGTTCCCTGTATTCTATATGAGTACTTTTCTAACAGAAACCATCTCTCCTCACAACAGCAGCTTGTTAGCCACTTCAACAAAAATTACTGACTACCTCAAAAGCCATTTACCTAGAAACCCTGCCTGGACAAGTCAGCTTCACTACTTGGTTTTGTCTACCATGTGCAAGTCAAACCCTTCTCCCAGGTTTGCCTCATGTCAGGTGAGGGTATCTATCACTAACACTCCACTGGGCTCTCTAGGCAGACCACAAGCAATTCTTGCCCTCCTTAGTTGTCTCCTGTTTTGACCGAGGCTTGGTACTCATCCAGAGACCAAGACCACTAGAACCACGTTTTCAGTGCCAGTTCCAGATGAAGTGTGCTTCATCTTGCTTGGAGAATTTTTATAGCTTCTAAAAACCACCTGTCCCACAACATTCACAATGGGCTGAACGAAAGGCACTTCAAATATTCAGCTGTCTGTGATACAGAAGACAGGCTGACGTACAGCAGGGCTTCATTGCAGAATCTACATTCACATTTCCAGAGTTTCCAATGCTTTGCTACAAGTTGTACTTTCCAGTTCCTCTGCTTATAAATCTGTTATTTCCAATTATTTTTATATCCACAGTGAACTAAAGACTGCTTTACAAGGAGAAGCAATTGTGTTTGTCCCAGGTTTGCTGTCTTAAAGAGGAGTTGTACTTGCACAATTTTTCATTAGAATCTACTACTGCTTCTGTAGCTCTGTTCAGTGAAGGATCTAGAGCTGCCTTTTGGAGCAGCTGGGGCACCTCTGAAAACCACTGCCAGCTGAGGAGCCACATTTGGGACAAATTTGGAAAGACACAACATAATCTTCTTGGCTGAGGAAAGCAGTTACCCATTTCTCAAAGGTCAACCTTCAGGATCATCTCTTCCAGTTTAGATCAATCCACCAGTCACAACTGCTCCCTGACAGATGAATACAAATGAAAAGAAACCACAGCAAAACCCCCACCTTCCCTTTCCTAACGTAATGGCATCTGTAGGTAGATATTGGAAGTAATTCACATTACATTGACAGATGTCCCAGGGAACTGACTGGCCTAAGCAGCCAGCAGCTACAGTTCACAGGTTGGCTGCAGCAGAGGGTAAGAACTGCATCTGGAAGCACACTTGTGCAATTGCATGAAGAATTTTAACTCCTTTTAGGCTTGGAAAATGCCTTGGCTCTACACAGCTCATCAGAGGCAAAAGTACTGTAGCAACAGAAAAGCGAGGCTCATTGGGCACTAACGTGGCAGTCCTTCCTTTTTCTAACTATTTCAGGAAAGAATATTTCTCATCTTTTAGGCTTTTTGTTCTTCTAAAAGCTTAGGACAGAAGGAGTAATGGCTCAGTCAGATGCTACCTGCCATTTGCGTGTGCAGCTTTGCCAGCTTGTGGTAGATCTACACAGCAGGATGGAGGCAGTACAGTCATGCATCCTGGTGCAATCCAGCTGAAGATATGGGTGATGACACCATCCAAGATAAGAAAGCAGCCAGAAAAATTCTCCAGAAACTGGAGACTATATCCCCCCCTCTAGCTGGGAGCACAGACTAAAGGGCACACTGCTCTGTCCTTCTCCTGCTGCCATACTCCATCCGACTCCTTGGCAGATCCTCTTTTTAACCACTGTCCTCTCCCAGTGCAGCCAGCAGCCAGCCCACAAGGGCTATGCTCCCAGCAGCTCTTGCTGCCCAGTCTCATAGCTTAACAACTCCCCTATTTTACTCCAGCTTCCCCAAGAATAATCAGCTGCTTGCTGGCTTTAAGATGTGAACAAATGCAGATGGAATTCCTGTGGAACTCACTTGAACAGCAGTGGCTGTCCAAGCACTGGCACACAGGGTATCCCAGTGCAGTACTGCCACTGGTGAGAGCCCCTGCAGCCTGTGCTCAGGGAAGCTGCCACTGGCCCTGTAGGACCTGCTGCTTGATGACAAAGTTAAACCAACTCAACTCGAGCATGCAGCCCTCTTGTCCCTCAATTTCTGAGCCAATCAACCTCAACATCTAACTCTGAATGAGTGCTTTCCAGTTCACCTGCAACTTGCAAATGCCAAATCCAACAAATGGCTCACACTGCAGTAATCCTACCATTCCTCCAAGGCAGCCTCGTGCTCTTCCTCCTCAGCAAGAGTGCTCAGGAAGCCTGTGGCACTTTCTGCCTCACTGCTGCTAAGAAGTGAATATAGCCCAGGGTCAGAGAAAGAGGTGGGGACTTGGCTCCTCTCCTTGGGCAGCAGGGCAGTATGGATTTGCACAAAATTTGTTCTACTGGAGAGGTGCTGCTCCACCTGCAGCTGCACCAGTTTCCCCAAAATAAGTTCTAAAATGACCAGTTATGCCATTTTCTGTTTTCTAGAGCACACATTTCTTCCATTAGAAAGGCAGGGAGAAGGGTACTACTCTAGCAGAAGGGACAATGCCATGGGTGTCCTGCCCCAGTTTCAATTCCTGGTCCTGGTTTCCTTGTTCCCCCATGATGACAGGAGCTGGAAGTGCACTCAGGCCCTGGATCCAGAGGGGTGGAGGTGGGGGTGAGAGGGGAAGGAGGAAGAAGGCAAGAGAAAGAGGAGGACATGTTATGCTCCTGAGCAATTCCCGCTATTAAGTCAACCAACTGTTGGGTCATGTCTTGGTTGCAGAGGACAGCAAGTCATCCATCACACATTTCCTTACCTCTCCCCAGTCCCCCCAAACCGTCACCCTATCCTGAAAGATTTCAGTGTGATATGATTGTAAACAGTTAACGATTCCTCCAGTGCTAAGCCCACTACAAGCTGGGCCCACCCCCTCCCCCATTATGTACAATACATTCACCAACAACAGAAATTTATTTAGAAAGGCAACAGGTTAAATTCTGTAAACTGGATCCAGCTCCAAAACACACACGTTAATACTACAAGTAAAATTCCATCATCGTCCTCTTCCACCCTGAAAAATATACCTGAGTTTAGCAGTCAATGAAAGTTTCCA
>NW_008236487.1:1933724-1936059 GCF_000691975.1 Corvus brachyrhynchos | reverse complement strand
TGCAGGTTTCCAACACAAAAGCCGGCACGGCACCGTGTTCCACAGACCCAGGAAGCTCCATGCTGCTCGGGCAAGGGGAGGGTGGGAGCAAGGCCTGTCCCTCCTCTCTGTTGTCCAAATCACGTGTGGCTTTCGTCTTCATGAAGTCCGCTCTTTCTTGGACTAGCTCTGGAAGAGGAAGAACAAGAATGGGAGGCTTTAACTGGCAGCTTTAGAAAGGAATAACCTCATGATTGCATGCAACCAGATCAAAAGCTAACACTATTGATCTGCCCAAGTTCACAGCTTCCTCCAGTTCTTCCCACCCTCATCAAACACCTCAGTCCTTTAGCCATTGGGAAGAGGAAGACCTGCATTTCAGCTCTGCTCTCTCTAGCAGCCCTTACTTGATCCAGAGGCAACGCTGATGGTTTTTGTGATGTCAGATCTTCCCGGGACATGGTTGCTGTAGGCATCTTCGGGAAAGGGACTTGAGCCTGATGCATTTGCATTCTGGAGTCAGGTTGAATGGAGAGAGTTTTAGCACATGAATGTCAGGAGCAAATCCCCACTCTTCGTTAAACTACTTCACTGAAGGCATACATACAACATTAGCATACAAGCATTTGTCTTGTATATTCTGTCTGGCTTCCCCCAAAACACAGCCCTCAACCCATGCCATTCCCCCAATGGCTTAGCTGTGAGCCAAGTTCCCTGAATACTAGAAGAAGGAAGGACTGTCATGCTGTGATGATGATAAAACAGTAACAGTTGAAGCACATTCATAAGAACTGAACAGGGAATTTTTGGAGTAGCAGTATTTTCCACTTGGGAATAAAATGTCATATGCAGACTCAGTGAGAAGTAACTTTCTGTGATGGAAATTTGACACAGAGAGGAGGGGCAAAGCAAGAGGAGGGAAAAAGAAGGCAACATTAAAGGTGTTCATAACAAGAGGCACACTTCCACTTTAGTCAGTGATTCTGCCCCACTAGAAGCAATGTGAAATAAAACACTTGCAAAGAAAATGGCAAGACTCCGTGTGATTAAGAGAAGCTCAACCCTGGACGACACATTAACAAAACACTGCCTGGTGAAACACAGCACTGGTGTGGGGATGGACGGGGCAGGCTAACAGGCTAACACATGACAGTGTGTGCTCCTTGTTTTAAGGAGATGCAATGAGACTCTCTCTCCATCTTAGCAGACCTCTTACTCTAAGAGCCACCTGTTCAACTTCGCTTGCCATCTCCTGTGACTTCAAGCCATATCCCTTCAAGGGTATCCAACACTGATGGTCACCCAGGCATCACCCCCCTCCCACCTCTCCTTCTTGCAGAAAACACGATCTTACCCCGAGGGTCTATACAAGTCCTGGGGTGGCCCCCCCATGCCACCTCCACTGCCTCTCTGCTCCATCAGCAAGGCCTGAAAGTGACCCACGTTCTCCTCTCGGCAGCGGTACAGGGGGCCCTCCTGAGAGAGGCCATTGGCCTGGCTGGAGGCTGGATGGTGAGACAGGTGAGCATTCATGGGCGATCCATACGTCCTGGGCTGGAAGTGGCTGGCAGGATGCCGGGATCCATAAGGAGAGCCAGTCTGTAGCATCACCCCATGGGGAGGGAAAGCTGAAGGGCCGAATCCCATCCCTGCACCCAGGTGTGGGGGGGGGGCTCCATAGAGGAACTCCCCCGCTGCCACCGAGCTCTGCCTCTTAGTAGCTGCATTGTGGTTGTCCAAATCAAGAAACTCTTTGGGACTCTCCGGTCTTTCCTGGGACTCCTCGGACTTCTCATCTTCAGGCCCCAGCTCCTGCCCGTTGCTTGGAGAAACCTCTTTGGCACTTGCTATGTCCATGCGGGTGGGAGAGGCCAGGGCGGCGCTCAGTGCCTCGCAGCCCTGCAGGCCGCCGGCAGAGCCCCGCTCCGGGAAAGGGGGCCTGGCGAGGGGCGGGTGCGCGCTGGGGTGCCCACTGGGGCTGGCCTGGGGGTGGAGAGGTCTCTGCCAGTCCGAGTAGCCCTGTGGGCAGCCGTAGTAGGGCGGTCGCTGGTAGTGGTGGTATGAGGGTTGAGGCTGCGGCTGGTAAGGATACGGCATTCCCTGGGGGGGCCGATACCGCGGGAAGACGCCGGGGTGGGCGCTGCTTGGCTGGAAACCCCGTGGGGGAAAATGCTGGGGATGGGAGGCAGGAGGAGGTGGCTTCCCCCCCATCATGGGGCTGAACCCCTGCAGGCTTGGGTTGATGTGGTACCGCCCTGCTGAATTCGGGTATTCCAGACCGGACATGTAGAGAGGATGAAACTGGTTGGGGGTGGCCCCCATGGAGGGGGAATCCACGCCGGGCAGGCCGGTGCCC
>NW_008236487.1:1931741-1933597 GCF_000691975.1 Corvus brachyrhynchos | reverse complement strand
GGGACCCCCTCTTTCGGAGGTGGGCACCAGGTCCCTCACGCAGCCCGGGTCGCCGGCGTAGCCGCTCTCTGCCGACCACGCACCTTTGCCCTGCCCTGCCTTCAGGTCGCCCTTCACACCAGGGCCATCCCCCTCCCCATCCGGGGGCAAGGCGCGCCTCGTGCACTCCATGGGCAGCGGGGGCTTGGGATGAGGTAGGAGTTTGGCGTAGGCCCCGTCGGGAATGCTGATGCACTGAGCCTTCTCGTCCATGCCTGCCGGTGTCTCCACTGAAAGAGAGGGAAGAAAGTCACACACATGCCTAATTTTTGCAAATTTGAGTGACCTTTAATAGCTGCTTCTTTTAAAAGTTCTCTTTTAAGAACTGCTCATGAGGTTGTGTCTCCCTCTGAAAGATGGCACAGGTGGACACTGCAGTTTGCAAGCCACCGCTAAGTCACAGCCCCCCTGGAGTAACAGGGCATGTGTTTGGTCTGACACAGAGGTGTGCAGAGGCTGCCTAAAGGAGAGGCAGAGTTGGGGTCCACCTGACGGCAACATGAGGTGTTGGTGTAGTTGCTGCTTGATTTCAGGCTGCCTTACCCCTTCTGGTCATAGACTTACAGAACAGTTTGGGTTGGAAGATCATGTGGTTGCAACCCCCCTTGCTAAGGAAAGAGACACCTTCCACTAGGTCAGATTGTTCATCCAGCCTGGTCTTGAACACTTTCAGGGTGTGGATGTGGTATCCACAGCTTCTCTGGGCAATCTGTCAGTGCCTTCCCATCCCCACAGTAAAGAATTTCCTCTTAACATTGAATTTAAGCCCACCCTCCACAAACCCTGTTTGCCCACAGCTTTGGCAGAACCACCACCACACCCTGAGATGCTGCAGAGATGATCACTCCAACTGTGGTTTGGAGATGTGACTACCCTGTCCCGCAATCACTCAACGCTCTCCCCTGTCTCTGTTCTGTATCCAGCAAGCTAAATGATGATAACTTTTAAGCAATGCCACACAAGGAAAGAGTTTCCTCTTAGTGCAAGGCACACAAGGGATTGATAAAAGATGCAAGGGTTTTGATCTCTAGTTTACCAGCTAGAATTAATGAAAAAAATTTTTTTTGATCTCTGAATTTTTTTGATCTCTACTTCAGGTTTTATTTTTAAGGTTTTTTTTTTTTTTTTTTTTATTATCTGTAGTTTACCGGATAGAACAAATGAAATTCAACCAGAAAGAAACTGGTGAGGGCAAGCATGACATGCTGCCATCCCACCTGAACTAATACAGCTGCTCAGGGGCTTTTGGGCAGTCCTGGTGTGTGAAGATTTTAAGATGCTGAGAGCTCATAAGGCAGATGTGCATTTAAGAGGAGAAGCCATACTGACACACGCTCAAAGGAGTATATTTGAGACATTTATTCCCATAACATCTCCTCTCCTTACCTAACTCTCTGCAGATCCAATATTTACATTAACTCCAGGTGAGCTCTAGAAGCATCACAGCCTATGCTTTGCATTTACACCCTGTGGCAAACTGATAACTTGCAGGTAAAGCTGGGACAGAGGGGACCTCTGGCAGGCTACAGTGAAACAAAACAGTCCTAGAAAAATCTAAGCAGTGGCCAGAGTAGAAAATATATTTCAATTTACATTAAAAAAATTAAAATATGCGTAAAAACTCTGCTCCCCCCCAAGTATTTAAACAAGATCTGACTTATTTTCTGGGAGGTGAAGGCGACAGATGCAGGCAGGGAAGGTCAAGTGCTACCAGTGGGCACTCAGGGCGTTACCTTGGTTGCTGTCCATGTCCATGGTCTGGCCGGTTGGATCCTGCGAGCTCCCGTTCCCCATGACGGGTTTTGGGTGGCCGCCGG
>NW_008236487.1:1931095-1931315 GCF_000691975.1 Corvus brachyrhynchos | reverse complement strand
GCCGTGCCTGCCGTTCCACAGGGCCGGATGCGCGCGGTTCAGGGACTTGTAGGGCCGGTACATGTGTCCTGGGGGGACCTCGGAGCCCTCCGGCGGCTTCATGGGGGGCCCGTTGTGCCGTGGCGGGAGGAAGCCCTGCTGGAACTGGGCTGGCGGATAGACGGCGTCGGGCGGGGGGCCGCCCACGCGGCCCAGCTGCAGGGAGCCCGGCCGGGGACCC
>NW_008236487.1:1915582-1926919 GCF_000691975.1 Corvus brachyrhynchos | reverse complement strand
GGGGGGTCCAGGTGGGCGCCACCACACCTGCGGGGCCTGGGGTGCTGCAGCCCTCGGCAGGAGGGTCGTACCTGCATGGCAAAGTGCTGGTGCTGCTGGAGCGGCTCTCCGGGATGGGGCTCAGGCACTCGCGGAGAGCCGTACAGTTTTGTGGGATCGGATCCACGCAAAGGACCAAACGTTCCTGGCACCGCTGGTCTCTGAGGGATGGGGAGGGGTGCAGGGGGGAGAAATAAAACAATTTGTGAAGCGCATAGAAGCAGCAGAAATACTGCAGGTGAGGGGAAGGCAAGGCTGGAGTAACCACGGGGATGAGGAGCTGGACTGTTTTGGAGGTACCATGGAAAACCTGTACACCCTCTTCTCCAAGGGGACACAGCCTTATCAAAGCCACTATCTCACACCTCAGCCACTCACCCCCGGACTTAAGGCTGCAATACACTCACTCACCACCCAAATACTGGAGAGCAAGCAAGACGACTGGAGGGGGCAGTGGTTTGCTTCAAGAAGAGGAATGGACCCCAAGAATATGGAAGCAGGAAGACAACAGGGAATGTGCTGGATTTCCTTCAAAATACCCAATGCCTCGCACTATCTGCAGCACAAGAATCACTCTAAAAATTTTGTTTTGTCTCTGGCTAAAAGGGCAAGGGATAGCCTAGATCTCAGGGGAACAGCAGATAGATCACACCACAAGCCATCACTGGCTAAAATGGAAAAGGCAATGAAGGATGGGTGAGGAACAGCTCAGAAGGGAGGCAGAACAGGTGGCATTCAGAGAAGAAACACTGGGCTAAAGATAGGTCACTGCTGCAGTCCAGGGTGGCCTTTGTTTGATTTAGTTCACTGCTTTTATAAATACCCAAGGCACGAAATGCAGTAGTACACAGATGGCACGAAGTTACCAGGCATCTGTAAACAATTGAGACAAAAGAAGACCAGCTTGTTCAGCTTCATAAACTGGGGGGTAAGGGAAGAAATGTTACAGCTTTCCATGCACACTGGGGTAACTCTCCGAGGAGAGAAGAGAACTGGCAGAACTAGTTTGTGCAAGCCTACACTGGGACATGCCAGCCATGGGTAACATTAGGAGATTGCTCCCACCTAGTGTGGAAAAGACTTAAATTGTACCAGTTTAAATCTAAGGGCTGAAAAGTTTCACTTGGAGGAACCATACCTCTGACCCTTTATCTCTGGGAAAAGGTTCCTGACATGCACTAAGGATTTAATGGTAGGAAGCTCCATTCCCCTTTCCCTCCCTCCCTCTCTCGGCCTGATGGGCAAAGGACAGCAGGAACTGCTCCTTACCATCTGTCCAGGATGTGGCACAGGGCTGGGCATGCCGCCGTACTGCAGGGAGCGGGGGAAGCCTCGCCCATTGGAAGGGCCCACTTCTCGAGTAGTCGGCATTGAGGTGCCACTTGGGTCATCTACAGAGGACGACGAGAAGGAGGAGGAAGAGGAAGAGGAGGAAGAAGCAGGAGCCCTGGAAGTAGCTCGATATGGTGGAGGTTTTCCTCCATTTTCCAGGCGTTGCTGTCTCTTGCCAGGCCCATCTGGGTCTCGTGACCGAGTCCAGACACTGCCTGTGCCGGAGCGGCCGGAGCGCCGGCTCCTCTTCTCTCGTCTCCCGTCCTCTCTGATCCAAAACTCCTCATCAGTGTCTCCATCTTCCCCAGGGAAGTGCTTCATCATTGCTCGGTGGAAACACCTCTCCAGGTTGTAAGCCATCTTTGTATATTCTGCAGTCAAAAACCCCCAAGAACGTCAGAGCCTCATAGAGAGAAACAATTATGCAACATCAGATAAACCATCTCCCGTCTGCCAAGTTTCTCTGAGGAAGACTTTTGTTTCTAACTAGTTGGCTTTGGTTCCTAAACTCCATAAGCAACACAGCATCAGTTCTGTTCAGTAAGCCTACCAGAGGACAGGCACACAGCCATGACAAAGTACCACTGGCAGCAGGGCCTGCAGAGTCAGCATTAACTCAGTGCTCCAGCCTAGTGCCAAGAATCACATTAGGAGGAGCACCACCTCTGCTCGCAGAGATGTGTGACCTGCACAGTTAGCCAGCAAGAGTGCTGAGAGAAGAAATGTGAACTTCCAGCAATGCTATTTGATTACATTCAGAGGCTTTTCTTGGACTCATTCAAATCTCTGCTGTGGGCCACAAGACAGAGGAAAATCAGCAAACACATTTATCCATGTAGTTTCCAAAGCGCTTGCTGACCCTGACACGAAAGCTATTGCCAACACCAGTGTCCCCACTGCATCATTTCCACTGGACAGTTCTGCTGAGATGAGCTTTTACTTTTTGTTGAGTGGATAGGAAGGAAAAGACATGTGAGAGATGTTGGTGACAAAGGCCTTGAAGCAAGTGACTTTCCAGTTGTTTCCACTAAACTAACCCTGAAGTTCCTTGGGGAGCAGAGCTCTCCCAGTGGCAGTGTGCAGGTATACTTTTTCTTGCAGCCAACAGCAACAAGCTGATTTGTTCTTAATGTTGTTTTCCCTTTCTCAAGTGTTGCTGGTGAGACAGTCTACAGTGATGACCCACCATATGGGAACTGGTTTCTTATCTAAGCAACACATAGAATTTTAATTGGCGTGGCAATTAAACCCAGGATTTCCCATTTGCACACTCACGTTGTTCCTTCAATAGCCAAGGAGCCTAAAAACTACATTTTCCATCCAAAGGACAGGCCTAGCTCACTCTTCACTTTCCTGTGGTACTCAACGAACACTGGGAGTTAACCAGACTCCAATGCTTTTCCAAGTCTGTATTAGTTACTAGGAGAAAAAGGGGCACACACAAGCACATGAAGGAATGAGCTCAGAAAGAAACAGACTCTCCTTTCTCTGTATGCTCTGCCCTCACCGTCTACCAACATGGCAGCCCTTAGGATGCCATGCCCCAATTCAGCATGACCAAACTGTGCTAAAAGCCTCACTAAAATGCAGGTCTCAGTAGCTACTACCCTTTCATCTGGTCTCCCAAAAATATTCTGAAAGAGAAGAAACACAAATCAAGTACTGGTGAGGAGGAAGAGGGCACTACTTTGGCTGAGCACTGCAAACAGACAAATTTAGCATCTTACTGCTCTTACCACTGCCTTCACCGTTGTACTTAAGACAGTTCCTGAACATGGTCTTCATATCACCCACAAATTCTTCCTTGGTGCAGTACTGACCTCCATTCAACTTCTTCTCCATGCTAGAGATATCCATGGGGGCCTGGAACACAACCAAACTTCTCTTCAGTTACAGCAAGCATAGTGGGGCTTACAAAGCTGCACTCAGAGAGGGCATGGGCAGCAGAGGATGGTCTCCAGAGAAGCAGCCATCCATCTTTGGTTTTCTTGACTTGTAAGGCTAGAAGGGACTGCCAGAATCATGGAGTTTGACTGTGAGAGTAATACAGCCCACAAAACTTCAAAACACTTCCAAAAAACTGCATGCCAGTCAACAAAGTGCATCAGTCAAGATGGCTGGGCCACTTCCCATACCTTAATGATCTGGTAGTAGTTGGGAGCATACGATTCATCAACGGGTTCCAAGAAGGGCCAAGAGTCCTTGTGAGCCTTCACCACATCTAGAACTGGCAGTAGCAAGAGAAAGGTGAATGGTTACACACACACACACACACACACACACAGAAGCATTTCACTTGGAGGAAGTCACGCAAAGGGGGAAAGCTGGGGTGGGTCTAACCTTTGTACATGGCTGTGAACTCATCATCCAGTTCAAAGCTGCAACGGGAAGCACCACAGTGAATATGCAGACTGAAGACAGGTAAGACATGCTCTGTACTTCATCTTCTCCTCCACCCATGCAGTGCCACAAAGCTGGCAAATAGGCCTCATCACAAACCCTCCTCTCATATGGACCAGACCCAGATGTTTCTCAGCTTACTCCTCTCACTGTTCTCCAACCTCACTTCTCCCTCCGCATTTCTGTGAGTGATCACACTCCTCTCCTTGCCATACTCACAGCTTCGACACACTTGTGTGCTGCAGTGCCCCATTGTATACTCACATATCCTTGGTCCTTCGCTCTTCCCTGGTAGGGGAACTGGGATCCAAGTGGGAAAGCTCAGGGGGGAGCTCCTTCCCCTGCGCCAGCAGCCAGGCGCGCTCTTCACGAAGTTTCCTCCTCCTGGCCCGTTCTGCAGTGGGAAGAGATAAAAAACCATTCAGCACTCTCCTTGCCCACATCTTGCAGGGAAACAGAAGGTGCTTCTGCAGCTCTCAAGAACCCCAGTGAGATGGTCTTGTTCTTTCAGCAAAAGCAGCAACAGCACAGGAGCAGGTGAGATGAGCATACGGTGCACCATCAACATGCCTCATCATCCTCCCATGGTTACAATCATCAATTTTGAAGCGCCACTGTGACACAGATGCTCCCTTAGGCAGCTTCCAGAAGTGGTGTGGTACAAAGAGGGAAGCTCAACACCCAGCCCTAGGCACAGCTCAGCACTATGGAAAGAGCTGGCTTGTTGTTATCTTCCTTTAGGTGCTTCACCTCAGGCAGGTGAACTTTGAGGCAGCTGGCTTTGCATGGAATGGGATGAAGAGCAGTGCTGAGGGAAGTTCTACCAGCTGAGTGGCAATGAGTAACTGGGGTCATTATTATCCTCCATGGCTGGCTTTGGGAAGGTTGCTCAGGTAGATCTTCATGGCCAGCGGCCAGAGCGAGCAAGCTGCCACACACAAGGGCCACTGGGACAGCTTTTGTTTAAAGAGGTGAGGCACAGGAAGAAGCAATGCTGGTAATATAACCTGTGGTTTGCAACCAGACAGCTGGCTAACAGATTGCTTCATAATAGAAAGTTTATGGGCTCTCATGAACCTCATTTCCTTTTTCTTATAGGAAATCTCAATTCATTTGACTTGCAAAACACCTGCAGTTGGAGCAGAATTCTGTGAAAGTAATGTTCAGGGAGAGATGTCACAGGAACAGGCCACATCAGGGAACACCCACAGTGAAAGAAAGATGAGGGAGACTTATCTAACACCCTCTAGCAGCGGGTCTGCCTTTGGAAAATGCCAACTACTTAAGAAGTACCAGCTCTGGTGGAAAAATATTTATTTATTGTCCTGCTCTGTCCGTCAAAACCAAATTTGGAATGTGGCTTGAGAGTACAAGAAAAGTAGGAATAGCTACAAGGTGTTTGTAGGGACATCCATGGCCAGATATGTCAAAGACTGGTAAAAGAAAGCCTGAATTTCCTGTTAGAAGACTGAGGTTAGCACTGGAGCTGGGAGTATCTAAGGTGTCCTACAGAATCTAACAGCATCTATTATAACATTACATGACCAGAAGTCAACACTCAATTGCAGGTAATAGAGAATATCTGAGTCTGTCCAAGCACTGTTCAGAATTCATGCTTCTTTCATAAAATGAGCAATCTTTAGATGTCATTGCAATGGATGCCTAACTGAGAAAGCTGAGGAGAACATGACGTAATTATTTGGTCAGCAAATGGAAAATGTCATGACAACAGCAGCCAAGAGGTAAAGATTGTGTAGATTTTGGAAATCCACCAACATCTGCCAAGGATCTGATCTGGTAAACTGACAGGAATCAAGGAGTGCTACCCTGGTACTGGATCTCAGTTAGGATTAATAGCAGGAGCTCTACCACAGCTAGTGATTAACACTGTGTGTTCAAGATCACTGGCAGAGCTCATTCTCCTACTGTTGGCCTGGGTTGAGTCTCACCCAGCAGCTTTCAAAATCTAAATAATGCCCTAAAAAGTACCTCAACCTTCTAGAAAGTCATATATGTGAGAGATTACGTTGAAGCAGCATCTGGAAAGAGAACTGGGAAACTCTAACCTGCTGTTGTGGTAGAAATCTAGAAAGCTGCCTTAACTTACAAATTCAGGAGAGTACAGATGGGCCCAGCAGGAAACCTGCTACCTAGGGGGGGTGTGTTGGAGTTGGGGGAAGTGTAATCTCAGGCTTCAAACCGGAATGCGATGTAAAAACAGGAATACCATCCAAAACCGAGAAGAAGGTGAAATTCATAAGAGAGCAGATATTTCATCCTGTATTTCACATCCCCCCCTCTACAGAAGGCCACATAAAATTAACATTGTATTCCAAACAGACTGAAAATTAGAAGAAAAATGTTACCCTAAAATTTCTGTTGATGGATGTCCAGTTTTAACAAGTCTGAACCAATTAAAACAAATGACATCATTTTCAAATCACTTCCTCTCCATCATAAGAACTGTCATGACAGCAAATGCTAGTGGTGGGTGTGCTTGGCACTAAGGAAAGATCATTAAGAAGCCAGTTTTACCTGGATAGCTGCTGGTTCTAGGGATAAAAATACTGTATTTAACAGAACAAGTCAACATAACCTTTGCAAACAGCTTTTGCACCAGTTTAAAAGGAGACTTCTCCTGACTAAGCCTAAATGGACTAGGGAAGAGTTTAAACTAAACTGAAAGAAACTGCACAAAACAAAGTGAAAGCATCTCTGCCAATAAAAGCATGAATGTATGCTAACTTGGCTTAAAAGAGGCTACTGCTCAACCCCATGCCAGTTTCTTTGAGTGGCTCTGGTGCCTTTGAATCAGATGATGTAATGATTGCATTTACCCAGAAAAGGAAATGGCTCATACCAAAACAAAACCATTTCACAGGAACATTTATCTTTGCAGCTCTTGTGGAACTTCAAGACTAATTTTGTCTATAGAGATGAAGCATTAAACCACAGAGAATATGCAATTTGCCAAGGGAAACAGATATCTGTGGCAGAGATATGGATGAGTCTCAATTCAAAGCACCTGATTAGCTAGGGATACCAACCAGGAATACATGAAGACCAAGGAAGTAATTGGATGTTTTAAAGGTTAGAAAGGTAAGCAGGTAAAAGAAGCTATTCTTAGACAACATCTGGCCTCCTACCAAACATCTGGTAGCAAACTGTTTCATTTTGGAAAGTTTACAAGGTTTGCATGAACTTAGTCTTTTTTTCCTCTTCTGATTCTTTATCCACTTTGGGACTCATGATACTGATACTGCCACACATTGCCACAGTTTTCTGAGGATGTTCAGCCTTTCCCTAGAACTACAACAGCCCAGCCAGTCACTGTGGCTAAAGCAGCAGCTAAGGGAATCCCCCATAAGGGAGGGCAACAGAGAGAAAGAAGGTGGTCAGGAATCGCTCTGACCCCACACCTGCAGGAACTGGCTGACTGCCTGCTGTCTGTGCCTTGATCTGATGTATTAATCACAACATGGCTGTTTGTTGCAGAACAGCTTAAATCAGCATTTAATTAATAATCATAAACATTTTAGACCAACACCTGAAATTGGCACCTCTGGTGCTCTGTGTAGCCTGGTCCCTTCATCTTTAGCTCTCCAATTGATAAGGCCAGTAGCAATATAAAAATACTACTCTTGCTACTCCCATGTTATCCCATTCCCTTTCTCCTCAAAGGGAATTCTTTCATCATGCAATGGGCCAAAAGAACCAAATGCTATTCAGTGAGAGCAAAACCAGCTAATCCTACACACAGGGAAATCATGAGGAGGCAAGTGGGGAGACAGAACTAAGAAATAACATGAATAGCAGGAGAAAAAAATGGACAGCTGAGGCAAGGAGAAAATGAGCACAATTTGAAGAAGACAACGCAGTGGAAAGGTGCCCTTGAGAACAGCCACAAACACTGAAAGAACAGATGAAGGAAAAGAAGCTACAGTCAAACCAATTAAACAGAGGTAAGTGCAAGAAAAGATTCTCATTAGCAAGCCTGGCAGGGAAGGAATGCAAATGGAAGACTTTAATTCAAGATCTCAGTCTCCACACTGATCTCCACACTGGCAGCACGTTACCTTCCACTGCTTTGACCTTCTCCTCCATCTCCCTCTTCCTCTCCTCCTTCAGCAGCTGTTCCTGCTCCCTCTTCTGCACTGCTATAAGGATCTGGCGCTCCTCTTCTTCCTCTCTGCGCCTCTGCTTCTCCATGGAGCTCAACACATTTGGGTTTACCTGCAACAGAATGGTGCACCAAAAACTGTAATGCACTGGCTTGTTGAAAGCTGAGCAGAGGCAGGTTTGCTTTGAGGAAGTATTAAAGCACACCTACAATGAATGACTGGGAGGAAAAAAATGGGAAAAAAAAAGGATTTGTATGAATGATTTCCTAGATGAAAAGCAACACGGAAAGGGAAGTTATTTGTCAAGCAATGAAATCCTATGGATACAAGGACAATGGAAGGAGAAGCAATGGGTTAGACAAGCTGCCACTCTGTCAGGGATGCACTGTGTGCATTTCTCCTCCCTTCTGGGCAAAGGATTCAGGCTGTTGACACCCTTACACAACACCTCTACCTCTTCCAGCTAGCAGAACTCTGAGTGCAAGTGTGAGAAGAAAGGACTACTTCGCCAAACCTGTCTCTGCTGTAAAACACAGACTACTTCAGTAAGGAAAGCGTCTGGTACAGCATTGCATCAAGGTATCATTAGGAATGTTTTCCTTTCCCGTTCAGAATTTCTCTGTGCTAATCTCCCCTGACCTGGCTCTCGTTTGTTTGTTTGGACAGTTTTCCTGCTGGGTCCCAAAACCAGTTCTCTCATTCAAGGACTCTTTATTGCCCCACTTTCTCACCTCCCCACTGCCAGCAGGCTGCAAGGCTGTGTTTGATCCTACTTAGGACTGCAAGCTTCCCAGACCAGGGACTGCCTGCTCCTATTTCTCCAATAAAGTATGAGGTATGTATATGGAAGCGTGGAATTATCTTTATTACCTTAATTTAATTATAAGACAAAGGTATCAGTCATCCATCAGCCACTCCTACCTCTGTGACCAAGATATGTGTGCCTTATCAGCAGGGAATATCAATCAGAAAAGAACAGTGTACATACAGTTTGCTCCAACTTCATTTTTCAGGGAATAACCAGCAACCACCACTTAGGCAGAAGGAATTTCCTGAGGATTAGCAATCAGCCGGGGTCCGCTGGCTGCTGCTCAGACCATCAACTTCTCCAGGCCCACTATAAATCCCCAGGAAAAAAAATAAAATTCTGGCACCACGATTACTATTTTGTCCTTGTTTCATCGCCCAGGAATGGAACCTGGGGGTGTTTTGATGAACGCCTAGAAATGTTGTCTGGTTTCACTGCACATTCATTCCCCCTCTGCCTCCCCTTCCCCGACACAGCCCTGTGCTGCCCTACAAACTCCCACTCCAGTTCTCTGTAGATGAGTACCACGCATCATCTCCCTGTCTCCAGAGGCAACAATACATTAAGAGAATTATGCTTCAACCACCAACAGTCACAGAGAAGTATCCAAGAGAGGGTGATGGGACTCCTGACAAAATTAGGACCATATCCTGCATTTAGGGGCAGATTGGGCAAAAAAACCCACCTATTCTGTGCTGATCCTTTAAGGTGAAACCCAGAAGTTCATCTCACCACGAGGGAACTCTGCCTATCTTCTTTTCCATTTTATATCTTCATCAAAATGTTATCACTTTACTCTTCTCTCTCAGGGAAATCATTCTGTGAGTTCAGATGCCTTGAGATTAGCCTGCTTCTCCTCACAATCAGTCTGAAGTTTGTTTCTCAACCCCTCATTCCATCCAATTATTCCTAGTTACGCTCTTCTGGGTGAACATAAATTCTCCTCTTCTTCAGGCACATTCCAGCCTTTACCTTATGGACTTCCTCAGACACTTACACAACACTCACACCTTTCTACAGTTAGATTAAATGTTTTCTTATAAAGCAACCCTCTCAGCTCCCTGGAATAATTGTTCCAGTTGTCTCTCAGACTTTTCATCCCCGATCAATATCCAAACACCAGGATGCCCAGGACTGTACTACGACAAGTACAAGAGGTCAAGAAGCTAGAGATTTGAGTTCTACATTTCCACTTTTGATTCTTTTTATATCCCTTTCTCAATAGCTCTACCATCTGATTTGCTACTCATGAGCTGCAAACAACTTCCTTTCAGAACTGATCCTGACACCACTTTCAAACAGTTTTACTCTAACCTTCTTGATAAATCTTTAAATTGCAATAGGAACCAAAAGAGTCAGGTTGAGCAGTACGAGAAAGAGGTGAGCAGGAACCAGCCACCAAACTTGGTATGCCAAGATATTTTAATGAGGATGCGACCATCAGCCTTTACATTCTCCAACCAGCAGATGTAAGCCAGCCTGGCATGACACGTTGATTTCTTTTGATTGTTGCTACACAGGTGAGACCTTCCCTTTCCCTGGATTAATACAACTTCCACCATTCACGTCCTGGGGAAACAGGAACACAACATCCAAGCTGCAGTGCTCACACCAGGACCTCTCCAAGCCTGCAGGGCACATTCAGCACCCTATGCTTTAATGGCACAACACAGGATCCACAGCACGCTCCAGATCAACCCACCACACTTATGGCATCGACAAAGCAAGGGAACACTTTCAAATGAAGGAGAGGATGTCATCCCACCCGATCTAGAAAGCAGAGAAAAGCAGAAACCACAAACTCAGCAGAGTGAGCCCCAAGGACTGCAGTAGACACCCACAACTGCACTTGCTCCCTTCAGCACTTGCAGGGCAGCAACAGTGCTGCACGGGCTCTTTGAGACACTTCAGGCACAGAAACAACCTGATCTTCAGAGGGACCCTCTGCCTGGTGTCCCACCTAAGTCCATTGGGGATGAGTGTGCTCAACTCAGGGTTAAAAAACCACGCAAACATGAACCAGTAAACTCCTCCTGGATTGGTGGAAGCAGACGCTCATTGGAACGATAAAAGCAAGAACCAAACATAAGTTAAACTTCCTTCCTGACCATGGAGGTGGCAAAAGGATGTTTCTCCAGCCTCCTCCCCACTCAGAGGATAAAAACCACTGTGACCAAGGCATCACTGCCTCCTTCCCTCCGGCAGAGAGCACTCCAGGACACAACATCACCGCCGTCCCCTGGCCCCAGGACTCTGAAAGGGCCAAACTCCTGCCTTTAGCTTTGCTCTCCAGACAGTGGGTATCAGACCTCAGGGGCAGAAGGCCAGAAGGCGCAGGTACCCTGAGTGCCCTGGCCCCTCATCGGCCAAACCTTCCCTGCTCAGGTTTCTGAAGCACTCTCCTAATGAGGGTGCTGCTCAGGCGGCTCTTAATGAGGAGCTAATCTGAACCACCTGTTGAGAAATCCCCCGCAGGATCAGGAGCCCTTGGAGCAGTTACATCTCGAACTCAAGCAGCAGCCAGGAAAAAGGAGTCACCTGCACCGGGCTGAGCTTTTCTCCCCCAGGCTCGCCTGCTGCCCACCGTCGCTTGACAAACACGCCATCAGACACGCTGGCACCCTTCCCGGCTCACCC
>NW_008236487.1:1909649-1915350 GCF_000691975.1 Corvus brachyrhynchos | reverse complement strand
GAGCATCACTGCTCTCGTGCTGGCTGGCTCCCTGTGTCCCAGCGCAGCGGGTGCCAGGAGGGCCCCCTGCTCGCTGGAAACGTTTCACTGGCCCACAGGCGGCAATTAACAGCCCTCTGCCGCCGCAGACCTGGAGCACCTGCGGTACTGATTAGCATCATTCAGGCTCCATGTGTTTCCCACTCCCCTCCTCCTCTGGGATTTCTGCTGCCTGTGAACAAACACGTGTCCCTGTGCTTCCTGCATGGTGGGCTTTGCAGGCAGCAATTCTGGCCCCAAACCGACCATCGCTGGGGTCTTGTTTTCCTCTCGGCAGGCTTTTATCTGCAGCACGACGAGAGGATCTTCCTTCCTTTTATTTATCTGTTCTAAGTAATTACATTTATTGCAGAGGGAACTGTACTTTCTCCTTTGTTTTGGGGAACCCCTGACTCTGGCTCACGTGGCATATTCCCTGCAGCTTGATTTCCCAGGGTTTGACAAAACACCAGGTAACTGCTTTTCCATTACATCTACAGTGAGAGATTATGCCACAGCCTGATAGAATCGAGACAATTTTTTCCTCTGAAGCTAATCCTGTGTTGTCTGACCGATTGCTTTGGGTAGCAGTTGCCAGTTCAAAGACCCCCCATCTCCACGGCCCCGTGTCCCCGGCTGTGCCGGCGTGACTGTTAGGGGCTGTGTGGTGAACTGGATCGGAAAACTGATCTATGTTAAAAATAACCCCGACCAAAGAAAAAGGTTATATTTAACTCCAGTCATTTCCCTGGGTCTGGTTCACTGCACAGACCCACAAGCAGCAGCAGTGCTGTTACACTGATGGGGTGGGGAGGAGATGAGGGTGAGGAGGCATGGAAAGCACCATTTGAGCCCACAAGGCTGCAGTTTGATAAGCATTTCTTTAAGCAGCCTAAATTGCGACTTCCATTTCCAGCTGACCCCCTCCTAGCTCAGCTCCGTACTGCATCAGTCATTCTCTCCCTCGGTGCTATCTGCACCCTCATGTGTTTGCAGCCTCACGTTTTCCCCTTGGCTGAATTTCTGTCATTTCCCTTTGTAAGCCGGTTCTTCTAGCCCTCTCATCCTTCTTCAACTTTTCTTTGAACTGCCTCGAATGTGCCAGCACTTTCATTGAAGTGGAATTCCCCAGACTGAGCGCAGATTTCCATATGCAGCTGCAGCGGGCTCTGCGGCGAGGCCGGTTACCTCTGCGATGCAGAGGGCAGCACCTCCCTGCTCGCCATAGAAACCCCGGGTGTCAGCCTGCCTTTGACGGGCATTACCACCCATCTCTCTTTCAGCACAAGCACTTTCAAGCGACTCCTTCCCACTGAATAGCGATGCTGCGGTTTATTTTTTCCCCCAGGAGGCATCTGCTCTCGCCTCCCTCCGTCGTCCTCCCCCTCGCACCCCCCCTCACCTCCTGCTTGATTGGTTTGATGGGCTGATGGTCAGACATCCACCTGGGAGAAAACTCTGTCCGCTGCAGACGCTTCTCCTGAAACAGGGTTGAGAATTGAGGGAAGGAAAAAGAGAGTGGAGGAAATTAGGGCACATCGGTGACACTGGCAGGAGAAACTCTGAGGGCTAGAAGTGACCATGAAATCCCTATTAGCTTTACAAGGGTAGCAAACAAGCAAACTGAACTCAATCCAAGAACTTCACGCTGACTGCAGAGCCTGTTTTACAAAGCCATCTAGCCGAAGGATCCCTTTCCAGATCTGTCCCACCTGAAAACATTCAGCTGACGGACAATACCCTTCAGAGTTTTGGGGCTCTGATACACCAGCTCAAAGCAGACTTAGCTAGGACAGCTAAGCAGCCAGTGCCCCCTCAGCAGAGCCAGCAGAGAAACGGCAGTAAAAGTGGAATCACGGGCAGTTTGCATAGAAAAGCCAGGCTGTAAATCGCAGCAGTTCAAAAGCACAGAGATCCCCTGCTAGCAGGAAAGGGACACAGAACGTGGCTGAAGACAGTAACCCCTTCAGCCATCCTACCTATGCTGCTGTGCCATCACGAGCCAGATCCTCGAGCACCGACTCCAGCCCTGCCACAGCATGGGGGAGAGTCTTCCCCCCATTCACAAGCTCAACAGCCCCCACATCCGTGACGCTTGCAGGCTGTGGGTGGAGGGAGCACAACGGGGTGACAGGCTGCTTGGATTTAGCTCTCCTTCACTCAGCAAGCATCCACGCTCTTGGAAGCGGTCAGAGAGAGGTAAACAGGATGTCATGTCTCCTCACCTTCTGTGCAATCATGTTGCAGATCTCCGGCAGGAAGTCTTCACTCAAGAGTTTGTAGAGCTGCCTCTCTCTAAGGGAAGTCCTCTCTCTGAAGCTCTCTGTGACCTGCCTCCACTCCTCTTCCGTCTGGCACAGCAACCACCATGTCCCACGGCCAGGCCCTTGGGACCCTTCAAAAACATGAAAGGATGTTACCTCCACAGCAGTTATGACTAACAGCTCTTCTCGATCCCTTCCCTTCTCTCCTCAGAGCTCAGGAAAAGCAAAAGACACTGGCAGTGGCCACTGCTGTGGAAAACATTCCCTTTGCCATAGACCCAAATCTCTCTTCATGCACCAGAAGCACTGCTACCTCCCCTAGTGACAACTGAGAGTGATGCCAAGACACAGAGGAAGCACACAGGTGAAGAAATAATGGTGGCACATGGCAACACTCGGGTAGTGTGACATCCCTGTAGCAAGTCCACATTCCAGTAATGGCAGACTGGAGAAAAGAATTTAATTTGTTTCTTGTAATGGAGGCTGTCAGCCAGAGCAGGACATAGGGAAATGCAAATATCTGATTTAGTCTGGCAGCAGAATAAAGCCATCAAGAAATAATGTAACTTGAAATGAGCTTTTTTTTTTTTTTTTTTTAAGAGCACTGCAAACCATTTCTGCAGTGAAAAAAATCCTCCTGCTCCCCACCAAATGAAACATTTTGTTTGCAGGCACTTGAAAGAGCAGAAGAGGAAGCGAAGGACAGGGTTCATCGGGCTGCCAGATGGGGGGGAAGTTCCAAAAGTTCACATCCCATCCCTGCTCGATCCAGAGTGGGATTGAAGCAGATCACCCACTGCTCTGAAGCATGTCCCAACCACCAAGACACTTTGAGAGCTGTTCCACCTTGTGCGAAACACTTGAATATTAATTGCAAAGGAAGGGCTCTCTTGCATTGTGGTTGGAACACCCACCTGGAGAGGGGGAGTGTGGTTCCTGCTCCACAAATGTTTACATAGAGCAGGGAAGCCTCATGGGTTGCAACTTGTATGCTTTTGCCCCAGGATGCTCTCTAAGCAAAAAAGGTTACGGCCTTTTTTTTTTTGGAGTGGGGAAGTCTTGGATCAAACACCTTCAGGCTGAGGGGCTTCTCAGCTCCCTCTAGACTTTTCTGGGGCTAACTACTGGCTCCTGGAAAGAAAGCAATGGTCATCAGCACCACTGGCAGATGCCATGCACCTTCTGACCAAATTTTCAAGCAAACTAACAATGAAAAATATAAAGAAATGAAAAGCCTGAACCTGACTCTGGGCCCTTTGTGCATCTGAGCTGCGAGTGGCTCCGACATGCAAGCTGTCAGGTTGTCCTAGGAAGACTGGAAAGCTGCAGGCTCCCTCCAGCACCTGCCCTCTCTCAGGTGCCTGGGTGCAGCGGCAGTGGCACAGAGTGAGCGTGCGCTGGCCCCAGGTCACAGGCCAGCCTGGAGCTCAGCCTGCCCTCAAGTGACTGCCCTGGGGACTGGTAACCAGGAGAGCAAAGGTCCAGCCATGTGCTGGTTCTGCTGCTCTGGCTACGCAAAGCCATCCCTTGCCCACCTGCAGCAGGGAGCTTACCTGCATCCTGCCCCCAAAGCCTGTACCCTTGCTTCTCATCCCCTTGCCAGCTGCCTACGGAGGACTCATTTCAATAGCAAACAGGACTAAGGCACTGCTTTGTGCCAGCAGAAGATTACTCTGCAGCTGAAGTGACACAATTTGCTGGAAGACAATGATCTGATAAAACCCCCAGCGCCTCACGCGCATCGCTCCGGCTCTGCCGCCCAGCTCCGGAGCAGCCAGGAAATCTGAAGACAAAGGGCAAAGGGAAGGAGGCATGGGAAAGACAATGCCACCCTTGCCTTTTATTGTGAGGCAACAGGCAGGCTGAGTCCCTGGGTTTTGTGGGAGCCAGTGGATACACATGTATGACAAATGAGTCCCAGCTCCCTTGAACTCACTTTCACATCATGTTGCTAACTCGCTTTTTGCCTCGTTAACCCTTAGGTGGAACCCCCAAGACATCATTTACCACTCTCAGCCACCCACTGGGCACGAGGAAGAAAAAGTGAGGAGGATCAAAATGGTTCTTCCTTCCCTATCTTGGCATCACTGACTCCACTCTCTCCCCCAGCTGAAAAAACACACCTGCTAACAAGAGGGGTGTTTTTACCTCACCCCTGGAAGATTGAGGACCATTCACCTCCTGGTTTTTTAGGTGAGCCCTCACATTCTAGTGTATCCCAGTAGGTTAGGTTTCTTCATCCCAAACTCAGCCATGATAAAACAGGAAGCCTGCAGGTGTCCAGGCTCCCAGCTGCCAGGCAGTCTGTAACACAAACCCCTCCTTCCAAACTTGGCCCCAACCACCAGCAGAAAGACTCTCTTTCCTGAGAAAAGCTGGGGTTGTCTCTCAGGCATCTCTCTGGGTTTTGATAATTTAAGAGCCTTATTAGCTGGTGGTATCAGCCCCTGATACTGCAAAATCTCTTTACCATTTCTTATCTGAGTCTCATGGATAAGCAAGTTTTCTTCTGCCTTCTCCCTACCAAAAAAGAAAGAGAAGGAGTGATACAATAAGCACATTACTTCACATCACTGAAATGCAGCTGTTCCTGAGGAGAAGAATAGGGAACACCACAATTATTCAATGCAGAGCAAAACCATGAAAAGAACACTGCAGAACACACAGTTGAGATACATATTCACACATATATTTATCATAGCTTCGTAAACTTTTTATAAAGTGAAGGGTGCAGGCTGAAGTTTGGCAAGTACAGTATTTCAGTTCTTATGGGAAGCATCCCAAAATCTAAATGGACTCAAGTGGCCAGGATTTCTGGCTTCAAGCCACACAATGAAAGTATTCTTTATCAGGAGCAAATTCCCTAGCACTCCACGGTGGAACTGCATTTGAAGTGAGGCGGTTGGAAGAGTGATGCCCACTGTTTCACCAAACTTCCAGCTCCGTCAGAATTTGTTTTGGAGGGTGATCAAAGCATCCACCAAGTCTGAGCTTGCTTCACTTCTGAGCTGCATTGAAATTATGGCTGCACGGTATATACACACTTACTGGGGGAACCCCAGAAATACATTATACTTCCCTCTGGGAATGTACATATTTTACGTCTGTTGCAGGAAGAGCCCTTCCATACCTCAGCAAATTTTCCTCCAGTAGTTTTTTCCGCTTTGGAGGTCGCCCTCGTCTCTTGCCTGTTTTCCCAGGAACATTTGGGGTGTTTGTCTGCCCCCCACATCCCCTGAAAAACGGCAAAACCACCATGAAATATCTGCCGAGCAAGGGAACCGAGGCTGGCAGGACGGGAGAAGGGCACAGAAATCGGAACAGCTGCTAGGAACCCAACCAAAGGAGAGATTAAATCAGAGCAGCAACAGGACGGGGAGGGGAGAGGAGGGATTCCCACTGGCTGGGAGCCTGATCTG
>NW_008236487.1:1906312-1909579 GCF_000691975.1 Corvus brachyrhynchos | reverse complement strand
ACCGCCGCGTCTCCGTGCCACCCCCCGTCCCGCCCGCGCTGCCCCTCTCCAGGCCCCCCTGCCCGCTCCCCCCGGCACAACAGCAGTCAGGCGGAGCCCCCTCCAGCTGGGGTGGCTGGGCCGTGCCCCCCTCGTCCCTGCACCCAGACACGGGGAGGGGGATGTGTGGGGGCTGTTACCTGTCTGGAGCCAGCTCTCCGTTGGTTTTGCCCTGCATCGGGTCCTCCTTGTACATCCTCGTGCCGTAGAAGTACCAGTACAGGGCACCGCTGCTGTCCTCACCCAGCGGCTCCACGCGGAGGCTGTCAGCGTCCAAGCCCTGCGCCCACCGGGAGCCCCCCGCCAGACGGTGACAAGTTGAAAAGCGGCCACATTGTCACACAAAACATGATGACACCCCTCCACAAACACCTCCCTCCCTCCCTCCTTCCCCTCCCACCATGGCACAGCAGCAGTACAGCTGCTCCTCCCGGCCGAGCTGGGAAAATGTTACTCCAGGGGGAAGGCGACGGTTCGCTCTCTGTCCAGGGAGGGATTTAGATTGGCATCTCTAATTTGAATGGCCTCCCTCGTTTTAACATTTCATCTCTGGTGCTCCTGACAGGGAAGGTCTAATTAGTGCTGGCGACAGTCACGCACAGCCCTGAGAAGCTCCCTCCCCCCTTCCCTTCCTCTACCCTCCCCCAGCTCCCCCAGTACACTTCATCCCCATCCTTTCATCTCACAGCATCCCTCAGCAAGGCAGCCGTCTTGGCTCTCACAGCCCTGCCACTACCATTAAAGCATCTCCAAATTCACTCTTTGCAGAAGGAGTAGCCAGAGAAGCCAATTTACTTAGCGACTCCCATGTTATGGATACATCCACACAGGACAAGGGCCCAAGTCCTGAGCAAACCAGTGCAAAGCATGGGAGAGGAAAGGGAACTGCTGACCCACTGTGACCCCTTCTCATCCCAGGAAGATTCTGATCTGGCCCAGCTCCTGTGGCCACACAGCTTCCCTCCTTCCTGCTTCCTAAAGCACCTTGAGCAGGTCGAAGACATCATCTGCATCGAGGCGGTAGTCACAGAGGCGGTGCAGGATCTCCACGCGCGTGCGCAGGGGCAGCTCCTGGAAAGTGGACTCCCGCAAAGGGTTGGGCTTCCCTTCCTCCAGCTCCCAGCGGTAGTTGATGATGTCCTCCAGGTAGCTGTGAAACGTCTCAGATCTAACCAAGGAGGAAAAAGTCATACACAATTACTGTAGTTTGCCGTGTCCAGAAACACCTGGTGCACCAAGCAACTCCAACAAACACAACACAGAGACAGATAGCACCTGAAGGAAAGCTGTCAGCTATGGCTGGGTGCAGCTCTATCATTCACATTCCTAAACCACAGCAACTTCATTGCAACACCACAGGATTTCATGTTATACATAGACAGCTCTTTATACACAGACTGTTATTTCCTTCTAAGCTGAAAGGACGAGTCAAACATGGTAGCAACTCATCCCCTTTCTCTCCCAATGGGCAGTGCCTTGTGCTAGCACCAACAACCACCCTTTACTACAATAGGATGCAACAAAATTTATGAGCGTGGTCCCATTCCAACTCTTCCCATTTGATGTGGAGACCATTTTCTTCAGATTTCCCTTTGCCCCCCACATCTGTCATTGCCAAGCCCTGCTCACCTCTACTTCTAAAGAAATTTTCCATGCCCTGGTTCAGTGCCTTGAGACTTTGCATAGCTGATCACTTCCTCCCCACTTTGCTGCTGTGTGCTTCCCATACTCCTGTTGTGGTCCCCGGTCTCCTCTCCCTCCATCCCCAAAGGTGCTGCTGCTTTCTGCCTGTTCCTCCGTAGGTGGCTCTGGTGGGACATCAGCACAGCCCCTCTCACACACGTGGCTTGGACCCTGCCACACAGCAAGGCTCATCCCCAACAGGAATGCACCTCCCAAAAAGGAGTCAGTACAGAGGAGCCCCCGCTCTGTACTCTCCCTGATGATCAAGCTGAACACTCGAGCTCTTCATAAACATTACTACTAAAATGATCTTTCTCATTTTCTAGCTGGGTCACATTAAGTCGTACTTTCGCTGCCAGCAGTTCATCATATAACCCAAGGAAGCAGGTATTTCTTACCCTCATCTAGCACTGAGAGTGAATGTCCCCATCTGATACGTATAGGACCACTGATGGAGCTTAAGGCTGAAAGAACTCCTGTCTATATTTTAGTGAGACTTAAGCCTTCCTTCTGAGTGCTCAAAATTCCAGGGGAGGGAAAGAAAAAGGGCTGGGGAGGCCATGTGTCCCTAACTATAAAACTTTCTGAAGATCTGTCCATATGACTTTGAGTCCTGAGACTTGCCAGGCTTGCTCAGCCTGCTCGAGCTGGGTACTCTGAGCACAGCAAAAGGGGACCCCCCCATGCCCCAGCCATTCTTGCACACACGGGAAGTCCATATGCCAGCAAGAACACCACTGGGTACACATTCCCACCAGCTCTCAAAAAGGCAGCTCCACTTGATAGGTTTTTGGCACAAGCAGATTACTCTATATGATTAATGGAACGGCGCCAGCACTACAGAATTGCATTTCCCTGAGAAATCGCTAACTTCTACAAAAGCTATTATATTTTAACAAAGAGGTAGAGGAGTGTGATCCAGCTGAAGGAGGATCATTAAAAGTCAACAAGAAGTTAGCTATTAGGCAGGGGTCTTTATGCATTTGGTAAAGACTGGATTTCTTTGCAAGGACCATGACTGGACAGTGACTGGGAGAATGAAGGAACAGATGCCTCAAGCCACGTCCACCTGGCAGCGTTTCCCTTCCTCCTTGAGTAGAGAGAAGTTGATGCTCCCACCCTGCAGATCCCTCCTCACCAGCCTGCTTCTTTCTGACGTCAAACGCAAGCTGACCTCCCAGAGATATCTCCCCTCACCACATGACTGTTACCAGCGCTCTGGTTGTCTTTAACAACAGATGCTTGAGCATACCTGGACCTTGTGCCCTCAGAAACCTGGAGTTTGCTCCTTTCTGCCTGACACAAGCAAAGCATCAGTGTTCCCAAGTATTGTTGTTTCACCCCCACTAATACCAGCAATCAGACAAATGTAACTTGAAAACAGTCCGCTATGCTGACAAAGTTCAGTCAGAAAGGGAGGACTGACTTTTATGAAATGCCTCAGAACTGCCTCAAGTAATAATTTTAGGGTAAAAATTACAGCAAATATCCTTTTTTAAAGTGAGATATTCAGCACACAGTACACCTACCTGAAGTAGCTGTGCA
>NW_008236487.1:1898927-1906250 GCF_000691975.1 Corvus brachyrhynchos | reverse complement strand
GCATTCCGGCAGTGTCTTTCTCAAATACCTCAAGACCTAACTTCCAGCAAGGACTTAGATTTGGGAAAGCGGGCAATAATATATTCCCTTTACAGACTTTTTAATGAAGAGTGCTACTTGATCCCACACCTTAAATGTCAGGTATTTACAGAAGCAATCAGATTAAAATAAAGAAGAAAAACAAAGGAAGAAAGGCAGCTTTGATTGTCTTCCAGAACAGAAATAGTGACGAGAACATCTTCTCCTGGAAGCAGGAAAACATCATTTGTATTTGGATGCTTAGTCCAGAAACAGAAGGGAAATGACTGCAAGCTCTCAGACAGCATTTGAGTTTCAGTCCCCCCCAAGTTCAGTTCTTTAACTCTGTCAGAGCTCAAGGCAGAAGATGATTTCACCGAATTGATACAGAGGTTCTGGCTATTTCCAATAAAATTGACTGAAAAAGCAGTTTCCCTAAGATCCCGAATAACTAGTGGATGAAAACGATTGCCAGGAAGAAAACACAAAAGTAAAAGGGTTTTATCTGCTCCTATTTTTTTTTCTACCTAAAAAAAAAGGAAGGCATGGATCAGACAGATACTTTTACCACTTGCATGAGTTCACTTATCTTGCTCTATCATTTTGGCTGCTCTCAAAGAAAACTGATCCCGGAAGCCGTTTAATTCCAGAAGATCATTTGAAATCTTTGCCCATGTAACTCCCTTTCCCCCTAGGGATTGCCTCTGTTGATTTAACCAATTTTGTTTTAGTTTGGCTTTCACATAAGTGGCTAACACTAGAAATTTCCGCCATCCACCCGGTGTTCAATGCACTACAAGCTCTGTTCTTAAAGAGTACTTTTGAGTTCCTATCCCCATCAATTTTCAAAGACAGCTACTGTGCATTTGTCGCTTTGAATAAGGATAGAAATGAGAACCAGAGATGGGAAACAGATGTCGCAAGGCATTCCCAATCACTCTCAATCTTACCCAATTTATATTTTCCCTCTTAATGGGAACCGACCTCTTTTCTCCAGACAAATGTAGGGTGTTCGTCTTCACCCTGTCTGCCACACCTACACTTAGTTTCACTTATCCCACCTCTATTATATTTCCCTTTGAAAAAGTTTCTGAAACAGCTCCCTTGGTTTGGAGAAGAAAATCTGCAGGGAGCACAGCAATCTGTGAGAACCCTGCCCTTGGGGTTCTTCCCTGTGCAAAGCAGAAATGCCCAGGAATAACTGTTTAGAGTTACCTGTAAAATTCAAACCCAAGAATCAAAGAGGCTGCATCCAGGAATGGAATGACCTGGATACAGTCTGTTAAACACCCTTTTTTCAAGCTCAGTAGCAGGACAGCAATACACTTGCAAGTCCTACAGAGTCTCTGCTGCAACTGAGAACCTCCAAAAAACTCTTTTGTAAGAAGAAGACAGGAAGGAAATCACTGAGCTAAGGAGGCAGACGTATCTCTTCTCCAGAGGTTCTCAGCATCCCTGGGACCTGTAAAAACACTCGACCAGTGGAGGCAGTGTTAGGTCAGTCATATCCTTTTCTCTACAAACTGGAGCATTCCCAAGGAGGTTGAACTGGTATACAGTCACATTCTGTCTCAGGGCATGTATCCAAAGGAAAACCAACCCTCTTCCGAAAGTAAACTGGGAGTCCTAGAAACAATTTACAAAAAAAGTGTGAGACCACGGGCCACGACTCTCACCACATCTCAACCACTTCCTGATGTACAGCACCAGCAGCTTCCATACAGCTCATTAACCAAGGAAAAGTACTACAAAAATCAGCTACAACAGATCAGAAAAAGTACCTCAAAGAACTCTGCAACTGTAAAACTTCTCCCATCCCAACTTGACTAGTACCATTAATATTTCATAAAACGGAGATAAAGTTTCCCTCACTTGTCAAAACATCCCTTGCTTTGCAGCTGCCCCCTGATGTGCGAAGCAATTTGGATAGCTGTAGTGGGGCAGTGGTGGAATGGCTCATGCATATCTATGTGGTACACCCCACATGGATGCAGACGATTTTTCGAGAGCCCACTGCAATTCTTAATCTTATCCCTGCCTACGCTCTGAAACCACAGGGTTGTTGTCAGAGGTCCCCATCTTTTTTTGCAAAGATCAGAAAGGAGGTCAAAGCTGAATTGCAACTGTGGTTGAAAGTTTTAGTCGTATGTTGCATATACAGAAGGAAATCTGGGGCACTGGGAAGGACACGACCTAGCACATCCGTGTCAAAGGGGAGGAACAGCGTCAGACAATCCACAAGAGTACCACTGAGGCTGCAGCTCAAGTTGCCTGTGATCTTTAGCAGCAGCTGCAAAAAAATCAGGGCATAAAGAAGATGGAGCAAGTTGAGGGAGGGGCTCCTCTCCACCATGGGTATCAGCGCCCCGAACAGCCAGAGAAATGATCCACCCCTGACAGCTCAGCACCGCAGCCCGGCCATCTGCTGCCCGGCTGCCTCCCAAAGAGGGAGGTTTCTCTGTGCTCCAGGAGAGGGGAGCTGAGGACTCCTCCCCCCGCCTGGCCATCCCAGTGCTTTCCCCTGCTCAAAGGAGAGGCACCTTTCCCACCGCCTGGGTTTTTAACGCGTGGGGTCATGCTCTGCTGTCACAAAAAGAAGCTTGGCCAGTGCGCTCGTCACCGTGCCCGGCTTCCTAGAGGGGCTCCTTTGGAGACCTCAGGAAGAGAGGGTGAGAATTTCACAGAGTTGACAGGATATATGGAAAAATTTGGTTGGAGCTTCTGGTGTGCATGCTTGGGAGGGAACAGCTGCACCTAGAGACCCACTGGGACCCTGTAGGAGCAAACTCAATGTGAAATTCCTTCTGAGCAAATTGGGGCTGGAATTATGTGTACAGACACAAGTGCTTATTTTTTTTATCCTCATGCCCAAAGGAAGCGGAGTCACTTGTGCTTTTAGTTTTAAAGACTCCAAAGTAAATCAAATCTTGGCTGGAAAACTGTAAACAAAATCAAGCCAAACAAACAAAAGCTAAACCAAACACTGATTCAGTAAGAGAGTCCCCGTGTCAATCTGCGCTTCCCGCAGGCAGCATGCCATGGCCCAAGTGTGGAATTACTGTCACAGCACATTGCCCTATCTGGTCTACTGCTGCCAATTTTTTTACAAGCCCTCCCCCCACACATCTCTTAAAAAAAACCCCTAAAACCCACCCCTCACAAAATCTCTGGTCCTGTGGGAGTAAATATTGGATTAAAGGAAACATTAGAATAAGGAGTTGAAATATCGGAGACAAAAATTTACCCACGAAGCTTGGACACTGCTGGCACACATGAATAAGCCTTCTGAAAGTTTAGATGCCAAATAATTGCCTGGACCCACTAGCTAGAATATCTATCATGCTGACAGTGTTTTAAGTCTCTTGTTTCATTAATTTACAAAACGCAACGGCAGAGTAAATACTGGCATGCTCTTGAGCTAAACTACTGGAAAAAAGGCAAGCCTGACCTGCATCTAATCCCAGACAGTATATTGCTCTTGAGATTAAAACCAAGAACCCTGACAAAACCAGAGGATGACAAGAGAGCAGGAACAACAACAGACCTCTTGCAACTCCTGCCCAAGAGTTGTATGTGGGAGGAACATGGAAAACAAGACAGGGAGAGCTCAGACTTTCTACCAAAGACCATTTAAACGTAAATGTAATTACTCTTGCAGTTCCTATTACAGAGTTAGCCAGTAAGGGAAATAACAGAGGTGATACTTCTCTCTGGTAAAGGCTTTAAAGCTAAAAAAGACTTGGATACATTCAGCCACCCAGGACAAGTGTTGCTTTTAGGAGGTTCTCAGTACTAAACGAAAATAGACTTCTTGGACATCTAATTCACAGCACACAAGAGAATGGCTTTGCCTCTGTGATCTCTCTAGTTAAATGAAACAACAAAAATCTAGGTCTTATCAGAACTTACCAGTTTTATAATGGAATTAATTTTATGGACTGAAGATATTTCACCTTATGGGCTGGCACCTTTTAAGTTCTGAATTGGAAAAAGGCACCAGCTTGGTGTTGGGAGCCACTCAGGTGTTAATGAGAGCATTAACTGACAGATGGCATTCAAGATATTTCTCGCCTCTCCAATGAAGACAGCTTCTTTGCTACAGCAGAGATCAGGAAAGCTTAATTCTTAACAAGCATACAATGCTTTGGCACAAAGGCAAGCCCTCTGGAAGGTAATGGGAAGGATTCAGGGTTTGCTGGGATGACCTCAGTCAAACATCATTAACAGGGTCTGGAGAAGCAAAGCCTATTTCAGAAGAAAAAAAATAATGTAAGGGCCCCCATGATCAATCTATCGTGGCTTGTCAGAAAGAGAAAGCTTAGGCTGACCTTAGAAGCAATATGAGTTACTACTACCAGCCTGACCTTGAGCTCTCATGTAACAATGGAGACCTTTTTTTTACTGTATTAATGAGCTTTCTTATCTGAGGTGGGGGAGGAAGCTTTATGGACCAGCTTGTACTTCACCTTCAATTTACCCTACCGAGAAACTAAGTCAAGCATGATGCAGGGGGAAAAAGACACTACCCCATCCTTCAGGGGGAGAAGAGGGCTGGAGAGGAATCCCTCCAAGCCCTGCATGTGCAGCTGGCTCAGAAAGCACACGAGCCAACAGGCAGCATGTATTCCTCAGACCAACTTGTCATCAGGGTGACCAAACTGCCAGAGGCCCAAGGGCCATGAGCACCCTGAAGGGTCTCTCCACAAAACACTTCATTGCAGCAGAGCAAAAGGACCAAGAAGCTGGAGATCCAGGAATCATGACCTTAGGCTTTAGCAGCCACATTCAGCTGCACCACTGATGGGGACAGACTTCAAAAATTCCAGCCAAGGACAGTCTAGAGGGAGCAGTAACTCCACAGCACACTTGTGACAGACCTCAGCAAGGTCCAACCCTGGCAGAGCTCTTGTGATGAAGGAAACAAACACCCAGGTACATCCTGCTTTTCAGGGCCTGTTTTGAATCATGCTTGGAGAAAACCTGCGGGCCTACTAGTGGCTGTGAACAAAAGGAGGACAACTGACATTAATGGACCCTGAATGAGATCACAGTGGGGGGGGGGGGGGAAAAATTAAAATTACACTGATCAGACCTCCAGAGTGAAGTTTCTCCTCCCAGAGTTGTAAAGACAGTGGAGATTGCTGGAGCACAAGACCATCACAAGGCATGTACAGGTCTGCCTTTTGTCCCCCACGGCAAGCCAGAACCAGTTCTTTGAATGCAGATATTGCCCAAACCTAAGTAATTCTGTACCTTATTCTTGCCAATTCTGTGTGGCCATCAGGAGCACTGGCAGTGAAGGGGAAGAGAAAGACATCTCAAGAGTTAAGCAGGTGGATGGCACTGGGCTCTATACACAAGGACATTTGTCTTCACCATTGCTGAACAAGGGAATAAAATCTTTCTGCATTAGAACCATTGTTTTGTTTCAAACAGAAGGACAAAAGATTACCTAGTTAGCAAATGTTAAGTAGCAGCAGTTCTTCCCTAAAATAGTCTGGCCTAACTCCTGGATTTGGCAGTCTGAAACATGAGCAACTGGAGGTTTCCACATCCATGAAAGATACACCCATGTCTTCCACACGAGTAAAGGACAGCAGAGTAATTTCAGCACCCTAGGAACTCCTGCTCCCTGCTCCTCATTTGTCCATCCCATAACTCACTTCCAGAACTCAAATGTGGCAGAGACCAGAGACCGCCCCAAGAATACGCTGAAGCAATGCTTAGAGAAGACATCAGGGTTCTGGATTTTCCTCCAAGCTAGGACAGGAGGTTCACCAGCAGAAGGGCTGCACAACCCTGCTAAAGAAATCTGATTTACAGGGTTGGATGCTGCGGACCTCCCACCCGAACTCCAAAAGCGTTCGTCTTTAGGAGAGGGGAAAAAATCATCTACGAAAACCCACGGCTGCCAGCAGTTAAGAACACTCCTACTCCTTGTCTTCCTCCATCTTACCCTGAGCAATCTTCCATGCACTCAAACCTGGGGAGGCTGGGAGGGGAGCTGGCAGACATGCTGTATCCCACAGAGAAGCAGAATAGGAACAGCTATGGAGCGAGGCAGTGTCTCCGGGGAGGCAGGGAGAATGGAGAGCTGATGTGGGCTGTCTAGTCTAATAAGGGATCACACCACAGGAGCATGTGTTGGCTTGACAGAAGCAAGTGCAGCCACTTAACCTGGGTATGACAGCTGAAGTGGGAGCGTTGCTTTGCTACCCCCAAAAAAAGGGGAGTATGAAGGAAGGGAGGGGAAGGCACAAGGTCACCACAGCTGCCCACCCATCAGGAACATTCCAGGTCTGCTTGTCCAGATTTCTCACCCCAGCCACAGCCTGAGCAACCATGGAAGTTTCTGGCTTGGGCTCCTTAGCACTAGTAGAGCATGCTCAGCAAGTCTTGAACCAGATGGAGATGCCCTTTTACCTCCCCTGAGCTGCTGTGTGCTGCCTTCCACCCCTTTTCCCTCACACGAAGGACAGGAGGCAGCAAGTCCACTCCTCCTAAGGAGGGACTGAAGTCATCTCACACAGCAGTGTGGCAAAAGGGCACGCTCTGATCTTCCCCAGCTGCCAAAGGCCCACGCTTCTGCAGTGACTTGGCTCTTATCTAGCAACAGCCCTACCAATGACACGGCTGCTGGGGGTGCTGTGTTTGTTATTTTGCTGAGAAAAGGCAGAAAAGCAGCAGAGATATCAGCACAGATACAGCACTGTCCTGCACTGGTCTCTTCTGGAAAGGCTCTTTCCTTAGGCTGGCAAATGCCAGGGACAGGCAGGAGTGCTGAGATAAGTGTCTATTTGATCTTTTTTCCCCCATTCACCCTGGATTTTTCACTGCTTTATGTTCCCAAAATGCCAAGGCAGCTAATCAGTGCTCTGTGACCCCTGTTAATTGGGCTGTGTGAGAGAAAGGCAGCACTGGCAGGAGAAATCACACATACCTGTTACTTTGAACTGTCCCGTCATATTCCCTCTCCCTGCTTGCAGGAGCTCCAAGCACCCTTCTGTGAGCCAGGGCTGCTCTATTTTCATCACCATCCCCAGGATCAGCAGGAGGGGCCACAAGTGTTTCGTGCTGTGGCCCTGCCTCTAACACCTCAAAGTACAGGGAGGCAACAAAGAGGCATATTGCTGTTTCTCCTTCCGTGTGAGAAGGTGAAAGTCATTTTAGGTGAAGGAAACACACCCTGAAGGCACTGATGGCCCTTCTTTCACCTGTGCCCAGCTGCTCCTCACTGCCCTTATCTGCCTTGCTGTTTTCTCCCTCCCCCTCCCCACCACAATGCCAGAAAGGAGGAGCAGATGC
>NW_008236487.1:1886508-1898872 GCF_000691975.1 Corvus brachyrhynchos | reverse complement strand
AAGAGAGATTGGTGTGAAGATGTGAAACATTGGAGGAAAAAGGGGTTGGATTTGCCAAGCCTGGTGGATTATGCAGTTCTTGGAGGATGAGGAAGACACATATGGTTAACTAGATGCATGCTGGGTGCAGGGGCCTGCATATGTTTTTTAGGTAGGAGCAAGGGCTGCTTGTGTGTTTTTGTTGCTTGGTTAAGGAAAGGAAGAAATAGGAATATGAGTCTCAGCGAAACCAGAGCAGCCAGAAACATCCCAAACAACAGCTGAAGGTACATGGTACCACAGGAAGAGAAAACCCTGGGGGCAAAGGGGATAGGCAGGAGGATACAAACACTGCCCAGTCAGATTCAGGGAATACTAATGGGATTAAAATAAAATGTATTTATCTTCCAACGCTAGCTCAACCCCTCCTTCAAACTCAGTGAGTCTTTGCACAATCTCCATCAAGGGATGACTTGTGCTCTCAGTACATGCAGGGTTCTGGACAGAGAAGCAGGAACTCCACCCCCCACTACTGATGCTGCAATTTGAGTGAAAACTGGTAAGGACGAATCAATGAGTTGGATAACTGGATTAAAACAGGAAAAGTCATTCTGCTAAAAGATTCAGAAACATCATTATGTTGAGCAAAAAGTATTGCTACATGTATTTGTGAAAACATGAATTAATGTAGCATTAGATGAACAGAAAGGATTATTTACCTTGAATGAATAGAAAGAGAAGGCAATTTCAGACAGTATTAAAAACTGTCTTGTCCCTTAATTACACCTGCATAAATACAATAAATTAAGAGTGATGATGCTATTTTCCATGAGCATTGTTGTTTTTGACTCAGGGTGAGCACGTTCACACCAAAGGTGTGTTTAAACACACCTGCCCGGCTTTGCTGACACACTAACCCCACAGATACTCTGTACTTCACAGTTTATTCCATTTTACCTTTAGGGTACTGCCCTGAATGCATTAGTCAAAGGGTGCAGTAACAAATCAATTGCATTCAGTGTGATATACAGCCCATGAAAGCAGCTAGGGCAGCTTTAAACTCCAAAAGCAAAACAGCTCTGTAATCAGTCACTGACATGCATTTTCAACCATCATGTTGGAACTTGCACTACAGCTCCAGCATGGAGGAAGGCCTGAAAATAGAGACCTCAGTTCCCTGGGATATGGCTGAAATGGTAAAATACTGTGTGCCTGGAAATAGATAGGAACTTCCAGAAAACTCCCGGTGAGAAGGTTGGTCAGACATCCTGCCTGTCTGAATGGGAAGGAAACTTCAGTGTCTGTCAAGAAGTAAGAGCTTCCTGCTTCTTTAGTGGGGTTGCACTGAACAGTTCAGCAGCCAAAGAGGAGACAAGCTGAGTGTCCCCAGAAGGGTCAGCTACTCTTTTGCTGCCTCGAGGAATCAATCTGTTGAGCCAAGGGAGCCCAAGAAAGAGGCAATATCAGTTTCTAAAGCTTTACCCAGCAAGGGAGGCACGCAGGTACTAGATTAGGGTGGTACCACTGCTGATGCCATCAAATTTTATGTCTGAGGTGCAAAGGGCCAAGGAGAGAAGTTATCTCACGCCATCACCTATGATAAATTAACAATAGAACTGAAAATGCCTATTACACCTAAAAAGCTTTGCCACATGATTCTGCAAGAACACACAAGGGAGATGTCTAAGTGTAGGCCATCTCTCACCATGTGATAACATTGATCTTGGCTGGGGAAGAGCAGGGAAAATGGCTTTCATTAAGCAATGAATTCCCTGGCATGCCAGTGAATAGGCTTGGAGAGCTGAGGAGAGCTGGAGCCCAACACTTCCTTATCCAGCAAGATCTCTCACTGCAGCCAGACTGGGAATATGAATTTTTCCCTCAGAGCACGTTCAGAACAAGAGACAAGAATCTCCTGAGACCCCGAAGTGCAGAGAACTCTGTCATGTTCAAAACCAGAAAGTGAGTGACTGAGACCAGTGGCCAAGGCAGAATAGCAGGAGGTGGAAACGAGGTCCTGAGTCCCAGAGCCAACACCAGGCTGTGTGCTTAAGGCACAGGACATACACTGGTACCAAAGGATGGGAAGATAATTGCAAAGAGAGGTTTTCATGACAGGTCAGCAGTACTGGTGCACAAGACAGAGGTGCAGAGTAAGACTGAAGGAAGAATGGACTGACCTGCAGACCTCAGCTGGTCCCCTGGTGAAATTTAAGATCACCAAGAGAAGATTAAGCCACGCTGATGCCAAACTGGAGATTTTACAGGCACATCAGCACGCTGGATGACAGACTTAACGCCATCAGTAAATTATGCCACTTTTTGGATGCAACAGAAAAACAAAGAACCTGGGTTCTCCACAGAGCAATACAGTAAGTCCAAGACACAGCAGCTCCTAGGGTCAGTTTTAGAGCTCAAAAAGCAATTCCTGGGCCTGAACACAAAACCATCGGACCTGGACATTTCTGCAAACAATTTAGCAAAGCAAGATATCTTTCTCCCCAACAGACAGATAGGAAGACAGATTTTTTGTCAGCCTTGTGAAGAAAGTCAAAGGCAGGAGTGTCCCTTGGCAGTGTGAAATGCTGAATCTGAAAGGCCCTGGTCAGCAGGTGGACATCCTCCAGTCTCCACATGGATGGATGCCTCCCAGCACCTCTCAGGAATTCGGAGTGCTGCATTCTTTTCCTATTTCTTCCCCAAGGCTTATCAGACACTGAGGATGGGAATAGCTCACAGGCAAAACGATCACACAGCCAGGACGGCGTTTAAAGTCTGGGGGCTTCTGCATTGCTTCTGTGTCAAGTACCTTCGGCTTTGAATAACAAAAGGCAATCTCTTGAAGGATCAAAACAGAAAACAAAAAGAACCAGTGTTAGAACTATTAACTAACCCAAGAACTAGTTACAGGTTGTTTGATGGAAAAAAAAGAGAGGGAGAGATCTGAGTGCTCAAAAAGGAATGAACAAGTTCCTTTGGGGAAGACAGCTGGGGGGGATTTGGGTAACATTGTCGAGGGACGAGAGGCATGGCAAGATGCAGGCTGCTGGCTACTGCTTTGAGGGGCTCTGCTGAGGCAGACTTCGGTTCCTGCAGGATGGGTACACAGCCAGCACATACTGACCTGACCTGGAAAAGTGCAGGGAGGGATGCTGGTGGCCACACAGACAAATGGCTGCTGCACTCCCCGTTCTTGCCACGCGCTGCTTCCTGTGCACACTTGTGACTTTTAAAGCATGGATTTTTCCCCCTTGTTTAGTGTCCTGTTCTGTGTGACCTCAACAGCCAACCACACAAGGTATGTCCCAACAAGAAGCCACTCTGGACATGATGAAACGAAGATCAAGCCATAGTAGTCTCTGTCTCAGGAGGGATGAACACAGTCTTCTGGATGGTCCAGAATAAAGGAATGTACCCGCAGCCCAAATTTCACCTTGTGACTGAACAGCAAGGGCTTTGGTTTTTCTGCAATGATAATTCACTTCTCCCATCAATGACCTTCACCTGCATCTAGCCAGGCTTCAATAGGTACTTGCCAATTTTAATCCACAGGCCTCTTTCTTTCTACTACCGTTATTTGATTCTTTTTGAGGAGAAGCAGATCAACCCTTGGGAGCGGGAGCTGATTAACTTACAAAAGACCCAAATACATCTCCTATATTCTGAAGGAGCAAATAGGAATGGGGCTTACCGTGCTCCACATTCAGACTGGAAGAGGATCATTACTTACTATTCATTCCTGGATCCTTGAAGAACAAGTGAAGCCAGCTTAATGCTGCATTGTTCATTCCTAGTGCCCATCAACAGAAAGCATGCTCCCAATTCATTGCCACAAGGAAAGACAAGAGTGTTGCTGTGCCATAAGCACTTCTGATTGTTTGGGGGCCGCAGAGAGGACCTTAGGGTATTGCAGTGATGATGAACACTGTGGGGAAGAAGCTGGAGTTATTGTCTTGATGATGATGGGGAAATAGGACACATGCCGTATATTACAGCACAAATCCATATGAAACAAGCCCTTATGTGCCTTGCTACTCATAGAAAAATACACTTAATGTCAGAGAAAAGAGTCCCCTGTGAGGCACAAAATACCTAGCGTGGAGTTGCCTTGAAGCAAATAAGCTTAGCAAATTTATTTCTTAGAACCAGCCCCACACATTATAAGTTTCTGGAGACCACGGATAAACCCAAGTTTTCACAGATGAATAGGTCCTAAAGAATCACTTTTGGGATTTGTTTCAGAACAGATCTTTCATCCTCTTTTCTCTGAAGTTGAAACCACAACGACTACACTGGTTGAGCCAAAAAGAAACTGGAAGGCTGGAAGGTAAAATGGGAGGAAAAGTAAAAGCATAGGTGACTTAGAAGAGAGACTGACATGACACACCACATTATCACAGTGGCCTAGCAGCTGTTCATCAAGTCCACTGAGGCTGAAAGGCTCCAAAAAAATGACTTCAGATCTTCTCCAATATTCACCCTTGGACTAAACATTGGTTTCTGAGCTTGGATGAGGTGCTGGGAAGGGGCCTGCGAAACCAACTGTGCTGGAACAAAAATCCTGCACCAGTGTTTTGGAGCATCACAAGTCTCAAAAGTAAGGGCAAAGGTTTCACATCGGGTGAACTTCCACACCCCATCTGTCTCTCTCCACAATTCTTTGCCTTCTTCCTTGAAAGGAGAAGATATTTTCACTTGCCTTCTCACTTTCTGTTTTCATCATTGCTTTCTTCCTCCTCTCCAGAGTACTTGGTTTGCAACATCAAGAACTTATAAATACAGCTGCCGCTTTCATATTTCATGCTCTGACATTGGCATGATGACATCACTGCAGTCACCAAGACCCTTTGCTGACTGTTCTCTATTCCTCCTTTGAAGTTTAGCCACCTATTCCTCCCTGTCAGTGTTTTGCATAACTCCCTCTCCCCAGCAATCCAATCTGTTTGTCTGTCATCCATCTGCCCTGACAATAACAGCACAGCTTTTCCTCTTTTTCTTCCACCGTTTTCAGTCCTTATTCTCCACCACATCTATGGAATAGCACTTCCAGAACATGCTACCAACTCTTCTTCAAATTCTTCTTTAAAGATTCATTTTATCCATCTGAGAATCAAAGACATTTACTTAGCTTTAGTTATATTTCAACTCTATAATTTTATTCCACTGCGCTTCTCATTAATCTCAGAATGACCGTGTTATTTTACTGCTGTAATCTCATCCTTCCTTTCCCAACACCTGCCAGCTGCTTCATTTTCACTTTTTACCCTTTAAAAGGCTCACCTTGCATAGCTTGGCTATTATTATAATAAATATTAAAATTAGATTCAAGATGAGCAATGTAGCCACTTCATCTCCCCTGCCCCCTCACGGTATCTCCTGTGCCGATGATACCGGGTTGATTCCAGAGGCCATCCACCAATATCCATGATGTATGCAAGGCAGCACTTGTTAAAAGTCAGACTGTAAATAATGCTGATCTTGTTGATATTCACTTGGCATTCATGAATATGATTCTGAGTTACTGAGGTGCTTTGTGGCTGGGCCATGGAAGCAGTTGTTATAACCAAGGTCACTGGCTCAACTGCAAGAGCCCGGCTGTTAAAACTCTTTCCAAAGGAGGTGGGCATGAGGTCTGCTGTGACTGAGCCTAGGCTGGCTGCCCCAGAGGTTATGGCATGGACTGAAATGGTGAATTCATTCAGACCAGTGTTAGTAGCCTGGCTTAGCTATTCCCACAGCCTAGTTCACACAGTATCCACGAGACTGAAATCTTGGCACTGGTTTGCCAGCTATTCCTGTTGACCTGCCACTTTATCCCCTAGACCAGGCTGACAAACAGCACTTCTGGAAGGACACAGCTCATGTAGGCACATGCACAAGGGTGATTTCAAGATGTTAAGCATTTTACTGAGGTCTCTTTTACCACAGTATGAGAGCTGGGGTAACCCCCAAAGTACCTGTAAGGACACAGTCCACTCGGAATAAAGGACAAGGATGGACAAAACAACAAAGCAGAAGGAAGAAGCAAAATACCCAGAGCTATTAAACAGAGTCCCCAGAAACAGGCATTGTGCCTCAGTAGGTTGAAAGATTTCATATTGTCTCTCTCTCCTTCTGATGAAAGCTCAAACAAGTGATTATGGAACGAGTGTTAGAAAATACACAGAACACCCAGTACTCTTGACTGGCAGCTCAACAAGTAGGAAATGCAGATCTTCAGATGCCATACTGTGAGTGCTTCCCAATGCCACCACTAAGGATAGGAAAGAAATAATTAAGACAACTGTGGGGAAGGGAAGAGGAGTTAAGGAATATCCTCTTATTATCCCCATTAGAACAAACCAGGTGCAAACTACAAGTCAAAGACTCCCAGGAGAATTTACGGATCCCAAAAGAGCTTAAGGTGGGTGCAAAACCCATGATCCGCTTGGGAAGAAAAAAATTCCAATGCATTAGGGAAGAAAAAACAAGAAAAAAACAACTGAGGCTCCTAAGGAAGCAAATCCCCTCTGGAGCCACAGAAGTCAGTTAGAGAGTTTTCAGCCACAGTGATGGAGCAATCTCCTGAGGTGTAAAAAAAGAAAAGAATCTCATGGGGCATAGGAAAAAAAATGGCAAGAGATAATGTTTTTCTTCCTCCTCACCTCGTGGCCTTTGTGCCTGTTGAAAAAATAAAACATAAGAGAAAGCAGCTAAGATGCTTTTTGAGACAAAGTAGCAGCACACAAAATGCCTCCCAATAAGAAATACGATAAAGTTACTGAAACATTTTATGCCATCATATTAAAAAAACAGCAAAAGTGCAATAACAGAACATTGAAGAATGAGTTTCACCCAAAGAAAAGCTGAACAGCAGGAGCTTTTCTAGAATATTTTAGTTTACTGTAGACATCCATGCCACACCATCACTTCTTACTTAAAAACAGCTGCAGAAGGCTCCTGCTGCGGCCGCTGCCGTTAGCTGAAGCTCTGATCTTCCTGTCTTCATACAAGTCATCAAGTCACATTTCCTGCTGGAATTAAAGTGGCAGCCCCTAGGGACTATGCAGCTACCCAATTTATATCAGAGAAAATCTGAAGCAAGCACCAGGATTTTTTCAAACTGCTTAATTTTTTTTTTTTTTTTTTTTTTTTGTAACCCCAAATTCTAACAAGAGTTTTTCCAGGCATTTGCCTTTTGAAGCAATTAAAAGAAAACATGGACATTCTAAAACCTGTGCAAAAAAGCTGGGAGCAGGAAAAACCTGTGGGCAATCTCACTGGCATCAAACCAAGGCATGCCTGAGGTACCTATTGCACCCATAGTAGTTACATACAGATGGTACAGATGGTCTATGCAGACTATGAGGGGTATTTATAAAACAACAAAAGCTGCAGATCATGACACACAAGTGTTTTGGCTCAGTAAAAAGAGGAGAGCAACGGGGAAACTGTCCTGGCCAAGTGCTCAAACCACCCGGTACCAGGCAAGGACAACTACAGGGTCATTGCTAAAGATGCAGAAGTGCAGGCAACTGGTTTTTGTTCTGTACTTCTACAGTATTTCACACAGCAAGAATAAGGTCAATGGAGTGTTCCTAACAGCTATGATAGGTTATGACAAATAAGAGTTTGGAGAAGATCACGTAGCATCCCATTAAGTAGTCTCTGTAGTTAAACACAGATATCCATAACTCAAAGAAAGTCTTACGTTACCAGACATTCAACACTCCTTAGCCATCAAGCAAGGGTAAAAAGCAGTCTCCCTTTTGTATGTGATTCTTTTTTTTTTTTCCAAAACGTTTGTCATAAATAATATCAAAACCAAGGCAAAGTTGCTCTACTTCAAAACCAAGGATCATAGAACCCTACAAAAGTATTAATCTCTTTTTTTTTTCAAAGAATGGAAAGCAAATCAAACTAGAGCATGTTAAATTGAGCATTAGAAGGGCTCTCAGCCACTTCCAAAATTACTTGAGAGCACATTATAATTAGGAAAGGTATGTGACAGTTTTATACCCCTCTATGATGCATGATTAAAGCCAGGCAGCCCAGCTCTGCCACAAGTCCTGCATGCCGTCAAAACAGATGTGACAAGAACTGCAAGCTGCTCCCAGCCAGACTGTGAGAAAGCAGAGGCAGATAACATTTTGGCCATCAAAGATGTAAGACCCGATACAAAACTAATTAAACCTCAAAACCCCTCAGAGAGGTAGGCAAACTGAGGTTTTAGGAAGCATCCTGTGCTTCAGCCGCAGTGCCCCAGCCTGAGAACAAGCATGAGAACAAGCTCCTGCCTTTCTCTCCGAGGTGCAGCAGGGAACAAAAGTGTACAGCCTCGATGTTAACAGCTCCCAGCCTCAGCACGACTGGAGAGATGCTGCAGGAACAGCACCAGGATGATCTGTGACACTGCTGATTTTTCCCACCCAAGACAGATAGCTCTTATCTGCCTGCAACAGAGAAGTAGGGAGTCCTGGGCCACTGTGAAAAGCCCTCTAAACTCCACACAAATTCTGCCTCTTACATTTGCAGGTCTTTGTCTGCTGAGCACTCAAAAAATTGATTAGAGGCTCAGCTCCTTACCACTAACTGCAGAAAAACAAGGTACAGCAGTGAAGCTGTGCACCGGCCAAGACCTATGCCTCTTGAACTGGGGTTAGAGGGGAAAAAGGTGTTGGAAAGCAACATGTAAGGAACCTGAAGAATTTCAGGCTTTTGGATGAATATTCCACAGTTGGTTTTAAGTGTAAAACAGTGTGGCAAGTTTGTTTCTGAGAAGTATATCCAAGCCATCATGTTTATTCTTATTTACCTACATATTTTCATATTTAGACTACATCTTAATGCTTGCTTCTTCCTTCGTGACATCCCTCTGCACACAGCACCTTTCCCTGTGTTTCCAGGTAGCCTCCCCCACTGCTTCCTCTGCAGTGCTTCAGAGCTCATCTCTCTGACATCCCAGCAGCTTCAGGCAGTTTTCCTGATATATTCCCTAAGCCATTCCCACTGCACTGCTCCTGTTGTGCCCTCTTCCCCATCTCCTCCACCTCGTTATCCCCATGGCCACGAGGTAATAACCCCCTTCTGCAGGAGGCGCTGCAGAAATGGTGCCGCTGGTTTCTCCTTCAGGGACCTCACGCTTTCCCCAGCACGACTGTTTGGGTGAGATGTAAGTTCTCACAATTTCACTAAGTGGCTTCACGCTCCTGTGTTTCCCAGGGCACCTCTGGTGTGTGGAGGGACACACAGCTGCCTGTGGTACCTGCCTGTGCTGCATGTGCACCCTGGCCAGGCTGCCAGAGCCATCCTCGGGTTACCAGCTCTTCCCCCTGTGACAGCATTACCTCCTCACAGATTCTGCATCTCAAAGATACTCAAAGCTGTACTTGCACAGGCACAAGCCTGGACCTACATGCAGTGCTGAACAACTACACACTGTTCAGCTGCCACGTATGTGGCAGACGGACAGACAACTTGCCAGAACAACTACACACTGTTCAGCTGCCACGTATGTGTGACCTTCCCCAGACAGACAGACGGACAGACAACTTGCCAATGCCCAGCGACTCACCCATGATTCATCCCTGAATTCTCTTAGTTAAAAGAGTTGCAAATGGGGAGGCAATTACACAATGCAATCACTAAGTGGACACTCTCAGATCTGGAGAGTTTTGGAGAACCTCACAATGTGGAATTCATTAATTTTATCAAAGAGAAATCTGCTGCTGCTGCTACAAGGGTGAGCTGGTTCAGGTGGGCAAAACACTTAAGCCACTACTTTCTGATGGCGTTGGTATGAAGAAATAAACTTGCTGCATGTACAAACAGGTATATATTGCTCTGTGGCTATTTTGATGAAGAGGATACACATGACTGCGGTTCCTTTACAATCAATCTTCTCAGCACATCAGTTTCGTTTGGAGGCAGTAAATGCAGTGCAGCTGCCTGCTTCAGGTCCTGATACCCACTGATGCTGAATGTCTATGCAGCAATGCAAGAGAACTTAATTAAGTGGCGTGTATATACACACAAACTATATAAATTTTGTTGAACTTAATCAGTTTATTAGAAATAGAGCTTTCAATGCAAGCACCTATGGCTATGCCTATGCACCAGCCTAAGCCTCTCCACAACAGGGGGATCTTAGGGAGCAGGATTACTTCCAAGCAACTGCATGTGTTGCCAAGCCGTCTTTGTCCCCACAATTATGCTTTGCTATTAACATGATTCACAAAAGAACAAATCAAATACACTGCATCAAGCCTTCGCTATCACTGGAAGCACATTTTGCTGTGCGAGCGGCAGTCCTCTAAAGAGCGATGTTCTGCAGATGTCTCCATTTGGGAGGCTGCTTTAGTGGACACTAACAAAGTGTCTCTGGATGTCAAAACTTCAAGAGAGCATGTCAAATCACTTTCTAACATCCTGCAGCTGAAGCGATTCCAATACTCCTTTTATTTCTAAGAAAATAATCATAGCTGTCCCTTTGTAAAGCAACGGGATCTTTCATGCAAGTGAGGTGTGTGCAGAGCAGCAAGTTTTATGCTATGCAATACATATAAATGTTGAAAACATATGTGATGATTTAATATCACTAATTTGATCAAGCAGAGTGCAGAGCACAACAGCAGACGTGAACGTTCACTGTGTGCACTAGTGCTACGGCAGAGCATCAAACACAGTTTTGCACGGCATCCGAACAAAGGAGTTTGCTTAACGGGTCTGTACAATTAAAAGCCTACATCTCGACCCAAGAGAACTGGAATTCCCTTCCACTCGGTGAAGCACCTGGCCTGATTGCTGGTGGCTGCTGATCACTGCCATGTCATCACTCTAAAGCCGTGAAACATCCCCGCCACCGTGTTAATTAGCTCCCCGTGCAAAGTGCTTAAGCCATAGAGCGAGGTTACTCACGTGATGTCTCTGCGCTGATAGCAACCTTGAAGAAGGCAAGCGATCAGGTCGCTGATAAACTCCACATCATCCCTGTGAAGAGCAGCTTCCAGTTCCTAGTGAGCAGAAAGGAGAGAGAAAAAAAAAATCCAACCATTAAACTAATTCCTTAGCTTTTCCTGCTAGCTCCAAAAGGACCCAAACAGCCTCACGTATGTGTACAGCAGCAGAGCACACACGGGGTAAACTGACCTTCCTCATCATTAAAAATACTGCTTCTACCACCTCTTCATTGCAAGAGTTTATGGGAAGACCTTGAAAGGCTTTTACTGAATGTCAGTCTCCAGGCAGAAGACAAATGCTTATGTCTGGATGCAGAAAAATAGGGTTCAGTGAGGTTGAGATCCACTACAGCCTAATAAGAAAGGCACGATTTCTCCCATGTTCACCTGATGGACAGGAATCAACACTTTCATTCTCCTGCTTTACTTCCACTCACTAAGGCTGGTGAGCTCAATTTAAAAGATGTGCTCGGAAAGCAGGGCCCTAAAAGCCACTTATGCCCAGAAATAGCAGTTTCAGATGGATTGCCAGAAATGGCTGAAAGCCAGCAAGCAAATGCCTCAAACAAATGCAGGCATTTTGATTACTTAACTTATTTCTCATTGGGTTACTTTTTTTTCCAACTCTAGTAAGAGAGAAAGAAAGGATGGAGGGATGTCAGATTTCGTGACCCAAGATCTCAATCCTCAATGGAGGGTAGCACAGCTTATTTCAGCAGAGTGGAGTTCACAACGATGTGAGGCAAAAACTGATCCACAAAAAGGATAAACTCCTGCAAGTTATTATGAATTTTGCACATATTGTGAGAAATATCTTTTTTTCAGCTAGCTGTTTTGAGCTTTATTCTCCAAATATTATTTGGTTAATTACAGTTTTATTTGTATGCCAGAAAATTATTCACAGTAAGAAAAATCCACTTTCTATAAGACTTATCATCACTAGCATACAGCACTTAACAAGATTTAATATGGATAAACAATATAGGCATAAGAAGCTATTCTTTTTGGGTCTCAGAGTAAATAATGGATTGAATACAAATTCCTACTTGAATGTTACTCAACAGACTGTTACACAAATAGCTAAGCTAATGGCTACAGAATAAAGGTTAATGGCCAGAGAATAAAGGATAAATGTTTTGGCACTTACCCAATAAAGAAGAGAAAGTGCTTTTTTATTAGACCGCAGTAACTGCAGTAATAAAATTATTGATAACAGATTGCAGCTTAAACGCCGCTTGTAGTTTTTTATTGGAAATGTATTAATGGCATATTTTCATTATCAACACTGCTCTTATTTACCTCCTGTGCAACATCCAAAGTGCTTCAGGAGAGGAAGCCTGACACCTGCCCTGTGAAGAATGTACTAAACACATCTATTACATGTGGAAACTGGAGGAAAGGAAAGGGCAGTGTGCAGCCAAAGCCTGATGCAGCGCCCCTGCCACAGA
>NW_008236487.1:1883944-1886478 GCF_000691975.1 Corvus brachyrhynchos | reverse complement strand
TAGGTGAGCACCCTGCTTAATGACTAGTTAATACAAAAAACTACAGTTGCTGCTTGCCATCCCTTGGAGAGAGTGATATTATTGTTGTATAAATAGTAATCACGCTATATAAATAGTAATTACTGAGTGAATTCACTTGGAATCACGGAATGTCCCAAGTTGGAAGGGACCCACAAGGACTGAGTCCAGCTCCTGGCCCTGGCCCTACTTACCACTTGATAAGTGGTTGGTGTTTTAGAGGTGTTGACTTACTTTATTTGTAGAATATTTTTGTGGACATATGCCTTCCATAAATACCCCTGGGGGAGAGGGGAGGAGGGAGCACCTAAAGTATGTGATACTCTAAACCATCCCAGGTATGTTACCACATTACCACAATAAACTTGCAGCTTGTGAAAATGACATGTTAGAACCCAGAATGATGGGCAGGGGGAAAGTCAGCCTCCAGGATGCCTCCCTGCATTCAGCCTCTCCCTCATCCACATACACTTGTGCATTAAAGCTGTCAGTCAGCAGTCTGCCCCTGCCAGGATGTGACAGCCTTTTGTATGAAGGAATATTTAAACTGCTTCCCGTGAGCCCTTTCAGCCTGCTGTTTGACTAACACTCCTTAAGCAGTGGCCACAACTGCCTCAGATAGCCCCTATCTGCTGCCATTGTTTTCCAGGCCCCAGAGTGACCTTTACATTTCTGGAGTTGGCAGGTCACCCCAGGAGCAGGGGGACATTCCTGGGGCACTGGGCAAGATGCCATCTCCTGGGCAGGGACTAAAACACCTGGCTGGGTTGTTCCCCCCCCCCTTCTGCTGCTTTCTCTGTCCCAGATGGATGCTCCTTGTCCTTGTCCTCAAGGCAGGGGTAGCACCAATCTGGGGACCCGACCCAGACCCAGATGGATCTCACATCCACTGTTTGAAGAGGGCTCTGGGCATGCAGGCCAATGTGGGGCAGGGTGCAAGGTTCCAGTGCCACACTGGGGTAAGGGGCTCTGGAACAAGCCAAGATTAATCAGCACACACATAACATGGGGCTAATGAAGGTCCATCCCTGGCAGGCGTGAAGCTGTTGGTGCTTCTGTAGAAAGACTCTTGCACCGTGCTCCCCAATGCCATGGGTGCTTCCTGGAGCCCATCCTGATCCTCTGGTCCCTGCCAACAGTAATGCTCAGCACCAGAATGCTACAGCAAAGGCACAGTCCAAGTATTACCATGATAATTTGCCTTGGAGAAAAGATATTGACATTGTCCTGTAAAGTTTATGTCTACATTTTTGCTATTGCTGCTTGCGACAGAAGGGTAAGAGCGGTGAGAGGAACCTGATGGATGAACACAGGGCTTGAACAATGAACCCAGGGTTGGGTCCATCAGCCCTGTTTCACTGAATGTCATAATTTTCTATTCCATGGGATTCTCTGGCTTCCTGTCCCAAAGCACCTAAATCCTAGACTCTTCCCACACACCCAGAGTGCTGTGGGAATGACAGACACACCACGAAGATGTGATGCAAATCTTAACATCTCAGGAACAGGAACAAAGAGTTAGCATCCCCTCAGGTTTTCACCTAATGCTTCAGCTCCCATTTTGCAGGAGGATTTTTCCAGCCCTCTCCTCCAACAAGGGACAGCTAGCAAAGCAGCACGGTGCTCGAGCAGCACATCTGAACAGAGGGAGGGCTGAAGTGATGCCAGAGACTCTCGGGAAAAAGAGGCCACTAAAACCCTCCTGGTCCTAAGGGCAAACTCTGCCCCAGTCACCCATCCCCACACTCCTCCAGCCTGGCCAGGAGGAGCGGCTCAGCTTCCTCCCCGCCACCATCCTCCCCACGCCTCCAATCCTTTTGTTTTTCCCCTTTTCTCTTTGAGCACTGAGCTGTGAGCACAGAAATCTGAACCTTGCCAAAACGCTTTGGGGACAGCACAGAAAGGAAACAGAAGAGGCAGCAAATCAGCAGAGGAAAAGGGGGGGACACACATCTCCTCCTCCTCCTCTAGCTGGAGAGAGCAACAGACAGGAGAAAAGCAGGATTCTCCCCCTCTCCAGCTGGCGTCACACCTCATTAGGGAAAAGCCTGTTTAACGTCTTTCCCTCCCCCCAGCCCGGTACTAAATCCCCCCTGAGTCAGGCAAGGACTGTTGGGAAGAGGCAGTTGCCAGAGCAAGGGTGGGAGCAAGGGTGGCCACCTCTCCCAGGAGAGGCACTGGCCCAAAGCAGGGTTAGCGGGGCGGGCGAGAGGCACCAACCCGTCCCTCCCCACTCCCTGGGAAAGCGGGCCGGGACAGAAGGGCCGGTACCCCAGTCCTGCTGCCGGCCCCACACCCGGCTCCCGGGCAGGTACGGCTAACCCCACCGGCTGGGGGCCTGAAACAAACGGTGCTTTGGATGCCTTTTTGCTATCTGCCCAGATTTTTGAGAGGGAGGACGGTCAACTTTCCTGAGAAATGTAAACAAATGAGTCCACAACAGCGACACCACTGTCACCAAGCCAGCGTGGGGTGATGGCGGGGCTGCCGCACGCGCTGCTTTTTTAGCAGTGGAA
>NW_008236487.1:1874024-1883733 GCF_000691975.1 Corvus brachyrhynchos | reverse complement strand
TGCTGCACGCGCTGCTTTTTGAGCACTGGAAAGCAGCCAGCCAGCCTCCAGCTCCTGCTCCAGCAAGCTGTCTGCACAGAGGGCAGCCTCACAAAGCCTGGGGCCTTCATTTCGGAACCCAGGCTCCTCCAAACCTGCAAGAGCCCAGTGTGAGCCAGCTGGGTGCTGAGGGATAGGACTACAGTTTAGAGGTTTCTTTTGTGCTGGAGCTGAATCATCTATAACTGAATCTGATGGACATAACCAGTTTAAGCACAGCTAAGCCTTCTCCAAGTTAGCCACCAGTTTAAAAACCCCAATCCCTTCAGCTCTATTTCCATACTGCTGCCGTTATCAGCTTTCCATTGCAATGCTCCGAAGTGACTCAACAGGCTTTTGCAGAGGCTTTAGGAGATCACCAAAAGCTACCACAGGGACCTGCTGAGCCAGCCCCAACCCATGCTCTGAAATTTCAATGCTGTCACTGAGTCAAGTCAGGATGTTCATTTTCCCTCGCAGATAACTAATGACGACGGGCATCCGGGCAAAAGTTTGGCAAACTCGTGCCAAAGGGTACTGGGATTGGGTAGGAAGATGGAAAGTCAGCTGCAGGCCTGAAATGCTTCCAAGAAGCACGATGTATCCCTGCTTGTGTGAAGCCAGCCTGTGTACTTCACATCCCTGAGTAGGAGCTCCTGCTGTCCTCCCCACCAAAGAGCCTGCTGTCCCTGATGACGCTGAGACTTGGGAAGCGACCACTCCTCCTCCCAACACATCCCAGAGAGGAAAGGGCAGCAACCTCCTTTTGTCCACATCACACTCCCAGCCAATTCACAGCAGCAGCAGCAGCAGCAGCAGCAGCAGGCCATTGCAATGAATAGCAGCGCTCCCTGGACACGCTCTTGGAGCTGAGGTGGCAGGATCAGCTACACCACGAGCCAGCTGCTCTGGCAACCCCCACGGCTCAGTCTGTTGGTCTGTCAGTGTGCTCAGCCCCTAGGACCCACCCAGCACCCAGCATGCTGCCTGCAGCCCAGTGCCACGTTCTCCCTGCTTGGGATCCCTGCTGTCATATGGAAATAGTTTCCAAAACATGAAGCCCACTGAGAGTGCCGTGTTCTGCATGACAAGCCGGGAGGGCACTACAGGGCATTAGGGGTGTTCCTAGGGCCATGGTACCCTACAAGGGCAAACAGCAGTGGGTTTAGCTGGCTGCCATAAATTCAGAAAGAAGTTAAGGCTCTTGGTCCTGATGCAGTCTCCCAGACATGCCATCTTAATTTTAAGTGGCTAGTTGGAAACACTATGTGTTATCCAAGTCTGCAGCTGGATGCACCTCTCCCAGCTTCCCCACAGTCCTGCAGGAGCCTGCATGCTGCCCTCTCTCTATGATCCTCCAGGGCTTTAAGGTTTCCTAAGATAAAAGGATTCCCAACTTCTCCACTCTGCCTTTCCACAGCAAGGAAAATGGGTGCTAAATACCCTCCCTGTGCTCCTGGCAGTGGGGATGAAGGAAACATCATCATCTTCACCTCACCCTCGGGACCACGAGCTCAGAGGGAGCCAAGCTGGCCCTCACCAGTAGGTTTGGGGTGTGAGGTGAAGAGGTTAACAACACTCGTCAGCACAGTGACGCCAGCTCCTCTCTGAGGCTCCGTTCTGGTGTGTGCGAGGTCAAGGGATGAAGAGCAAATACCTGAGGGAGGAGAAAAGCTATCCTGTCAGAAGGGGACTATCATCTGGGGAGGGGGACAAAGCAAGGGCAGCAAAGGTATTCCCTTTTCCTGTTTCTTCGGGTTCCCCCTTAATGTCTGTCAGTGCCTTGGGATGTCCACCTTCCTCGACTTTCTGAGTGCAGACTTTGAAGGCTATTTCAAACATGTTGTAAATAGGAGCATAATGTTACTCCAGGGCTGGGCAGGGTGTGAGATGACAGCTTTGTATGAGGGAGATTGGCTATAAACAGAAAGCCAGGGAGAATGTGTCGTTTTGCCCCCACATCATGGCTGTTTGCAAAGAACAAATCCCACGTGCTCCCCGCCGGTGCCAGCAGCACAAGGGGTAACGTCAGCCACCCTCTCCTCCAGCAGCTCCCTCCAGCTATGAAAGGAGATGCAACAAACACTGAATTCTGCTCAGTTCAGCCCAAGTACGTTTGCAAATGCAAATTGTTTGCCATGCCCATGGACATTTTGGTCAGGCTAGAATTTTCCAGGCTTGTTTTATAGGCAAACTTACATTTTGTCTTCCTTTACCCCCTCTGTCAGAATGCTTAAAACTCTGAGACCACCGTGCTCTCTACCTACCACCTATCCCACTTACTGAAACAGCTGGAATTCTCCATCCACATTAACCTGCTGCCTGATCTCTCCCCTGGGACAGGGACCCTCCCCTATTTGCACAGCACGCCGCTCCTTGCTCTCCGAGTGGAATTTTTCACTGCTGTGTCATACAAACAAAAATGAGCAGCTCACGCTGGGTGGCTAAACTGTACTGAAAAGAGATTTCAGACTGATCAATCCAGTCTCCCTCATGCCCCATAGCCATGTACCAGTGCTAATAAAGCTTTCTTCTCCTCCTAGCTCATCTTGGCTGCAGTGCAAGTGATCTGTCACAAGAACTACATTGTTACAAATGTATGCATTGTCAGCACTTTAAAGATGTAAAAACTGCTACTCATTCCATTCCTTCTCCCTGGCAAAGAACCTTTTCAGATGGACAGGGCGCATCCGGAGCTCTGAAGTAACAAGTGATTAGTTTCTGTTTAGTAGCTACATATTAGTACTTCATGCCTCTAGAGCAGCTGCCCTCCCAGAGCATCAAAGCGCTTAACTTTTACTAAGCCCTGTAGAACCTGTGAAGAAAGGGGAGGCACACCCCCACATGCAGAGCAATTTTACAGACAGCCCAACTAACACAAGCCCCAGCATCCACACCATGGGCATGCTTCACTCCTCGCTGGGGCTAAGAGAGAAGCTGTAAGGCTTGACACTTGATGCCACTGCAATTATCTCTCTTTTTCCGCGGTTTTATGAGCAGCCAAAGCCTTTGGAGATCGTGCTATTTCCCTCCAAAGGATAATTTCTCCCTTTCAAAATAATCCCCTCTTCCTTCAGTGCAGATAATCTACACCATTTACCATAAGCCAGTTATGCTGGCTGAGGGGCAAGCATCGCTCTGGGCACTGAGCTGGCTTTACAGGAAATTTCAGGCTCAGCAGAACCTCCAGCCTGTGGTTTGCAGACCTCTTGCAGATCTCGTGGAAGACTTCCAAGAGGCCTGTAAAGGGCAAATAAGAAAAGCAAGCCTATCACCAGTCCGCTTAAATTTCTAATCATGGGTCTATGCCTTTATGGGAAAAGTATTGGCACTGTGGTCTTAAAAAAAACCCAAACCAGAACACTACCCTCCTCCCCACCATCCCAAAGTGTCAGACTACTATTGCCCAAGCCACAAGTCCAACTCCTCCAGCTGAAAATAACCTCCAAACACAACAGTGTGAGAGGAAACACAGTCTGTTTGAATTGCATCCTGTTTGCCTCACCCTCAGAAAGGTATCATTTATCATCTCCTAGAAAGGCCCTCTCCCAATAGCTGTGCTTGTATGGAGTACCTAACTCTAACCCTACTAAACTACTTGTAGACTGTGCTGGTTTAGGATTTTGTTTTTGGGCTTTTTTCTGGGAAGAAAGGGTGAGGAAAGTGGTGAGCAGGCAGCTAGAGATTGGCACCATTGTGAAATTAACCCAAAATATTGTATAGATTATGTATCATTAAGCTCTTGCAGTCCCATGCCAGCAGTCCCTTGCAGGTAAAACCCAACCAAAACAACCCCAAACTCTTTCTCTCCACATATGCTGGATTTAGGATCCCCATTCATGGGCTAGGTACTACCAGCAGCTAAAGACTAAAAATTTTAGCAAGTGTTTTACACAGCACGTTGGGTGAGCACAGTCCTGTTGGTGGGAAACAGCACCAGCTCGGCTCTACCTGTTTTGATGTTGTTTCTGGAAACAACACCAGCGGGTTAGCAATGGTCCCTCCCCAGACAATTCAGCTGCACGATAAATAAAGAACAGCTGATCCTGCCGTGTCACCATCTCCTGCGGTAAGAGGCTTCCTGGGTACCTAGTGGGAGTTCTGCTAAGCTTTTAAGCCCATTGGCAACGTGGGGAACAGTCTGTAGCTCCAAAGCCAAGAGGCTCGAAGTAATAATCCGATTTCAAAGCTCCTCCTCCTCTCCAGCCAAAGGCAGCAAGGGAGGATGAGATCAGACTGTAGATGCTCTTCATTTTAGGTCTGGCCATTGCACTCATCTGCTCAGCATGAGCACCGGGAAGGGGAAGGATGAGTGCCAAAATCTGGAATGGATTGCTTGGCTAAAGTTTCTGCAAAGATTTCAAAACTTACTGGGAAAATAATTTTTTAAAGGGAATTTTCGCTGCTTTTGATGCAGCTGGACTGGTCTACCTAAGCAACATCCACGTTTCTAGTTCATGCACTGGCCAAAACTCTTGGGGGGGTTTATTCCCTGCCATCAGGCACTCCTGAGGCACCAGGGCATTCGAGCTGTGCGGCTGGTTTGTACCCTCCCCACAAAACTTCTCCTGTAACTGCAACAAGTGCTGCTCCTCCGGCATTTACATCGCTCCCCACCTCCAGGATGTTATTAGCTGCCAGGTGATAGGCAAGCCATGAAACAACTTATCTCCATGAGCCTCGAGATAAACAGAAAGTCCAGATCATCCCTTAAGGAGTCAGGTGATTTCCTCGCATCCCTTCAGCCCCTCAAACAAAAACAACAAGCCGGCTTTTGAACGGGAGGAAGAGAGATCCCTGCTCACCACTGCCTGAAAAAGCAGGGTGAACCAGTAAAATATGTTAAGGTAGAAACAGGCTGTAAAGCCTTGCTTTTCCCTTTAATCTGATCTCCGCAGCCAGAGATCTGCCTCCCCTTGGATGCTGTGCAGGGTGCAGCCCACAGCGTACACACAGCAAACAAACCCTGCCTGGGGCTCAGTGGGGAGAATGGCCTGAAAGTGCTGCCGGCACTGAAAACTCTTCCTTGCTCTGGGGCTGGGACAAAAGGAAAGCCACCGAGAGAGAGGGAGCCAGCAGCCACACACAGGTGCCACACACAGGTACCCTACACGTTTCTGCCACTGCCAAGGTGAAAGGTGGGCGAATTCCACCGCAGTGCCACGGTGAAATCCAGGTTCCGGCACCTTTTTTTCCTGCTAATTTAGCAAAGGAGGATTTGAAAAAGTATGAAAGAGCTGCCTACTGCTATCAGCCCTGATGGATCAGCCAGCCAGCTACTTGGATGTGTGAGCTGCCTGTTTGCAACAGGCTTAGTCTCAGGCCTAAGAATATGTTTTAAAAACACACACCTATTCTGTGGCATAACAGTTGCTAGAACTAGAGCTAATAGGTCTTTTCTATACTCTTAGATCAGTGTCTGCTCTACTCTGGATAGCCAAAAGCATCATCTTGTTTATCTATCAGACTTTCTGAACTTATTCCAAGCTTATACAGTCCAGACATACTTCAATACAAAAATTAATGGCTTTGATACCATTTTTAAAAATTATTATAACAAACACAGATGCTGCCACCTTAATGAGATGTGTATGCACTAAGGAATAGGCTTGAAATAGGAAATGGTGTTTCAAGCCAGTTGAATATTGTAATGCGAGTCACACGGAGCTGGCTTCCTAAGGCACGTCACTGCAGGATCCAATGTCAAAATAAATACAAGAAGTTATCTCTTCCGACTCACACTCTATCTTCAGCCCTGTCCAAAAAGATCTGTATTTCATTGGATATGTGGGAAAGACTCCCCTGCCACAGCTTTTAAAGCCTGGTTGGGGCTCAGAGCCTCTACCCCAGCGACTGCTGCCTAATACACCTTCCCCATGGGGTGCTTGTTCCGACGTCCTGTGGAACACGCGATGCTGCCCTAATGAAAACCCAAGCAGGACCCAACAGGGTTGCCTGGTGACCAAGGCAACTGCTCTTGGGGCTGGGAGCAGCCAGGAGCCCCAAGGGAATTCCCATTCCCTTCCCTAGAGCTGGGGAAAGGCAGAGGGGAGGAGGAGGTGCTCAAAAAAACAAAGCAAAAAGCTGGCGGTCCCAGGGTAAGTCTGAGTGAAGTGCAAAAACTCAGGAGCTGCTTCTTGCAACACACTGCAAGTAACTCATGCTCCCCATGGCCCGAGGTGGCCATGAACCACCATCCACTTCCACTCCCATCTGGAAGGAGCTTGGCTCACATGTGTGTTTGCCAAGGGAAACAACACAGAGCCCATTGCGTGCTTAGGAGACACGCTCCACGTTTTACTCCACATCTGGCAAGGCTGCTCCATAAAAAAGGTGATGGAGTGCTTGTGGCTCTCCTTCCAGAGCACGGGATGAAAATCTTCTTCAACACACACGCCATGCAGGAATTCTTCTCCAGCTTAATTTAAAGCTGTCTTTATGGCCAATAAATTTGCAGATTGCTACAAACACTTGGCTACTTACACAATAATAGTTATATCTGCCAGAAACAGCTAATAATTACTATTATGATGTTCATAAATGTTAATGCTAACTATGCTCTTAAAACACATATTATAAAAAGCATGGTAATTTGAGAGAAGGGCAGTAAACTATTGCCCAGACACAGAGGAAACCAGCTCTAATGCTATAACACTTATTCAACAGACATTAGTTGGAGTACATTTTTCTTCTAAATTTTCCTGCCATCCAGAATTAAAAAAAGAAAAAAAACCCCAGACTTGTTTCATTATACTTAAAAACAAACAAAAAACCGACCCAAAAGTCTGTTACATCTCATAAACTGTAATAGGCAGTTTTGTTTCGGCAATTCAGTGCAGAACTGATGACTTTGGATTACCCAAAGATCCGCACAAAACACTTTGGTTGGATGAAATAGCTGATCTGCCTGAAGTGGGGAAAAAAGCTCACGGTAACAGATAATTATATAACCAGCTTGTAAAAGTGTTATTAGTAGGGCATGGGATCAGGAAAGGCCTGGCTTTTATTCTCACTTCATGCATTCACAGTGATGAGAGCTAAATCTCTGTCCGTCTCTCCCTCCTCCCCCACTCAAATGTTAGATAATTTTTAGCCAACCCTGTAAAACACTTGCAATCTTTGAGTAAAAGCAAGGCTGAGGTTAATGTACTGCTACTTCTCTAACATTCAGATGCTGTGTTCCACCTTGATAACAGAAGAAAACTGGAAAAAAAATTTCCTCTGCTGTTCAGATAAGGTAGCTTGAGGACTCAGGGGAAAACTCTAAAGTTCAGCATTTTAGTTTGAAAGGACATTTCCAGTCATTGGCTACTGGAATTCAGATCTTGAGATCCTGACTAAGTGATAAAACACAATAAAAAAAAGACAGCTTTGCCAGAAGGTCTCTCTTTCTTTCAAGGAAGGAATGGGAACATTAGACATTCTATACATTAACTGAGCATAGCAAAAACCCTTGCATGGACCTTGTTCTCAGTTATGCACAACAGGATGTCTCTGGAAATCTTTCCTCAGGAGCACAGTTTTGCTCCTCCTTCCTCAGGAACAACAGAGGCGAATCCAAGCAGGAGAAAAATTAAACTGGTGGCAACGAACCTTGAAGGTCTGACAGTGACCTGCAGCACCAAGGTCTCTGAAACTGCTTTCATTTGCCAGAACATAAATTAGATTCCTCACTAGGTATGGCATCGGGGTTAATGGGAGCTTTATAAAGCCTTCTTTGAACATACAGATTATCCTTTTCAAAAAAGACTAATCTTGTGGTTTAAAGTACAGTACTGTGAGCCAGGAAACCTATTCCCAGCTCTGCCAGGCTGGGTGACTTCAGGCAACCCACTTGACTATTCTCTGCTCTCTCTCAATATGCACAGCAGAGACAAATACCTAAATCTCCCAGGAGGAATAATATTTGTAAGACAACGAGAACCAGCTTAACTCTTTGCAGACCCCTCCAAGCAGATGATGTCCAGCCATTCCATACAGCAGGGTTGCTCAAACTTCTCCAAACAGAAGGTCCCAGAGATACCAGAAAAGGACACCTGCACTGGGCACTTCACATGGGCAAGAATCCTGAACCACAACGTCACCATCTACATTTTTTTTTCAGCAGTGAAGGAAATGTCTCATCCTGTCTGGCGTTACTGTCCAAAGGAGGTGCTCAAAAGGAGCAAAACTGAGAAATTAGGAAAAATTCAAGTTTAGGAAAAGCCATGCTGCTGCCTGGGCAACTCAACAAACAGCTTTCCTCCGCAGGATCTGATTTCACGGCAAGAATGTTAAAAACAACTTCAAAAGACAACAAAACAAATTCAATTAAAAGAATAATCAAGCATTTCAAAAGCACAATACAAAAAAATACCAAAAGTGTGAGATGACACAGAACATCCAGTGCTGCGAACAAGGATCACTACTTTCCTTCCTAACAAATTCATCCTAGGCATCTCCACTGTGAAAACCAATACCGGCTTAGAGTCTCCCTTCAGAAGGTGCCTGCCATCCCTCCCAAACTGTTGGAGTTACATACTCCTCACATTTTAGTGTCCCTATAGCAGTGCCCTTCAAGCTTTCAGATAAAATGTGTACAAAACATTTGAGCACAAAACAATCCTGTGATTTCCAAAGCTCCTTAAAAGAGACCACAGAGAGCCTTACTTGTGCTCTGCACCATTTTAGACTCGCATCTTTTCTGCACACCCCTGCTCTTAGATCAATGCATTCACATGCTGCTACTGTTTGACAAACCTACTTGTTGCCCATGAGTTCAGGTGACTCTGACCTGGTCACTCCCAGAGAACTCGGTCCCACTGTGTTGATGTCTGGCAACATTTCCTCTGACTCAGCCTTGCTAATAAAAGCTTCAGTAAGAGGAACTCCAAAGACTGTTTCCCAAGTCATTCCCTTCTAGCACGCAGAAATCTCAGGAAGTCGTTTGAACTCAATAACCTCCACACCATTTCCACACCGCCAAAATAGAAGAAGAAAAGGCAAACAACAACAAAAAAACCAACCATCACATCCTACTCTGCAGCATACAGAATCTGCTCATTCCAGGGTTTCTTGCACAGAAGAGAGTTAACCAACCACAACAAAGTAACGTCACTTCCTTTTCCTCCAAAATAAATTTGAGTGTTGAAAAAGTCCACCTATTCATTTACTGTGGGCAGCCTCAGCCAGCACAGGAGCACATCCACAGCCAGCAGCCAAGGAACGGCCTTCAGGACTATCTCCGGATTGACTTCCAGCTGGGGTCCAAAGTTAGGAATTTCCTTCCCCCCTCCTCCCCAGCTGTCCATTGATCCAAGAAGAAAGAAAAAAGATCCCAAAATGTTCAGACTCACTTTTGTATAAACTGAGATATCTTAATTATTTTTCAAATGAAAACCAAATGATGCTATTTTCCTAACAGCACTTGCAAAGGAGCTAGAGCAGTGTGATTCATTGCTATTCATTCCTTTGGACACAGACCCAATCTTTCAGTCACTCTGTGCTTATTGGCTATATGGAAGGTAGAGCAGCAAGGAGCACTAAAGGATTAATACTCACAATAGTGGGAAGCAGGAGTCCCAGCTCTTGGGGGTGTTGAGTGGGGGAGAAGGGAGAAAGATGAGTGTGCACGCTGCATCCCTAATCTTTGGACTTCCTTGCTGTGATTTCATCTTCTGCCTAAAGTTACCTTAAAAGGGAGCTAGCATGG
>NW_008236487.1:1857888-1873880 GCF_000691975.1 Corvus brachyrhynchos | reverse complement strand
CTTAAATGTAAAAAGCATCACAGGAATTTTGCTTTAAACCTGCGAAGACTATGAGAAGGGGCTATATGTGAGATAACACATGGCAGAGCTCAGCAGGGAAGAGAATAGCTAAGGCACAAACAGTTCGTACTCTGTTTGTTGTGAGTCACACAGCAGCTGAACAGATTTATGATTCAGATGTTTTAGTGTTGGTTATCAGCGATTAGCTCAAACTCTTAGAAAAACAGAGAGAAAGAGAAAGATTAAGCTTTTGTCTGCTCCAGCCCTCATCCTTCCTTTGCCTGGCAGCGGGGGTTACTGATTGTTTCTGTCCCTTTTTTAACATCAGAATGGCTCTGAGCCACACTCACTGCAGAAGCAGATCACACTGCCCGTATCGCCATCGACATCAGATTCAACAGTGACCACTGAAGTGCGGGATCATTTGTTCAGGTATGTATGAAAGTGTATTTGTGAAATCTGGTTATATGGCAACTTTCAAGTGTGGGGTTTTTTCCAAACACAGAAATCATTTGGGACACAGAAAGGGCTGACGAAGAAGGACCGGTTTTGCTAACTTTATCTTCAAACTCTGTATAAGCGCAGTAACACACACATGCACAAGAAGACTTCCTGCATCCCTATGGCATTTAACCTCACAACACCCATGTGGGCTTCTCACAGACAAGCTAAGTGACTTGTCCAAGATCACACAGGAAGCCAAATGCAGAGCACTAAAACTGAGCACAACAACTCTCAGCCTAGACCTCTGGGCATCACAGCATTAATCCGTTTCTAGTTTAGTTTAATTGAACTTAATGCTCAGCTAACAGATTTCTGCCAACCCACTATTGCGTGTGTGGAGTTATACATTAGAGATCTGGGCTTTTCTGTGAATCACATCTTTACATGTCAATGTAATGATGCAGCCTAAAGGACAGAGCTATCCTCAGCATCTCCACAACCAGAGCACCTGAAATGCTGCTGGTCTTCAAAACCACACTGCAGCCAAACTCTGTGGCTGTGGAGGAGAGGGGAAGGAGGACACTGTTCCTTGATCACTGCATCCACAGGATGATGCATATCCCTGCCACCCATCAAGGTCCAAAGTCCTTGTGGGAGCAACTGAACACAACACCAACTTTTCACATGCTCGGAGCCCATAACAACGCCTTTCTGGAAGAGGCTCTACACTCTTAGGGCAGAGAGAGGGAATCAGGGTAATTTGATCATCTGCAATGTTGATATAGTGACTGAGGGTTACACTGCTATAAAAACAGAGTTCCCCACAATACCTTGGTCGTGGTTAAAGCTCACAGCAGTACTAGGACTTGCACCTGATGGCAGATTCCTCTCTCACAGGTCCAGCCAGCACCACTAATCGAAGACAACTCTGGACAAACGCTTATGTGCTGACGCAGTGCTCAGCATAAGCAACAAACATGATGCTCTTGGTATGTCTCCAACCTCACACGTGCGTGTTCCCTGATCACAGAGTCCGTCTGTGCGCAATCCAACACGTCTGGGACACAAACAGCATGCACATCTGCACATCAGTGGTGCGGCGGGTCCAGCACAGAAAAGGAACATCAGGCTTATTAGGCACAAGTTACACGGACCATGTGAGTGATTTCCATCCAAAAGTTCCCAGACAGGAATAGAGGAGGCCCCAGACCTTCCTGGACTGCTTCTTAAAATCAGAGCTGCTTTCCTTGAGATGCTGTGCACGGTGCAAGCAGATTAAGCTCTATTAGCATGAGAGACTTTTGAACAGTACAAACCAGAACTAAACTTGGAATTAACCGGACTGGTGTAAAATTATACCTTAATGCCCACAGAAACCAGATTAGAAGACAGATGGCGAAGAGGAAAGAAGAAAAAAGAAGAGTGGATTTGATATACATATGTGGATTTACATTCTGTGAGCTTGGCACACATCTTAGAGACATTTTTTATTTCCAGCATAATAGAAAGTTGCCTGACAGTGCTGGTAGACTAGGTAAGGGGGGAGAAAAAGAGCAGATGCTTTTGAAGGGCTTTGTAGTATGACTCTTCAACAGAAATTTAGAGATCAAGGTGGGTAGGAGCACTGGAGGAAAAAAGCCCTTTCAGATATGGTGGGAGCATAAAAAGAGAGAAAAAACAGGAAAGGAAAATTCAGGTGAAGCAAGAGTAACTGTCAGGGTCCAGATCACAAGCAAAAGTGCAAGAAGCAGAGGTGCAGCTGGGGCAGCAGTGTGCAGAACCCTGAAAGTAGAAGCAATATAGTGGAAGCTGTCAAAAATGAAATAGTAATAGTAGGCATGCTGAGGAAAGGAACATAAAACATCAGTATATCTCTGTATGAATGCAGAGTGAATCTACACCACGAGCACTACACACAGTTCTGGACCCCAGGTTTGGGGAAAAAGAAGACACAGAAGAACTGAAAAGCTGGAGGAGGACAACAACGGTGATTAAATGCATGAAACAGCTTCTGCAGGAAAAACAATTATGCAACACAATAAAAAGCCAGAAATGGCATAGAGAATGAATGAGTGCTTGTAGTCCCTTCTGAAAAAAGAATGGGCAGACAGCAAATTAAATTATCAGGACAGAAACAACAAAAAGGAGACACTTCTTCGCACAAGTAATAACTCTTCTGCCTCTTGGCCACGGAATGTCATGGATGCTGTAAGAGTACATGGGTTCACAGAAGAAAGGCAAGTTAACAGAAGGGGGGGGGGAAAATCTATCAACAGCTGTGAAGTACAAAATGAAGTTTTTGAGCTGCAAATGAGCCAGAGACTGGTAGCACAGTCTAGGGAAGTATCATTGCTTGATTGCCCTGAACTGACACTCTTCCCTGGGTATCTGCTGTACAACAAGAGACAGGATGCTGGGCTAGGGGGACTTTTGATCTAACCCTGTACATCCATTTCTGTGTACAAGGCAGAAAGGGTTTGTATTCCATGCTGAATCAGGCTGGGGATACTAAAATTTGACCAGGAAAGAACGTGACTTAGATGCCAAATGCAGAAAATACTGGTTGCCTAGAGTTGAATGTCATAGAGGAAGGAAAATGTGAGGGTCCTAAAAAAAAATAATAAAATCTTGTTACAGCATTAAAACGGAGGGCAGAGATTAAACTTTTGATGGCAAGTATGTGCATGAATACAGAAAACTGCATTTCAGATGTAGAAAGGACTAGAGACTTGATTTCACACAACTTGGGATGTAAGAAGGGAGGCAAAAAAAGAGGGGATAAAAGAACAGTATTGAAGAAGACTCCCAACGTGTAAAAACTCCACTCTCCTCCAGTGCCTCAAGCTATAAGCAGAGTCGAGAGAAAAAGATGAAAAATGCAGTTTGACACGCTCGTTCAACTTCACCAGATGAATTTGAGATGAGCAGTGGAGATGATCACGTAATCAAGGTACTGGACAGACACGTGGAGATCAGAGTTCATCCCCCAGCTGCGCCACAGACTTCCTTCATGATGCTGGGCATTTCGCTTTGTTGTTCCATAAAACCGAGACAGTATTTTCTTAATGCACAGGAAAGCCGTGAGGCTGAATTCTTTAAACATCCTAGATGCCCTGTGGGGCCTGAAGAAGCACGGTTAGGACAGCAAACACCCAGCACTCCCAGGCCAAGGGCCACGTCTCATGGGCTGCTGGGACCAGTCGCAGCGTGGGATGAAACCGCAGCGGCAGGGACAGGGCAAAGAATTCCATCGCAGGAAATCAGCTCAGGGAAATTAAACCCTAGAAGGTGTGAAGGGAACAGGTTTCAAAGCCAGACAAAATATAAGATGCAGGAAGTGTGCTTAAGGAGCTGGCAAGTTTGCAACGCCTCTGAAGGATAATGCTGCAAACTATAGGAAGGAATCAGCCTGACACTAACAGGAGGGGAGAGAAATGGGATAATTTGGTACAATGTACCAAGTACTGCAATGTCTGTCTACAGCCAAGATGCACTCCAGTACTCAAAAATAAAGAAACAATGCTTACCTAACATTTTTAATGCTTTCTACTGACTTTTTCCCCCCCTGCTCTCAGGAATATAAAACTTAAATCATTTGAATACTAATTGTATCACTAAAGCAGATATAAACAGGCTCTGACTTGGAATACCAGCACCAGCACAAAGTCTACAAGAACAGCAGTGCAGGCTGTTTGGATCCACTGCTTTACTCTTAAATGCTTAAGATACACTAATACCTTTAAAACTTATGAACTGGTAAATTTGAAATTACTCTAACCAGTAAGCGCTGAAGCTTTCCCTGACTTTTAATCAATCACTTAAATTATACTTAGAAACTCCCAAACCAAATATTTGCCAAGAGGTGTAAAACAACTCCCAGACTGAACTGGCAGAAAACACAGAAGAGCCCAGAATAGACCTTACTGATAGGATAAATTGAGCCTTGACATGTGTGGAGCCCATCTGCGAGCGACGAGGAGTACGCGCTTCATTTCTGTTTATTCCCTTCAGGCTGGATGAAATTTCAGGGATAACTTTATAGCAACATTGCCAGGCTGCTGCCCAGCTCCTCCACCTGCATGACCCCTGTGCTTGCCCACAGCCCTGGGCACCACCGATGGCCAGGCTACGGGGAGGCTTCAGGGTTTTTAATCCCAGAACTGATTATCCGGCTGAGTTTTCTTTGCTGGGTTTTTTGCAGCAGATCAGCCTTTCTCTACCCATCTCACAGTGCCCCTGGCTGCTGCTCAGCACCTCCCTACAACCTGATCACAGACCTGAGTGCTCAGGGGAGTGTGAGAAAACCTAAAGACTGGAAACAAACCAGAACAGCTGGCTAACTGCAGTAAATCAGGTTTAGGTGCTAAGCATCTCATTTAGCACAGTGGAACACTAAACTTCATCACCAAAGCAACTTTTAAAAAGTTTCAATGCATTTTTAAACCCAGTTGTTTTAACCAACAGCACTTTAATACAGGTCAAAAGCAAATAGTTCATTCTGCAAACAGGAAGAAACAATTATGATTTTGTAACTTAAAACATTAAAACAAATTCAAGCACATGTGCATTAAAGACATAAATTGCTCAGACATGTACAGAAGAAAATACTGACTTGAATGTAGAGACTTAATTTGACTGTAAACCTCCAGATTGCAGCAAGATCCAGAAATAATCCAACTTTAACTTACATAAAAGGCAAAAATCATTAAAATCATACTCAAATGATCCTCTATTGGCTTGCTTGTTTGAATTAAAAAATTAAAATCTCCAGTTTTAATGGAGCTGGTTAAGCTTCCCAGAAGTTTGAGGGTAAGGGGTTGTCAAGATACTTGGAAGAGCTTTTCAAAGAACCTCTCCAGAGCGAGAGGCCAGGCTGGCTACACCAAACAGGTTGGTATAGGAGAGGTACAGGAGGGGTATAGGAGGGATATAGGAAGGCATCGAGAGCAGAGCCCTGCAGGGGCCCTTGGCGGGCGCCGGTAACAAGCAACTCAAGAGCAGGCGCTGTAAAAACCCAGGGCAGCCTGCCACTGATGCCTGGAGTCACATAAAATTAATTTAAATTGGAAACAAACTGGCCCAGGTAGCACTCGCCCGAGTTTCAAACAATGTTCAGAGCTAAGCGGCGCATTACACATTTTGCTGGCAGCTTGATCATTAAAATTAAATAGGAAGTGGCAAAGCTGCAGGGCAGGTGATGCCGTGGATTTGTGTATAAAAAGCAACAGTGAACTTGGGAATTACAGACACTTGTAAACCCTTACTTTAGTACCTGGTAAAATGGCTCAACTGGGTAGTTATGAAAGTTAGATTAATGCCATACAGCAGGCCCACATTAGCATGGTATTTCCATAAGAAAAATGGGCACATCCGTATTTTCTATAAGGAGTGCCAAGACGGTGGTTAAAGAAAAATTGGTAGATATAATTAATTTGAATTTTCAAACAGCCTTTGGTAATATTAATCACCACAGTCTATTAGGGAAACTAGTCATGGGGTGAGAGGTAAACATCTGTCAATAGATTAAAGCTAATTTAGGAAAAACGAACAGCATGAATAAATGGCCAGTTTTCAAGAAGGTTAATGGGGGAAGTCCCAGGGGTGGATACTATGATCAACATTTAATATATTAAATGATCTGGAAAGGGGCATATACAATGTGAAATAGGGGAAAAGAAACTGTTGATGATACTGCTCTGTAAATTAAATAAAACCAGCAAGAAGTAACAGTACGAATCTGAAGGATCCACCCAAGTTACAGCAAATAAATGTTACTGCACACAAGTGCAAGGTTATGCAAATCGGCAAGGAGAGCTTGAACTAATTGTAGACACGGATGGGTTTCACATTAATTGTAACCATTTGGAGAAAGATCTAAGTGGCCTTGTGGACAGCACAGGGAAAACATCTGCTTAGTTTCCAGTCATCGTCAAAACCACAAACCAGATGTGGAGCTTTGTATTAGAGAGAGATAAAGAATAATATGGAAAGCAGAATTTCTCTCTCGAACATTGCGTTCAGCCCGTTTGCCTTTGTAACAAAACAAAACCTCAGAAACTTAGAAGCCCAGAAAGAACGGACATAAATTTTATAGCCCCAGAAAGATGCTCATCTAAGGACCCAGTCACAAAACACACACATTACAAAACTCAAGACTCATTGAACCCTTGTGAGCATGACTTTGGATGGCATACGGTCCATTAAAAAGTCTGGTGAATAGGAACTTTAATGATTTTCAAATTTCTGGGCTACGTTCAAGGGGCGGTAAGTAAGAGGTGAAACAATCCAAGCATATGATAACCCAAAACAGGCAGAGAAAGCCATCTGGATGCACTTATTCTCCATTCCCACCCTCTTTTTCTCCCAATAGGACAGGAGCAAGGAGTTGTCCAACTAAATGAAAGACAATAGATTTAGAAGTGATGAAAGAAAATATTGCCGCACCCACACTTACAAAAGTAACCCACAGAACTCTTCTCTGCAAGGTATTTATTGAAGCAATAATACTAATAAGATTAAAAACCACAAAACATAGGCAGTGTCAGCAATTGGAGTCAAGAGAATTCCTCAGTTTTCCCACTTGCCTTTGCAGGACTTTACTCTTTCTTCCAAGGTATCTAATATTAGGCATGAGTTAGGACTAGAAATGAGAACAAGCTGGGCCAGTGGCTTCATCCAGAACCTGCTCAGAGGGTTCACTGTGAGGAGGTGGATGGTTTGTACATGAAAGTAACTCAAAATGAAAGAGGAAGGAAACCGGGAAGACGTGATTTTAACTTCATTGTGTGCGTTGCATTCAAGGAAAAGATGCCTTAAGTCACCACAAGAACAGCAGAAAAAAATGCTGAGGAACAGAGCTTTTCATCTTTTAAAACATTCAATCTTCTCTGAAAAGTGGAAGGAGCCAATATCAACTCTGCAGTTACTATCACCAACTCTTCCATCCAAGAAGAGACTTCTTCTGCAGGTCTTCCCAACACCTTCCTATTCATTCAGATGAGAGTGAGACTGAAAAGCAGAATAGCTGCTGCTGAACTGCAGTGTACACTGACAAAACCTGGAGTGGGTATCGTTGCCATGCTAAAGGGGAGGAGGGCTGCACTTCTGCCCTGGGAGGTCACGTAGCATGGCCCACTTCAGGCAAAGAGAAAGGCGGGTGTGAGATTGCCAACCTGATGGCCATGCACCAGTGGCATAAAAAACCAGAGTTTAATGAGATGCCAACCTTTTCTCCCTGTTGGTGAGGGAAAATGTCTCCATCAAAAACCGACCTCTGAGCACAGCTGGCTGGCTTCCAGAGCACTGACGTGCACAGCAAAACCATTGTATATGTGCCATCTAATTCCTTCTCAGACTTTCCAATAAATCCCAAGTCACTTGATCAGTACCTAGCCCTCATCTGCCAAAAGAATACACATCTGAATTGTCTCTATTCTCCCACTTTTTCAAATAATCCCAGTATCAGCCACTGAGTTGAACCCACTACTGATTCATGATTCTAACCATCCCCTGCTCTCCAACCCACTCTACTGGGGATAAAATTCAGAGACACAAAAGGCATACAAAATTCTATTTCTAACCCAGGACTATTTGGAGGCTATTCTCTGACAGACACAATGTATTTGTCTAGTTCAAGTGTTTCAAGAGCAGAACTTCCTATTCCTGCTTAGGAACACTTCTTTGTGTTTAGAATAATTTTTGTTCTCCTTTGTCCTATTATTTCAATCACCCAATTTCCTGGTCTCTCTTGGTGTGTCTGTCCTATAGATGCAGGTGAGTATCCAGTATATTCAGGCCATTCAATATTTCTTTACAATAGGATCATTCTCATGCTGGTTTTTGGTTGACACTTTGTGACTTCCTCACAATTTTATACATCTTTTTTTGTGCCAAGGTATTCAGAAATGAAGTTACACAAAAGGGCAGGGGCTACATTCAAGAAGAAAAACATCATGCTTTTACAACCTCTCTTGGTCCAGTGGTCTGCTTTACTCCGTAAAAAACCACAAACATGACCCATGGGATTCACAGTGTTTCTAAAATTGTAATAAATACTGGGTGCAATTTGGTTCTCTGAACTGGGAATACACTTGGATCATGTTCTCAAAGCATCTTCAAGAACTGAAGGTTCAAGCAAATATGAAATACTGGTTTTGGCTAAAAGTCACAAGACACAGCACACTTGTCCTCACATCTGGAATGTTCCCACCAACTAGCTCTGCTTTATATTATTTATGTCCACATGTGATAACATACACTTTCCAACTTGAATTTCCTTATCCATAATTTTAATCCCTCTCTAGGCTCTTGTACTTTTGAGTAGTACTTCTTTAGCACTTTTTTACATCAATGAATTAATACACTGCCTACTTCTTTCTCTGAATCATCAGCAAATTTGGGACAGAAACAAATTCTGGTCCCTGTGGCACCTTGATAAATATCCGCTCCTAGCACAGGTTAGTTACAGGCTTGCCCAGGGAAGGGAGGGAGGACCTGAGGGGGTTTGATTATTGCTTTTACGGTTCTCAATATAAACTAAGAGGCACAATTGAGATAAATCAGGTGTTTTCTAATAACTAAGTTATAATCATGTGTTATTTACATTGAATGACACCACTTAATACAACATCATATTAGCAGCGCTTCACTTAAATTTCTTCAGCAAAGCAGGAAGCATAAAATTAAAGAAAAGGCTAAAAGTCAAGTTAACTTCCATCTGAAGAACTACTCTATGTATTTACATGCTATTAATCAGCATGAAGTCTCATTTTAAGTCCACTTTCAAAGGCCCTGTGTTTTGGGCATACCAGAGATAGCAGTTGGCTGATGAGGGCAGGTTATTGGAAGACAGGACTCTCACACAGACAAATTTTCTGGAAGCACATGAAGTGTCTGGAGCTCATCCATGAACACCACACCGTGAGCTCTGCAGACCACGTCATGAGCCAGCAGGACAGTGGTGGAGCAGCTTGGTTTCATTTCCTTCCCCACTGCCCCCCTCCCTCGCTTGCGAGCCCGGCTCTCTGTGCCACCAGAAGACCTGGTCATGATTCTGCTTTCTGCTGGCAAAAAAAGACACAGGAAAGGGACTCTGAAGGATCACTCACATCTCTACATGCTGTTAGCATTTCCTCAGCAAAACTGGGATGCCTCACATCTTGGCTGAAGCACAACAGAGGAATATATCCGCCAGATCGGGTCAGACCAAAGGGCCATGGAGCCCAATATCCTGCCCCAGACAGGGACCAGCAGCAAACGCTTGGCGGGTGCGTAAGAATGGTGCAAGCATACCATAAGGCTTCCCCCCTACCAGCTTCCAGCAAGCTGTGGCTTAAGACTTCCTGTGCCAGAGATTGTATCTTTGTGCTTAATTGCCCTCGATGAACTTCACTTCCATGAATTTGTTTAATTGCTTTTTGAACCTATCTCGACTTCTGGCATCCACAACATCCTGTGGCAATGAATTCCAGTTTAATTATGTCTTGCATGAAAAAATACTTCCCTTTTGTGAAGGAAATTACTTCCTTAAAAAAAAGAAAACACCAAAAAAAACCTCCCCAAAAACCATCAACCAGCAACTATCACTATGTAAGACTACAAGTTCTGGTAGTTCTGTAAGGGCTTTAGAAGAAACCACTGCATTCAGCTGTCCCCCTCTGGCCTTCTGCAAAGGTTACTGCCCAGACTATTAGACAAGGCTGCTGGGGAGAAAGGTGGAGTTCTACATCATGGTGGTGGATGATGGTCTAAACGAGCTGGCAACTTGCCGCAGGTCGAAAACAAATGTCTGCCTACGTTCCTGACTGTTGTATGTGGATGATGGTCTAAACGAGCTGGCAACTTGCCCCAGGTCGAAAACAAATGTCTGCCTACGTTCCTCACTGTTGTACACATTTGCAAAAATCCAGTGTTTCAAGACAGGATTTGTTTCCTGCGAGACTGCGAGAAAGGGTCTTGCATTCTAAAAAGTATCCTGTGTTACACTTGCATAACGTTAGGTGCTGCAACCCAATGCGAGTGATCATAAGAACATCATTCGTTGCCTTGCTTGTATAATTATTTTTTGTGGGTTTAGTGGCTATTTACTCTCACTGTTTCAGCTCCACAAGAAATAAACCGAAGTACAGAAGAAGACTGTTGAGATAATGTTCTATGAAACATCTTTGTACTCTCCCCTCCTTTCTCAACAGTCCAAACCGAAAAGCACAAAGAGTCTTTCTACACGTTGGGTTTTTTTGACGCAGGGCAACTTGGGCGAACTGTACCTGCCGCTTTTCAAAATTGAAGTGCAAGGGAGTTACCAGGGCCGACAGCGATCTCAGTAACAAACCAAAGCACTGGTGGCCTTTGCATCGCCAAGAGGAAAGCAGGCATGGCCATCTGCAGTTCCTCCTCACTGCTGGGTAAAGCATTAACAGGGTTGACTAATTCCCTATCTGCTGTCCTCCTAATCTGCAGCCGTGCTTGAACCAGGCCGCTCTACATTATAAATAGGTCTGCTTAACTGAGCTGAACGCCGCTTCACCTAACCCAAAACGAGTGCCAGCGCCTACCCTGCAGCTGCTGGGTTCTGCCAGGGGCTGCTCACACCAGCACTTCCAGGTGCTCCCCTCACAACTTTCACACCAGAACTGCAGCTGGTAAAAAACCATTTTCTGACAAACCATGGGGTATTTGGTAATTTCCTGGAGACATGAGAGGAGGTCCTAGAGGGTTTTGAAGACTCAGGCATTTTAGCCTTTAGTGCCCAGTCAGAGGGTCAGCAGCCTAAAGGAACACAAGGCTTCCACTGCAGGCAAGCCACCTTACCCTGTGCCAAAGCACTTGCTATAAGCTCATCACAGACGTTAGGGCAAGAGCATAGAGGAGAAGGGGAAGGGCAATTCCTGGGGAGATCAAATTCTCCTGCGAAGACAGGAAGCTGACAGCTGGCAAGCACTGCCCTCCACATGTTTCAGAACACTCCTCCTCACGTTTTACCTATTTTTGTTATCATTTATTGCTGATGTGCCCCAAGAGTGAGGCTTGGGGCCAACTTCTCTGGAAGGGTGACAGCTACCAAAACAGTAATAAAACTCAGCGTTTAGCATTCTCCTGAAGTCAGGCCCTTCCCTCTTCATCAACCAAACACAGAAGTGCACTCAAACCCCATTTTATTTATTTATACACATTGCTGCACCCTCTATTCCTGGCAACTGGTGCTCATGACATAGTGGCCTGGGACACGCTGGAACAGGGCTCTGGGTCACCTTGTAAGTGGTGGCAGCAGCTGCCTCCTGGATCAAGCGTCTATTAACCAGCAGCTCGGGAGGGCTCTAAATTAAGTTCTCTGCTCCATTCCCACAGAGGGGGAGGGAGAAAAATACACCACCACCAAATCCTTATTTTCCTCCAGCGGGACTCACTGAAGTTTCCCCAGTGCTCCCTCCTGCACTTGCCAGGATAAGCGGCCCAAGGCCTGGTTTCTGTCGGCAGCCATCCGGACTGCGCAGGACCGCGCGTTATTCCAGCTGCCACGGCTCCTCACAAACTACACAGCCTGGTTTTGATGCGTGGTGGTGGTGGCACGCTGCTTCTCTCACAGCACAGATCCAGCCCTCGGACCATCTCTGCCTGCAGGATGCCTGCACAGTCCCTACAAATCCAGCTGGCAGCGCTTTGGGCACCAAGGGTGCTCGGGCCCACTCTCAGTCATTTAGGAGGGGAGACTGTATAAATAGCTGGTGTGCACAAACTGGAGGAGCAGCAGGGAACGAGAGAGGGAGGGACGGAGGGAGGGGGAATCTGAAGTGTTGGGCCCCAGCTGTGAACTCCTCTTGTTTTTGTTTTAGGGTAATTAATGTTCCCTTGAATAGAGCCAGGGCATGGGCTCCTGTTTCTGCAGCTTTCAATGCTATCAGCAGCCCGGACTGGACTGGGCTGGGAGCAGCGGGGGGAGGTTTGTATTTCCTGCCATCCCCAGTAAATGAGGTAATGCGAGCATGGGGGCTGGAGGCAGGGCACAGCCGGGGGGACTCACCCGAGCCCCCCAAGCCCCGACAGCCTGCTCCCCAGAAACCTCTCCAGAGAGCCACTCACCCCTTCCCACTCTGCCATATTTATTAATTTTGCTGCCAAGGCAGGGGATCCTCACGCTCCCATCCCAGCGCCCCTTGGCCAGCTCCCCTCTCCCACCCCAAGCTCCCCTCATGCCTGAATTAGATACATTCCCCCTGCACTCCCAGACGTCTCCATCCCCTCGTCCCCTGACAGAGCAATCATTTATCAAGTTGTTTCACGCGTTGTCGGGGAGGGGGGCCCCGGGGGACGGGGGTTTGTTTCGTCCCTTTGTTGGAGCTCCACAGGACCGTCCAGCTTAGTCTCCAGCCAACTGCTGAGAGTCGCCGGAGTCCGGGAGCAAATGTTAAAGGGGCTGCCTTTCATCTGCAGGCTGATCCTGCTGCCTTTTCATTTTATTCTTCCAGCTTCTGGGATGTTACTTGCTTACACGCCCCCACACCCACCCCGCTATCATTCTGCATGCATGTTTTTGAGGGAGCAGGAGCTCATTTTCCATGTGCTTGTCTCTTCTTCCCTCAGCAGCTTCTCCTGTCACCAGTACACTCAGCCTCTGGGAGTACTTTTTACCTTACTGGCCTTTTTCTCATCCTTGAATGTAAGACTCCATAAACTAGATTGGGTTAGGGGCAAGCCCTGCTCGTGCAGCCCATCCCTTCCTTGCATACACTTTGGCGTATTGCAAGCTTTTATTCCCCATGTGCCTGGGAAATGAGTAACTACCTACAGCACACCACCATCAAAACAGAGTAGTTAAAATAAAAGGGAAAAAAGAAGAGACCGTTTGGCAAAAGAACTAAGTAATGCTAAAGAAAAAAAGAAACGTTTCAAGCACTCTCGTGCTTTAAGCACTCTTGTGTTCCCCACATGTAGGGCTGGAAGACAGAGGATCTGGTCTGTGTTGCAGGCTGCCCACACTCACACAGCAGGCTTGTGGCACGTCACCTCACCCTTCCACACCACACTGAGCCCCACCTGAGAGACCAGGATGCTGCCTGGCTCCCAGGGATCCTGCCTGTCTGTCAGTAACCAGCCATGGACACTCCTAGGGTTCCTGGGTGGAAGAAAATGTGGAAACAGAGAGTGCATTAAACTAGGGATGTCTACCTGCACCCTAAAGTTCTTAGTGACCAGCTTGGGAACAGCTGAATAACAGAGGAGAGCCCAAGAAGCTGTGAATCCAAACATGCCACTTCCTTAATTTACCAAAGCCCATACAAAGTGCTTGCAAATCTTACGGCTGCATATATTTTTGGACAACTATAGCTGGTTACAGTTTGTTTCCTAGCAAGCTGCCAAGACTGTCCTCTGTGCTTGCACGTGAGCATTTCCCAGCTATAGCTTGTTGTAGTCCTTAGTTTAAAGGATGGACGGGGCTTAAGGGCAAAAACAAAGTAAAAAAAAAAAAAAAAATCCCACTTGCTTAGCAGCTAAGTAACCATTGTAAATTCCACACATTTCACAGCACAGTTACAGTTTGTTTCCTAGCAAGCTGCCAAGACTGTCCTCTGTGCTTGCACGTGAGCATTTCCCAGCTATAGCTTGTTGTAGTCCTTAGTTTAAAGGATGGACGGGGCTTAAGGGCAAAAACAAAGTAAAAAAAAAAAAAAAATCCCACTTGCTTAGCAGCTAAGTAACCATTGTAAATTCCACACATTTCACAGCACAGAGGGCAGAAGCTGCCTGGGATCTGATGTATTCCTCTCACCACCTTGCCTCCATAACTCTTCCTTGTGGAGGAGAGCTGGATCCATTTGCTTCCCAAGTCAATCAACAGAGTTCATGAGTCAGCCAAGGGAATGCTGAAAAGCAAGAGGGTATGCTCCTGCCCCCAGGAACTGATTACGCTGCCTCTTAATTGTTCCCAGATTCTATTATCCCTGAAGAGACTGGAGCAGCAGCAGCAGCACCAGCCAGCTTGTTGACAACATCCACTTCTACATCTGACCTCATCAGACATACAGAAATTTGCATTTTTGCAATCACTGATCTGTTGAGACTACAATGGTTAGGTTATTAAAAAGAAAAAGTTAGGTTTTATGGATATATATCAGAAGAAACATCTGTCTTCTGAGTCAGAGCTGCATATCCTACAATTTCGAGTCTGCTAGTAAACACACAGTCAGAAAGCCATCTGACACCAGGACACTTCAAACCAACAACCAGTAGGGCACTCTGCATATTGCTGATCCAGGCAATTCCCTCCATTCTCAGTTCCTTCAATTCCAGTAGCCTCAGTACTCATTTCATCCCCTGTTCCCTCCTGTCCTCGCCCAAGTGAGGACAGCCAAAGCTTTATTCCACTCTTCACTCATTGTTAAGTGGTGTATTTCAGGTTTTACATTGCTGCCTCACTTATTACTACTTCTTTCACGTATTCCATGCAGGCTGCTGCTGTCTCTCTGCAACGGTTCAGGTGACAGCACGTGAAGGGGGAAACGCTACCTTCAGGACTATAAAACCAGCCTGAGGTCTGTCCCATTATTCAAACCCTTTACAATAGTAATAAAATGAGTAATCACATCTCCATTACACTTCATTCAGTACATGGGAGTGTGAGACTAGGAAGTAAAGACAGCTGTTCAATATTGATTTTTATCCTTCTTATTCTTTATGTATCCCTATGCCTAATTTGCTACATTGCTTCCGAGCCTGGCCACCAAATAAGCTATTAATCGCTTCACAGACCTTTTTTCTGTGGTGGCCTCCACACAGCATCTCAATCCAATAAGCATTAACTCTTTCTCAATCTATTTTCAAGTTAATGATTTTTAATCTGATTTGACAGATGAGAAATTGGTGGGGAAAAAATTGACTAACACTAGCAAAACTCACCTCTCTATTTAAGCATCCAACGGCTGCACCTCTATTTGAGATTGTTCCCCCCACCCCCGAAAAGAATCCCACAAGCCCCATCCTTGGCATTTTTATGGCAGTATTTAAAACACAACAGAGACTTAATTGTTATTTTTCCCAGGGCTGGGAGAAGGTGGGTAGGTAGCAATACACCCCAGAGGCAGGGAACGCAAGGAGGAGTACGGTGCCTTATCCAAGGCCACCCAGAGAACCTGGGACAGAGATGGCTCTTCCCTGCAGCACTGTTAGCAATTCCAACTTCAGCACCAAACGTTCAACACTTTCTAAAGCTGAAGTTTGGCAACACAGTTAAAATGCTGCAGCCTGAACCAGAAATGCCAGAGCAGTACTGACGTAAATTCAACTCTGCCATTTTTAATACACCTCCCAGTTTTGGCTGCCTGTACTGGCCAATGCCCACGGCTGCTCCTCAGCTGGCTAATTCAGCAAATGAAAAACATGTTCTTATCTGGATCATCTGGATGACCAGCTGCTGGGAATGGAGACACATGGAAGGAGCCAGGGCCCAAGCTGGAGCTCTGGAGCACAAATGGTGGCTGGAGGAGCTTTTGCCCTCTGTGCTCCACCTGATGCAGTAACTTATGCCAGTCTCCCTTGGCTTCACCTAAACTCTT
>NW_008236487.1:1842318-1857631 GCF_000691975.1 Corvus brachyrhynchos | reverse complement strand
CTTTCCCAGCTCCCACAATAGTTTGTGAAGCATTTTATTTCCACAGCTGAGGAGAGGCACATCACCTAAGCTGCTCTGGGGGAGAGCATGGCCACCCAGCCAGGTAAATGAAGATTTCTTGTAAGAAATGAGGCATAAGCCACTCACCTCGAGTCATAAGTCTGCAAAAAATGAGTGCTGAGACTGAAAATGCAAGTTAACATCAGTATGTTTCAATTAGAAAGACCCATCCTTGTTCCTCTATTGTTCCTCTATTCCTACTCCTATTCCACTCATTTTAGGGCTTTATTATAAGCCAGACAACCAAAGTAATTTCAGTTGAAAAAGAAAAACAAACTAAAATCCCACCAAAATTTAGCTTCAGAAACCTGGATCATTCCTTCTCCTCCCCGCACAAGCACAGCCCCACGAAGTTGAACTGGTGGATGAAAAGGAGCTGTCATCTCTTAGGGTGGGAGAGGGGAGGGAGAGCTGTGGACCTCACAACTGCCTTGCCTCTGGCTAGACAGATACAGCACTACACCCTCATGTGACCAACAGACGTCCTTTTCTTTTCCTGTGGCAGCCTCCATCTCTCATATCCTGCCCACTTCCGAGCTTCTTCAGCAAACAAGGTGAGAACCACACAGCCAGCAACTTCCTTCAGTGCACAGCCTTGGCTTGTGCTCTCAGCACCACCTACCCTACAGAGCAAGCCCATGGAAAAGCACACGACCCTGTAATTAAAACCAATCATCATCTACAGGTACAAGGCACTGAATTAAAGGTTGCAGTGTTTCCTGTCAAATAACTGAATTTGTAATCATTTAGCATCGGTTTCAACACAAAAAAACCCCCAGTCATGTACAACAAACCCCTCACTATCATGTCACAGTGGTGACTTGAAGCAGGCACGTTCTCTACCATCACCACCACTTGAGCTCAAGTACAAATTACATTAGCAGGCAAGCAGACAATATTGGTGTTTGAAGCCAGCATTGCAGGACAGAAACACTAAAAAGTGTGCAGGAACATCCCCATTTTCTGGGCAGCCTTACCCAAAGGTAAGGTAACAGGTAGAGGTTAAAAGTGAGTTTTTCCTCCTAGAGCTACTATTTAGCTCCTCAACCAGTTACATGGTGAGCAGCTGGATTTTCATGGCATTGCTATTGCTCACAACTGCCCTGCTAGGAAGTTTGGGATCCTGCTTCCAGCTAGTGACATTTTCTATATTTCCAACAGCACTGAAGGTGAAGCATTATGAACAATAATCAGGCATGCCAATATTTCCATTATTAAAATATAAGAGTCAAAAAGTGAGGTTTAAGTTTGATGCCTTGTCAGAGCTGGTGCACTCAGTTCCCCATCGTCATCCATGGAGAAAAGAGGGGAACACCTTCAGAGTGATTCATGTCATTCTAAAATAGACTCCTCTCATCTCTCAAAGTTCAATTTCTTTCCAGTGACAGTGATAAATGCCTGCATGATCAGTCTGACATGACAGTCCACTTTGAACACTAAATTATTCTTGCCCCTTTGCTCATCCCCACCGCTTATTCAAACTCCATACCACGGTATGGCTGGCACAACTATTTGCCAGGCCACTCTATAAGCCAGATCATGAAACTAATCCAGGCAAAAAATAACTGGAGGGAATGGGAGTTGAGGTGCTTTAGGTTTTTTTATCCACTGTCCAGATCAGCTGCCTGACCTGTTTCAGTGTAGCCCCAGAAGGAGTTGCACTGGAACACCTGTGAAGGTGCTGATAGGGATATAGAGACCAGATAATCACACAGATTTCAGGCATGCAGGAGTGGATGAAAACAAGCTATGTATTAAAAGACCAAAGGCCAGAGCTCTTGGCTATCTGTTCTCAACAATAAAGCAAATAAAAATCTTCCTGTCTGGCCTAAGGCACTTCTCTCAAGGCAACAGCTGCTATTTTGTGCAGTGCTCACCCACAGGTCCCATTTGGAGCGCCTGCATAATGACTCCTGAAGTCAGGTATTCCTGCACAAGCAGCAACCATCCCTCAAAGGCAAACAGAATGAAAAAAAGAACCGGCAGTTTCCAACCCTGACTTATTGTCAGTCACAGTTCAAATGGAGTTTTGAAAAAAACTCTAGCAAAAGATGTATCCCTACTTCAGAACTAAAAGCTCCCCTTCTGCCCAAGCTGAATTTCAGCAGTTTTAGACCATGCATTGCTAAACAGTCTCTTAAAACAACTCCTTTCACAATTCTGCTCTTTTTGGGGGAATAGGAAAAGGGAAAGGAACAGAGAAAAGCATTCAGAGAACAGAAAAGAACAGAGAAATTATGCATTCTTCAGACCATGGTTAGCCTGACCTACTGTTGGTGACAGCCTGAATCCAACAAAGAGGTTGGATAAGAGACTGCCAGAGATCCACTCCGACTATACATTTTTGTGATTCTATATTGAGGTTTCCTTATCAGTCTTTTCTGAAATCAAGTCTTGACTGACTTTCCTCTCGTAATAGTCCTCAAAGGCCATTTACACCTTCAAGGTCTCAGCCTCCATTTAGCATGACCTCTCTGTTCAGCTGCCTTCCCTCACTCCATTTTCCATGTATGACATAGCACAAAACCAGGTGCTCAGCATGAACACTCAGGAAAAGCAGCAAGCAAAGCCATGACACCAGGGAAGGACACCAGGGTGGCAATACTCCACCCACCACGACCAAAGGAACGTCATGAACAGGCACTTGGGGTTGGATTCAGGTGCCTCTATGTATCCCAAGAGGTCCACACAAGGTTATGGTTGAGTAATGTTCAACATAGCTTGGACCTTCAGATGGAAGAAGGAGCCTTTATGTACCCTGTCTCCAAGCTTCTGCAGGTGCTACTCCCCATCCCACTTCTTACTGCACCCAGGAAAAAAGTAGAAAAATAAATCAGGGAAATCAGGATGGTTCCTTACTTCCCAGCTGTAGGAGAAAGAGCAGCTGTGGAGAGCATTTCTCCTCTGGCTGCAGAGAAGCCAGCCACTCTTCTGCTGCCACAGGTCAGATCTTGTCCCTCCTACAGGGGGAGACCCTCACCTTTCCTCTCTCTGGGTAGAAGTCCTGGACTACAAATAAAAGGTCCTATTTGGCAGCTGGGTATTGGCCCTACAAGAGGACTCTGCCCTAAATAGTTTCAAGCATGTGCCTCTAAAACAGGAAACAACACGAAAACATCACCCAAGTACAGGAGTTGCTCTGCTTCTAAGGAACCCAGAAACATCCCCACACCGTTCAGCATCTCCTGTCCATCCCTTGCCATAGGCCAGGGCTCACAAGCCATGTGACAACTTTTGTGCAGTACACCCAGGCAGCTCCTCAACACCCAGGCACATCCTCTCTGCTCGAGTGTGTAGAGAGAGCCCTGCTCATTTTTGCGAGCGGCAGTGGGGAAATAAGCACTCAAAAAAAAGAGGAGATGGGGGACTTGCAGAGCTCCTGCCATTTGCTTGGCTCAGACACAACTTCAAGGACTGCTGTAATTGTCTAGAAATCAAACAAGTGGCTGATAGCACCAATTAACACCTTCCAGCATAACAATACCTTCATCTCATCTCTCCCCATTCTCTCAACACCTTAACATATTGGCACCCTGAATGACTCCCCTCCCAGACAGCAGACAAACAGTAATGTGGAAGGGAGTGAGGAATGAAGGTGTGTGCAGTGTCCTAGCATAAGTGAGGCAGCACAAATACTGGCAGTTATAAAACATATCAGAACAAAATAAATTGGAACTCGACTTGAGACACCTGAGAAGGTGCAACAAATCTAGAGAAATACTTTTTTACACAGACTCAGACCACTTTTAGTTAATAGCTACAAGCTGAGAAGATTTTTTTAGAGTCTTCCAACAAAGAAGACAGTGTCCTCTTTGCACAGGGGTGGAAAAACCATGGGAAAAATTTAATCAAACTGGGGCAACATTTCAAAAAGATCTTCACATTTTCCTCAGAATAAAGAAGCAATAAACACAAATAAGCTCTTATGCTTAAGCTACTTCCTCTTTAAGCTTCTTGTGTGAATGTAAGTTTGCAAACTCAACCACATGCAAGAGTCTTGCATTGCAGGAGCACCTAAACCTGTTCCCATGTGCTGCATATTCAGCATATGGATTGGGTACAGCCCTGGTGAACAATCATAGATCAGCCCAAAGAGAAAACTTTGGTTTCAGAGAGATGCCACCTTCTGCAATTACAACGTAAGTCTGGAGTACGTTGACTTGAACCCACTGGACTTGCCCTAAATTTGCACCGGTGTGACTGAATACAGCATTATGCCTGACAGGGAGAGGAAAGGGGCATGGACTTCTCTTTTATTCAATACACTGTTTTACTAAAGTAATAGGACTCTGGATTCAGAGATCCCCAGGATTAAAGCAAAGTCAAGCTTGTGGACAGGCAACACCTATTAGACCAGCAGCTACAACCAGAAAAAGTGAACAGCTTCTGGATTGAGAGCTCTTAGGGGGTTGTTTTTTTAATTCCCCCTTGTAGAACTCGTGCTACCATTTAAAATAATAAAACAATTATCCTTGCCTGAAGAGAAGGCTAATTACCCTTCCCGGTGACACTGCCCATCTACCTTCAGACACGCTGGAGGGGCAGCTGCAGCTTGGGTGCATTCCCAACAGGGAGAGGCCTCGGGCTTTGCTGCTCACAGGAGCTGGGAAGGAAGGACGGCTGCTGGGAAAGGAGCAGTAATCCCAAACCGGCTCAACCAGGCCGCCTTCCACCACTGCCCAAGGGCTTTCGCCTCCAACATTGAAATGCTAATCTGACTCTGTAAACCCATAAACAAAAACAAAGAGGAGGACACAAGAGGTAAAAAGCCTCCCTGAACTCCATCCCCAAACCCAATCTCCAGCATTCAGGCTCTGTCTGACAGAGCACGATTTTGCCCACAGGAGTGAGTCCCACAAGCTCTGATATCAAAATCGCTGGCAGGCAGCATCTTTATGGTCAGATGCATTTAAATGGCCACTTCCATCACACACTGGAATATCCTTTGTTTCAGAAATCTCTGAAAACAGCTTTCTACTGCAGCGACAGGCCAGACACAGATCTGCTAGCCTTACTTACTGCCCTTTTACAACAGGACACCATCAAATAATTATACCAAAGCTTAACTGGCTTCTGTATCTGGGCTCCAGCTTGACCTTGCATGCACTGTCCCACTTTCCCAGCCTCCCCCAAACCCACACTTTTAAGACCTATGCTTGCCCATGGCTCATAAAATGGGGGCAAGCACCTTCCCAGAGACCCTGGCTGGGAGTCGGAGTGGGAATCACAGATCTGGGTCTGCTCTGACCCAGGAAGGCAGAGGGGAGGGTAGGAAGGACAGCAAAGGTCGGCTTGTGGGGAGAGCAGATCCAAGTGCTTGGAAGTGGAGATGCTGAATCTCAGAGATCAGTAGGGACACAAGGGCATGCCAAGGCTCGCTGGCTGTTCTCTCTGCTCTTCCTTCAAACCCTCCCAGCACATCCACATCTGCAGAGAGTCAGCACGGGGGGCCACGTCTCACCAGCGAATGCTCCCTGCCAGAAGGAGCACTGAAACCACCTAATTACCCTGAAAGCGGCCCTTTTGTTTCCCACCCTCCCTGTTTTCTTCTGTCTCCTGACCTGTTTTCGAAAGCATTTTGGGCTGCCTGTCATGTGGAAGCCAGATTTTGAAGACAAAGCAGTGGCTCAAGATATTTATCCCTCTGCTGGCTCCAAGGACACTGCTGCTACAACCAATCTTCAGGGGAAAAGAGGACAGAGTCAGCAACACGGACCACGGGGAAGGGGAGAGCTGTTCTGCATGCCGCAGCAATTCCTTACTGGGGTAGCTGAAGCCAGCCGTGGTTAACTTAGGCCAGAAGGTCCAAGGGCTCTTCTCTGCCAAGTTTAGCTCTGGATGACAGTGAAATGTGCTTAATTTGACAGTTTCATTTTAACATGTATGGGCAAAGTCTAGAAGGAGACAGTGGCAGCAGCAAGGGAAGAGAGTTGGATTATTATAAGGTAGCTTTCCTGTTGCCTCAACCCAGTGTTTAGCACTAAAAATGGATACAAAAAAATTACAGATGCTAACTCCTCACCCTAGCAATGAAATGATCAAACACAGAGTGTCTTCAACATGGTAACAAATCCCTCACACATTATAAAAATCAGCCTTTCACTACAAATTTCAAACTGCCACACCTCTAGCATTACAGAAGCTGAAAGCTTGGGCACAGCACTGCGGCTGGAAAACACAAGGAAACTTTCTGTTTATTTCTCTTTTCACCTTTTTTTTTTCAATCTATAATAAGAGAAAGTTATGCCACTGATACGACTTCTGTGTCCTCCTCAAACCATTGGAAATATACCCTTGTGAGCATGTGCAAAATGCAGTTCCTGGAGCGGACACTGCAGCAGTAGAGAGAAATAGGTGGCCAACAAGAAGTTTAATCAGTGGAATCCTGCCAAATGCAAGGAAAGAACCCAGCCTGTGCCTACGTGCCAGTGGGGACAGGGAAGAATAATGCTTCAAAAGTACAGGAGGACATCTTCTGGTCTCTGTTTCTCCTCAAGAACTGTCAAGTGCATCTTTCCTTCTCTCTGCTTTTCACCAGGTGATTCTAAGCCATGGGCTGGGTTACTGTGCATGCCTTGGCACCAACTCCATGAGCCCAGCGCATTCTTTGGGCTGTTTGGAGACTGGATTTGTCCGTAGACCATTGCCAGGCACACTGATCACATACCAGGTGTGCCAAACACCAACTGAAGTGAAAGGGTATAAGAGCGCATCATCTTCTCCTCTCCAGGCTCCCGATAAGACCACTCTGGCAGTACAGCAGTGGCTGCTTCACGACCACCACCCCCTTCTGCTCACAGTCCCCACATCGGGGAAGCTGCCCTCTCCATTTCACACAAGTGCATCCCAGGCATGCAGGGCAGTGAAGGGTTAATTTAATTAGTTCTGTGTGTGCTCAAAGAATTACAGGCAACTTCATTTAATTATTAAGTAGCCAATCAGGTAATCTCTGTATCTGATTAGCACACTAATGAAATAATGTCTTCCAGTTCAAAGCTGTCATTCCAATCAGGAGACAGCCCTTCAGCTAGAAGGAAAAGCTGGCCAGGTTTCCATGGGCTCAAGGCTTTGGGTTTTGAAGAGGGGAGCAGGGAGCAGAAACATTCCCACCTTGCCTCTCCCTGTCTCCAGTTCCAGAGAGGCTCCCTGATGCTCCAGGCAAGCGTCCTGCATCGCCACCACCACCACCCTTCTCTCCTGCTCCCAGATGCACGGGAAGACTCCAGTCTACAGAGCCTGGAGAGTGCCAGGCTGTTAAGAGTATTGCCTGGGCACTGCCAGCTGAGAGATCTGCTAAATATGTGAGGCATGGCTCTGCTGTGGTCTGCATGGGAGAAGAGTCACACAGCAAAGCCATTATAGCACTAAGAGGAAGCCAGAAACCTTCCTCCCTCCCCCATGCCACGCTCTGCTCCTGTGTCATATGCAGTTATTTCCAGCCTGGGGAAAAGTGCAAGGCGGCAGCTGTCACACGAGGCAAGGACTTGCCCCTTTTAAACAGGGATTTCAGGACTAAATGACCCATTACAATTAACACAGCTGCAAGAACTGGGACACTTCCACACAGCCCAAGAGGGGCTTTGGGAGTGGGGGAGGAAAGGAGGAGACAAGCAGAGGGCTAGGATCATACTTCCGAGACCTGGCGTGGAGTCTCCCATCCCTCCACCTTTTAAGCATTAGCTCAGCTGTTCTCTTCCAACTGCTACTGTTCAGCCGAAGCACAGCAGGGTGGGATGTGCAGCCCAGCCCAAGCCTGACACACACCTCCTCCTTTGGCCCCTTCCTCACGAACCTGCTCACACCCAGCTCAAACTCCCTTTCCCGAACAGCAGCACCAGCTACTCCACTACAGCACGGCTGCTTCGTGCATAGCTGCACACATCCTAACTTTTAATTAGCTAGCCCAGGTTTATCAGAGGAGCTGCAGCAGGATGTGGTTCAGCACGACCAAACCATCCCAGCTTCTATCCAAGGAGTCTGGCAGATGTTGCTGTCCAAGCTCCAGCCTGTGCTGCTGCCTCTGTATTGAGCGTGTCCTCACTGCCAGTTTAAATGCTAACTCGTCTCCAATTGCCACAGCTGCCAGCATGTCTTCGTGTTTCTGAGCTCTAGATCATCTTCCGGATGGTGTTTCCACTCTGCCGGTGCCTCTCCGGCAGGGAAAGGGCGGAGCCTCCAGGATGCTCACGCCAAACAGCACTAGTTTTGTTTAAGTCACCCCTCCAAAACAAATACTGAGAGAATCACGAGAGGGAACAGAAAAGTTGTGAGCAGTCCCCAGCAGCCAGCCAGCCAGCCAGCTGGCTTTCTGTGAGAATGCTCAAGTGTTGACACTTTTTGTTGACCCTTCTTATCCTGAGAATACCCCATGAACAAGAACCAGCACTGCTGAGCAGGAAGAGACATCTCCCTCTCTTCTCTCTGCTGAATACAGTCATTCCAACTCAAGGAAACTGGTTAGATCAAGAAAGTCAGGCTTGGACAGCACAATGAAGCATCCACTAATAATCAATCCCTTCACAGCAGTCTTCCTGCCAACTGGCTAAGGACTAGGCAATGATTATAAACTGTAGTTGCTACTCCAAGGAAAAACAACACAACATCATATGGCGGCCCTTAAATTCTGAAACCAGTCCTGCCTACAAAAAGAGACAATTCTTTCTAACTGCCTGTCCCAAAAAAAACCAGCCCTGAAATCCAAAGCTGGGTTCATCACAGCTTGTATTTCACTAGTCACAAAAAATCCCCAACCAACCAAAAAGCAATAAAGCTTCCATCACTGAGGTTAACAGAAAATTCTAGGAGTGCTGGGAGGGTGAGTTTAACACCTCCCAAGATACCATTGTCACCCCGCTCTTGCTGGCATCCCACTCACTACCTGAGGAGGTGTGCACGGGAGAAGCTGGCAGGACAGGGCTGCCCCAGCACTCATTAACCAGCACAGATGCAATTCGAGCCCGACTTGAGCACAAGCCACTGAAGCAGCCACCTGGGGACCCGCATTCCTTGACAGCTCTGCCGCCCCGCACATTCCAGCCCCCTCATCCTCCGGCCCGAAACCAGGTCAGGGAGGCACAGCATGACCTGATCTCCACCTCTGATAGCACCAAGCCCTGTCTCGTCCCCTCTTGCCACCCTTGCCACAGTCAGGCCAGATGTGTTGCCTCCCCCCAGCGAAAAGCGCAGAGCAAGGACACAGATACCCATCCAGGCATGTGCAGGGACACCCTCTCAATGCCACAGCTATTTGCAGATCAGCCATCATCCAAAACTTCCCAAAATGACAAAGTCCGGGCATTTGGCAGGTCACATGTTTACTACAGAGAGCAGTTTGTTCCACCAAGGGACTCGCAACACCCTCCCAAATTACACATTGCCCTTTAGGGGATGCCACAGCAGCTGGAATCAGCTCGCTCCTCACATTCCTTAATAAGCACTTCCACTGGAGAGCAGGGTGGATGCAGGGCATCAGCTGCAGTTAGTCATGACTGAGAGCTGGGCTCCCTTTCCTCATGCTCCCAGCACTATCTGCAGTCTAAGAATATCCAGCACCACCCACCCTGCTGGGGCAGGGGGAGTCAAGTGGTCCGAGCTCCCAGGCGTTACAGGTCTCCCTGCTAGAGGAGACTTCCACTCTGCCTCCCCCAAGCAGCAGCCTTCAGCGGGGCCCCTCGATAGCTGGTTGAGATCCTACAGATCATGGAAAGATAATCCATTGCACTACTAATGCACTACTGCAGCTGTCCATGGAGAAAATCCCCTTTCAACCAAAAAAAACCCCTCAAGCCCTTTGATCCTCTCCAACTCACAATTATCTTAAGGGCAAAATAGTCTTCAGTGCCTCGGCACCTTGTATCAGGCTGAAAGAATGGAAATCGAGACTGCTATTCCCTGTTTATTCTACATGGCTGCCCTGTCCGACAAGACAAGCTGCTCCAGCCTCTTCAGCACAGGCAAACAAATCCTGACGGGTAGATATCTGCATAGCTGGGTGACCAGAGCCACACTGAAACCTTTTTCTGGGGAAAAATTGTTTGTTTGTTTTGTTTTGCCTTTTTTAAAAAAAAGCCTGCATTTCTAAAAAAGAATTTTGCACTATTCTGGTTTTGTGCAAGACTCTCAGCTACAGGGAAGTTTAACTGATTTCAGCTGCATGTTCAGCACTGACTACAGAATGAACAATTCTCAGGCTCACCATCTAACTCCAATTTAAAACTTTTCTAACCAGAACGTTAACTTGAAAAAGAAAAAATGAAATGTAGCGAGGCTTGATGTAGCCCAAAACCCTTTCATGGAGGGTTTTACTGATAAGGTTTCTTCCCCAGGTGCCCTCACTGCTGCGTGACCTCTTGTTACCTGTGCAGGCTCACTCCACCTGCTATCCAGGGCTGCAGCGCGATAAGCGCTTCTTTCAGCAGAAGTGGCAGCTATAAAAAGCCCTTCCCCTCCCCGCTGCCTGTTTCCATTCCCGTGCCACTGCCTCAGTCATGCTGGTACAACCCTTTTGTGGGGCTGTGGAGGGAGCTGGCTGGGGGAACTGCTTCTGGTGAGGCGTAGCTCACTTTAAAGAAAGAAGTGTTGCGGTTTTTAATGCGGGCGAGCAGTTTTGCTGCCAGCCGAGACGGTGGCAGGAGCTGCTGTGGGAAGGCAGCTTGAGAATTGATGTCCTCAGGTTCCACCAGCCACTGCTCCTGAGTCCACGCTAGCAACGCAGGGAAAAACAGCCACGTGATGGCCAACTCTCCATGAAGAACACAAAAATATGAAAGAAAAAAAAAGTCCCTTCTCTAATGCTCCGAAATCCTTTTCATTTCAGGGGTACTACGGTATATAACGGTTTTTAGAAAACTCATCCAAAAATCCCAACAAAGTACTACTCCTTGTGCACATTTCTCCATCAATCCACCACTAATAAGTTTTGAATTCTCGACTGGCTCAACCTAAAGCAACAGGAGTGCCGGAGCCTTGGACACGCTTTCCTAGAGGGAGTGCTCAGCATACTTGGCCACTCCAATCATCCCAAACATGTTTACATGCCAATGCACCCATGTGGCCTGGGAAATGCACGGACTCGACGTGATCTTTGCAAGAGGAGGGCGCAGTAAAGAGAAGCAAAGGGAAGCACTGAGAAATGTCATACGCAGGGGCACGCAGGGCTGCCATCTTCCATGCTCAGACTGGGAACCCTTCTGAAACCAGGACCCACTTTCTCTTGCAAGTACAGTGTATTTTGCATTTGCAAATGCATTTCGCTTCCACAGAGAGCCGTTAATGTTGTGTATTCAGGGGACATGAAGAGGCTTACATGGTGGGCCAGTAAGGGTTACAACTAAGTGAGGTCAACAAATACCACAAGAAAGCATGGAAGGGGTCTTTTTCCTTGCTTATTTTTCAGTATTTGAACCTTCCCAGCACACCAGAAGAGGGAGCCTTTGACTCCTCTCCCATGCTCATCATTTGTTTTATATTAGCAACAATGACAAGCTCTATTAAGAGTCAAGCTCTTTAAGTGAACTCTCACCCTTTGCCTCCTAAAACAAACAAAAAAACCCAAGCAAGCAAGCAAGCAAAAAAAAAAAAAAGCCTCCAACCACAACCCTCTTTGCCTTGTGTTATAGATATATAAATATTTTTGCTGCCACACAACTCCCTACACAGAGGGCTCACCAGAAAGGAGAATACTAGATCTGCCTTCCAGCCCTCCAGCTATACAAAGCTCCAGCCCCTTTATAGCAGACTTAGCTGGAGAGAAGGAGCCAGAGAATTAATGGCTTTACCAAAGAGAAGGAAAAAGACCCTCCAGAGCTCCTTTTACATCACCAGCCCCAGCAACCAGAACTAAACTACGGCTAGGGTTTCAAGAGCCACAGTGGATTGACCCTGCAGCTTGCAACCACCAAAAGCAGGAGGTCCCGCTCCCACCACAGGACTACAACCCCTGCAAAAACCCGGCCAGGGCCCAGCGAGCAGCTGGGATGGTGCCAGGAAAGGGGCAAACCACAGAGGCAGAAGCGTGGCTGAAGCGAAGGCTTGAAAGGGAGAGAGATCTTCTTTCTGGCAGCCAAAATCCTTCTGGCAGCCGGCAGCCCCCAAAGCAGAGCTTCGTGTTTCACTGCCCCCTCAGCAGTGCATGTGCTCTCCTTCCCACCAGGCTGAAGGAGTCAGCTTGACCACACTGATGCAAAAACCAACAAAGACACTCCCCCTCCGTTACTGAACCAAGATAAGTTACTGCAGGGAAGAGCTGATCCAGTGTGAGTGCACCCAAGGGTGAAGAGCTTGCACTGTTCAAATCAGACCAGTCCAAAAACTACACTAAACTGGTGGCCTAGCCCAGGGTAGGGGTCCCTGAGGACCATTACGCCCCTCATGTTTCTAATAATTTGGTGTTAACTTTACATGCTGCCTTCCCCAGCCAGCCCTCAACAGTCCTACCCCGGATAATACCAGCAGCTTTGCTTTTTCAGTGGAAAGCTGGTGTTTTAGTTAAGCATTTATAGTATATAAAGAGTTTGTCAAGAAGTTGAGCCAGCCCTGAAAGGAGTTGCCACATTGGGCTGCAAGACCACCTCTGAGCAAAGCAAAGACCTTGACTGCCATCGGTGCTTAGTGTAGAGTTATTCCCCCGTCCCTTGTAAAGGCGGTCCATAAAGCCCCCCACAAAAAGCAGAAAAATGAGTGTTCTGCCAGTAAGCAAACTGCACTCTCACCACTTTTCCCCATCAGCTGTTTGCTGTTCCTCACACAAAAGGCTGCAAACCCCTCCTAATTGCAGGAGCCTTCCACCTAACAGACCCTGCTCTCGAGGCCCTCCTCCCCAGGAACTGGGGGAGAACTGGGGCACAATAGGAAGGAGACCGGCTAAAGGGAATAGATCTGTTAAATTAACGCATTTTCTGTCAACCAAATCAGCTGCCCCTAGTGCTATTGTTGGTGAAACAATGGAGACCCCAGGAATGGGCACCCATTAAAAGGAACAAGCCTGCTGAAAGGATACACTCTGAGGCACAGCCTTGTGTGTTTAACAGGATTCTCTACTGTAAGGAAGGAGGAATCACTAGGCTGCATTGTTCCCACCACCACAGCAGATGCTGTTGCTTCTGGTAACGAGGAGGGGGAGAAAAAATGTTTAAAAAAATTCATACCTACCTACAATAAGGTTTACACGATAAACTTTTAATTCGGGAATTTTACCTCCTTGGCTGTTGTCATTTCTACCCACAGCCCTTTTCTTGAGGAGATTTTTGCCTGAAAGAAGTCTATGAAAGCATCCATTGCCATTACAAAAGTTAATTCTTCACCCTTCATGCAGGCACTTAACAGATGCCAGGGGCAGAATGGCACAGCTCTGCCGGCATTATGCGCTGGGAGAGAAAGACCGCAGTTAAGCAGGTCTACATATAAAGCTGCAACACTTTAAAGGTGTTACTTTTAGCTGGTTTGGTCAGAGCAAATTCCACAAGGAAAAACTTTTGAGGCCTAATTTAGAGGCGCTGTGCAGAAGTTTAAATCGGCTGATTGAATTGGCACGGGTTTTTTTGTGGTATTTGGGTCTTCTTAAGCAAAGCAAAGTCATATTTAAGCTCCTACACAAAATACTATTTTTTTTTTCTAGTGGGGAAAGACTCGCACCTGATTATCTTAAATCAGTCTTAAAATAAACTCAGCTTAAACTGTTAAACTTGTGGGTACACAAACACTTCAGCTAACACCAGGCATGATTTTCAGTGTCAGCTGTGCCAGCAGAAGAATTGCCTATACTAACACCACATAAATTCTGTAATATCAGCCTCCATGTGCTCCATCGAATCTCTGAAATTCTTACCGTGTTCCTCCTTCTCTTCTGCCTTCGACTGCTGCAGTCATTCCCCAACTCCCCTGTCACCTAACTCAGATCCATTCAAAATGTTGTTGTCAAAATAACCTTCCTTACCCATTGTTCAGACACCCTTTGGCTTCGTGCACTCACTACTTGTTCCTTTTCATAGGCTTAAGATAACGTTTTAACTCACGTATCAGCCTCCTGAACCACCTATTCCTTTTTTGTTGCTGTTTTTTGTATCCAATTACACTAGAGTATCATTATACAAAATGTAAACACGAGTGCAAAAGTTTAAGATCTACAGTTGGGAAAGATGTGACTTGCATTTGAAATGGAAACTGATACAATGCTGCCCAATTTGCAGACCACTTGAAACAACAGCTCTGAGAAGTATCTCTCTGCCTCCCCCCTCCATTAATCTCAATGAACTCTAGAGCCCAACACGGACACGTAGAGTGTTAATGATTCTATTATGAACAGAATAACCAAGACAGCAAAAGCGAAGACCAGCAAAGCAAGAGCTGGCGCTGGAGCAGACATGGGGAGAGGGATGGGGCACTGCAGCAACTGAACCAAACAGCGAATGGGACAGGTAGAAAGAACAACAAAACCAGTATCAAGCCTTGATTTTGTTTTGTTTTTTAAACAACAAACACCCAGCTCGCACCCTCTACTCTGATGAAGCTGGTGCTGCCCAGGGGAAGCAGAACCATCACAGAGTGACTGTAGTACATATCCCAGATTCACACAGTGGTCCATAAATGGGTCTCTCCACACAACAGGACCAACACTTTCTTTTCAGTCTATTTGAATTCCATAATCTTTTCCAGCCCTGTCTACTCTCTGTACAGCACCTCTCCCTGCACTGCCAGTTACTCCACCTTTCCTCAGACAACGTGTTTTTCCTAAAGCAAGGTGCTTCACAGGAGAGGGAAGTTTTAGTGAGCAGATCTATTGTTCGCTGCTGCTTCAGTCACTGCCCACTCCCTTCCATTTCAATGTTGCCGACTGTGAACAGGCAAATGGCAAGAGGGGCGGACGTCCTCATGACCGAACTATTCTACTGAAAAGGCGTTTAAACCCAGAACTACCCTCAATGATCACAGCTGACCACCATGAATTCACCAACATTTTAATCAGCTTGCGGCACCTTCTTGCTGCATTGATCTTACTTAGATTTTAAATTCTTCTGCTCAGAAACTACCTGGCCATCTCAACTATCACAGAGCAGGATGAGGCCCCAGTAGACGTTGTATATGCTACTGTAATACAAATAATAATGCAGCACCAGACCCGAATAGCTACAGAGGGGTGAAGGCTGTACCCGGGTACCGTACCCTACTGTCCGTGTAATTAACCCCATACAAGCCACTGACAGAACAGGAAGGTTGTGCCATTTTGGTGTCATGGATCCCAAGAGACACACCCAAA
>NW_008236487.1:1838106-1842293 GCF_000691975.1 Corvus brachyrhynchos | reverse complement strand
TCAGCAGGACTTAACGTGATAGGACAGCAGAGGTCAGAGCATACTTGGCCATCCTGCTCTCACTAGGAAAAGTTCTTTTCAAAGTATCAAAATTCTAACACTCTGTTTAACACATTAATTTTTTCTTTCTTTTAAAGCTGTATCTGATTTGCACAGATAGAAGAAACCCTGTTCTCTGCTCTCTCCTTCTCCAGCTCTCCCTCTCTCCACACTCTTCCCTCCTCCTGGGGGACCCAGGGGAGCAGTAGCAGCCGCTGGTTTCTAACAGCCACATAATATTCCTGACAGAAAGAGCCTGTTCAAGAACTGCCACGGAGATACCACACTACAGAAGGAAAAAGGTAGGCAAGAGCAGCAGTGCCCTGCCTGTGGGTGGGAGGAATGTACCTAAAGCCAGAGCCAGAGCCTGAAGTGCCAGGAAGGGGCAAGAGGCAAGCTTAAAGCTGTAGTGAAGTTAACAGCAGAGGCAATTTGCCCAAAGGCGCTTTTAAAAACCACAGGAAAAGATTTATGTTTTCCCTGTGTAATGTGGCTTTTCCCCCTTTTCCAAATAAACTAAGTTAACAACAATGTTTTGACTATTTTCAAGCACGTTGTGGAAAGTCACCTCCCCTCGACCTACCCAGGCAGAAGTCCCTAAATGTTTGAGTCCACAGCTCCTGGGAGCACATGCCAAAGAGCTGGGTGGCCACGCCACACTGGCTCCTGTCCAGCGTTTCCAAGTTGCGCTGAAATACGGTTGAAAACGTTAAATATTCTCCCAATATTTTTGATACAAACAATCCCCACAGCTGCCAGGAGGATATTTCAGTTGCAGAGGGGAAGGGCACATGGCCAGAAGATACTTTGACACAAGAGGTGTCCCACATTACAGTCCAGTCTTGAAGAGGGAAATAAATCACTCCCTATCATCACTTGCACTAACTTGACTGTGGAAAGCATCCTTTCTGTCCATCAAGGCAATGACAACCAAAAGAAATGACGTGCCCCACACAGCCACACCTCCTCCTGCCGCAGTGCTGTTAGAGTAGGTAAGGACAAACTCACTGATGCAGATTAGTTTGATGCAGGGAGGTTGGATCAGATGACCCAGTGTGGTCCCTCACAACTTCACCCATCCTGTGATTCTGTGATTTTACAAACCACCAAGAAATATGCCATGACAACCAAGCCAACACAACTAAAAGAGCACTTTTGAAGTGGCATGAAAGTTTTGTACAGCAGATGGCTGACAAGGCAGCCATTTAAAAGCCAGAAGAAAAAAAAACAACCAACCCACCCCAGAAGGCAGAAGTGCTCTCTGCCATCCTCAGATCCATGTAAAAACACGGCATGAAGCTGAACACGTCCCGAAGCACCCGCTTCTGTCCCACTGAACTTTTGACCTGCTGGCGGTGGCTGAACCCCTCCTGAGTCCATTGCCGGGTGATGCTGCAGCAGAGATTTAGAAAGACGAACCTCGTCAGGCGCCTGCATCTGCCAGAGCCAGCATGAGGGCCAGCTGTGCCCACCCCCTCCCCAAACAATGCCCAGGGTCCAGCCTGATGGATGCGCCTCTTTCTTTCTGGACATCCCTTTCCCTGCAGTCTCTGGCTACACACCGGTCCAGCAAAAGGAAAAACAAAACATTTGCTTCCCAGGTTCCTGCCATCCAGCTGCCAGTTGCAGCCCCGCATCTGGCAGCCTGGAAGCTTCATTTTCTTTTGGGCCAATAAGTAGAGGGTAAAGGGTTTGCATTTATAAAAGTGAAGAGGTGGAAAAAAAAAAAAAAGAAGAGAAGATTTCCATTCTGCCTCTGTATATTACTAATGACCCCAAACTTCTCAAATACCCTCAGCAAATCTGCTCGGCATGGGAGCGATGGGTCTAGATGGCCTATCATTACAGAGCCTTCCCGCTAGCTATGGACAGATCCACCAGAAGAAAAAAAATATCAGGTGGGAAGGGGTGGGGGGGGGGGGGAGGGGGGGGGAGGGCAGGAGGGGAGAAAAGCAAAAAATAGCAAGGGCTTTTTAAAAATGTCCAACAGAACACCACAAATTGGAAGATCAGGTTTTGTCTGGTTTGAGGACTGCAGGGACGGTAGCTGTGAAACCTTAACCTCACCCGCCTGCTGAAATTGGAGGGAGAGTGAGAGCAGGGGATATTTGTTTCAAGCAGAATTAGGGCTTGTTTAAAACTTTTGCCTTTTGTAACGATGTTGTAAGAGTTTAGCACCAAACTCCCCACTGGAGATACACTGGTATCAAAAACAGCAAAGAAAAGAGCCACCAACCAGAATTTAAGCTCAGAGGAGCTCAGTTCTCCTAGGAAGGAGAGAATATCCAACAAGATCCAGCTGCATCCAGCATAAGACAGAGTTGGACAAACATCAGCTGTGAAGCTCAAGGAGTTTGAGCATGACCATCCTCCAGCTGAAACCCTCTGAGCCTGAGATCTCCTTTTCTCCTTCCACATACACAGATTGACTCAAAGCACCCATTTTACTCTGCATCCAAATGGATTGGGGTAATCACCCCTGGGTTACACATGAGGGGCAGTGACTCTTGAGGGGAGGGGCACTCCTTAATCCGCTGGTGTTCAGCCACAAGCACAGCTCCCCACAATAAACAAAGCTAAAGCAAGAAAATATACATGAGCACAGACTCACTTTTTATGGCTAGCTAGGGTTTTATTTCCCCCTAACATGTGCTTTAAATCCTAGCATCTCTACAAACCCCTAGAAAAATAGCCACCTCCATTTTATTCAGACACCCCTGAAACTCAAGCATGTCTCAGAGGTAGCAGTGAGACAGCCAGAAGGGGCACTGACATTATTAGGTCAAAAACCATGGAAGAAATCTTCCTTATGCAGCTAAATAAAGCACAAATTTAAAAAAAAATCACACAGAGCAGTACTCTTAGAAAAAAGTGTAAGTCTCATAGCTGGCCATTGGTTTCAAACCAATTTGGGCAAGCTCTTTGTGCAAAGATCTGTTCCCAGACATCCCTGAAAACAGCGATGAGACTGGAACAACTACACCAGGCAAGAGGTAACAAGATGGTGAGCTTCAAGGAACGGCAACTTTGGAAACTGCTCGAGCTGGGCTGCTCACGCTGTGCCGGGGAAGGAGATTTACTCCACGTGCCTGAAGAAGCAGAGTTCTGACAGCCGCATCCGTCCTCTCACAGCATCCCGATTTTAACCGCAATTTCCACCGACCCTCGAACAAACGCCATGCTTTAAAACCCATTTCTGCCAAGGGCTGCAGGCCATCCACGTGCACGGAGTTTTTTGGCGATGTTTTCGGTGTGCTGCTTCTGCTCTGCAACACCCCCAGCACCAACGCGCCCGTACTCCTCCTCCTGCTCCCGGGCATCCCCCCCCCAAAAAAAGCAAGTTAATTTGTTCCGAGTGATGATGTTAACTCCCCCAGCCTAAGCGTGCTCCGGGAACCAAAGGGGAGCCCACATTTACTTCATTTGTGAAGCAAGCCAGATGCTAATTGCCTCCAAAGGTGAAAGGCTAGTGCCTTGGCCCTTTTATCATTGTAAATTCAGGTTCCTTCAAGACTTTGCGCTGCTGGGCCCGGAGAGCCTCCCCCTTTAATGGTTTGGCATCAATAGGAGGGGGAGGGGAGTTCCCTGTCGCAAGAAGTTGCATCATTGAGAGATCTTATCCCCTTTCAAGATTTCGTACCGCATAAGGGATTCCCCCTCTTCAGAAATTCACATCCTGCTCGAGGAGTTTTGCTCTTTAGGACTCCGCGCATCCCATTGAACTTTTAAGCATCTTTGGAATTCGCATTCACGGGGCAATTACTGTCTTTAAAAAACACACGCCACCACGTTATTCACCCGGTTTATTGCCAACGCGCTGGCAAGAATAGCTTTTCACAGCAAGCACAAAAGATTTCCTACCAGGACACACTTTGTTTGTAACATTTGTAGCCAGCGCACAAAATATTTACGGGACATTAGCGGCGCACATGAAAATAAGTAAATAAAAAAAAAAAAAAACCCAAACCCAAACAACCCACACAAGAAAGTTACACGGGAAAACGGGTAAGGAGGTACGAAAGCGGAGAGCTTTCCCTCCGTGAGGGACAGGGGCGGTGGTAAAGGCACCGTCGATCCCCCCGGCGGCTCCGTTGAGCCGCACAATGAGCGGCGCGGTGCCCCGCGGAGCTCTCCGGCCTCGCCGGGAT
>NW_008236487.1:1832442-1836519 GCF_000691975.1 Corvus brachyrhynchos | reverse complement strand
GAGCCCCTGGGAATCCCCCAGTGTTTCTGCTCTCACTCGTGCCTCTGAGTGAGGGAGCCCGAGCGGCGCTTCTTGTTCTCCGCGTGCGGCTGCGCGAGGAGCCACACAGCCTCCTGAGTGTCACCCGCACTCCCAGTGCCTCCATTCCTCCTGAAATGAAGAGCAACGCTGCCCTGTTTTGAGTTGCATTAGGGGAAAATATTCAGCAGCAAATAGGTATTAATGACCTGCTTGTGGAACTGCCTTAATGGGACCGAGCTTCCGTGAAACACCAAGCAGCTGTGACTTTGTGTGCTGTCACTGCATCACCTGACAGCCTCTCTGTGGCCCCCACAGTCCAGCTGCAAAACAGGTACAAAGGATCACTGTGCCCAGCTGCCTCGGCTCAGGGTCCTACCTCCAGTGAAACCTCTGTAAAACTGGTGTTCAACCACAGTCACGGCACAGCAGAGATTTGCCGAGCTTAGGCTGTGGCTGAGGGCAATTCCTTCAGAACTGGACTAATCCCATGGGCTGGTCTTAACTAGCGTGGATGCAAGGAAGCAGTAAAATGCCTGAGTTGGAGTGGGAGGGGGATATCCCCTTTCAGGAGCAGCCTGAAGATCCAAGGGGGAAAACACATTGCAGATATCCCACTCTGACTTGGAGGCGTCAGAGAGGGAAATGCTGGTGGTCTCAGTCAGCGTCATCGTATTGCTGCTGAGCTAACACCTGCTGACATAAAGCAGTCTGATTTCAGAGTCTCCAACAAGCATGTACTTTTGAGGTCTCCGGGGTTTCCTCTCCCTTTTTCCCTTCAAAATGAACGTATCGACAGAGAATAAGGTGAAGGCGTAAGCTCGGTGCTGTGTCTCAGGCCACTGCCTAACAGCCTGACCGGGGAAAACTGGCTGAGCATGGGAACAGCTAGTTTAGAGAAGAAACAAATCAAGGAGCAGCAGTGTGGCTCAGCAAGAATGAACAAGCTCTAATTTCATTGCCCTTTTTCCTATCGCGGGATCAAGGGATACCCAGTGAAATTGGAAGGAAGCGAATTTAAAATGGTGCAAGGAAATATTTGTACCATGTGTAATTAACACATGGCATTTGTTACCATGAGCTTTCATTGAGGCCGGGAGATTAGCAGGATTCAGAAAAGGATTAGGCATTTATATGGACACCAAGAACATTCATGGTCACATTAGACAGGATATAAATAAATTTTAGAAGGGATATAAACTGTCAGGCTTCAAGGCACAACATAACCACTAACTGATGGCGAGGGATTAGGGAAAAACTTCCCTTGTGGGCGGGTTCTTCTATAATTGTCCACTATGGGGTTTCTTGCACCTTTCTTTGAAGTATCAGAGAGTAGCAACTGTTGAAGTAAGAAGACTGAATTAGGAGGGCTACCAGGCTCATCTGGTGTGGCAACTGCTGTGCTCTTTGGGGGTCTGTGAGGGTCGCCTGAGAAATGGAGTGGCAAAGAGGATGACACAAGAGGTACCACCAAGCCTCTTTTTCTTCAGACCCAGACCTTGCTTTCCTTTGCTGTAAATTTCACTCAGGAAATAGGTTTCCTATGCCTCCCCCACCAATGTACACTGTTTTTAAAGTGGTTTATTAGCTATCTTTCTAAGTTCGGCCTTTGCATCTGTTTTCCCTAAAAGCTTTTGACTTAGTTCATTTATTGTTTGAAGGAGACCAATATGTTATACTGAAACCCTGACTGTGTTTCAAGGCACAATGACTGCAAGACTTGATCTTGAGCAAGACAGGATCTGATCTCTTGTGTATTGTGTCTGCCTGCACTGGATCGAGCCAGCTCCAGCTGCACTGCAGTAACTGTGAGAGGAGAGGGCAGGCTAACTCAGAGCACTTTGTCAACATGCAGGATCACTATAAAGTACCAACAGCTCTGCGTGAAAAATCTCGAGCACGGAGATCCTCGGGCACAGCTTCCTCTGGGCCAGTTACAGAATTCTACAGTATTACCTAATGCCTAATTCTTCCACAGAGCTAACTTTTGGTCCCCTGGCCATGTAAGGGGAGTTTATGTTGCATTTCTGTCTTGCTCTGTGCTGGCATTCCTCCCTGAATTCCTGTAATGTCCAGCCGTGGCTTATCTTGCTGCTGCATCTCGGCTTGTTCTTGACACTAGGTCAAACAGCTTTGTAGTATCCCCACTCTCTACCCTGCTAAGAACTTTGTGAACTTTAATGAAGACTCCTAATCTCTCTTTTTGTCAGAAGAGCTACGGTACCAATTTTGCCTAATGTTTTTTTGAATTAATTTGGCTCCCTCTATCGTCCCCATTATTTCTGTTGGACTGTGTTTTCTCTTACAATGTTCTTTTTATTCCAGGATGCTGGGGGCTGCCCACAATCACTTAAGGCTGCTTCCCTTTTCTAGATTTTTACACTGTTCTTAAATTACTTCTTTAAATTTCTTATTCAAGCACAAAAATCTCTGCTCTCCCACTGCTGTTCAACAGTGGACAGAGATTTGGTGAATACACTACGGTGTTTCCTCTTCTTTGATCCATGTGCTTCTTCTCTTCCAAGCCACCTTTGGTTGTGAGTTTCCTGTCCATAACCAACAAAACCAAAGCCTGCTCTGGCCAGTGTCCTTTCCAAGTATGCTACATTCTTCTTCTGGACCATATTTTTTTTTCTAGGCTGTTGGTAAGACTTCCCCTACCACTGATTTTTTAGCTCAATATCCAACCCTGGCTGCTCACTACCTTCCATACTTACACTCCTCTCCTGTCTTCTGTGCTCTTTCTCTTCCTTTCTTCCCAGACTGACTGAGGGTTGAGTCCTTGTGCCATGTAGAGCCACACTGAGGCTGATGGACCAAATCAAAGCCTCTTGTTTTTGTTGCTCCAGGTCATCTCTAGATTTCCAAACTTGCTTTCATGAGAAAAAAAGAAAAAACCCCAAACAAATTCAAAGTGCCAAAAGCAAATTAAAAAAAGGTTGTAGATCTGCAGGGACTGCATGTCCCTAGTCTTGTATGACAAATAATTTCACCTAAGAACAAAAAGAAGAGAGGAGTGTTCCCCACTTTCTCCAGAAACACCTGTCATCTGTGCCTGATCTAAAGCTTAAATGACAGGTAGATTTCTTGTAGCCTGCTTCTGAAAGGTAATGGATTACTGACAGGCACAGGTCGGTTCCTCGCCAGCTGAAGTGATATTATCATTAATAAAGATCTCTTTTAAAGGGACTCTTGAGTTCCTTGCATTTCCACCACCCGGCTTTAAGCTAAAGCCCGGCAGACTATGTTCCTATAAACTAGGTTCAGTAGGAACTGCAGTCTTCCCTTGCAAGGACTCAAAAGCACTTGCAGAAGGACCAACCAAACCTCAGACTCTGTTCTTACTGGCAGCATGTTCTCAGAAGGACGTGGCTTTGGGAAGTTCAAGTTTTCCCAATTCAGGGGAAATGATTTAACAATAGATAAAGCCTAACATTTCTGTTTCTTCAAAACAGAACTTTTGCATTTCTGGCTGTGAAGAGCTTCATCTCCCTTTTCTAGCCTGTCTGAATTTTACTGCTTCCTTCTTTGTGTTGACCTCCCTCAACATCTATCACCAGCAAATCTCACTGCCTTTGCTTCTCTTTGCTGAGTTATGGAGTAGAAGACAGATGTGATTTCACCTCCTACTTTCGCCCCAAGTTACTTCTTCCTTGTAGGATTCTTCATGTTTTGATCCATCTTCAAGTTGCTTGTTCCCTTTTCAATGCCTCCTGAAGAGATTTACATAGCGCAGTTGAAAAGCCTTCCTGAACAGAGCAGAGGCTGCAGTACTCAGCCCTGGGAGGTCTGGCTTTGATCCCTGGATCTGCTTTTCCTACTCAGACAACAAATCAAGGAAACTGAGGCACACACAGTGAAAATGAAGGCACAGATTTTTCTGGGTAGTGCTGGAGCTAGAGCCATGGAGGCAGCCACGGGGATCACAGAAGAGGTGTGGAAGCAGATGAGAAATTTTGCTTCTTTCAACTAAACCAGGAGAGTCAAGAGAAAAAAGCCACGTTGCATTTTGATAATTACTTCTTTTGAGCCACTAGTTATGATTTCATAAGAAGTAGG
>NW_008236487.1:1783817-1832418 GCF_000691975.1 Corvus brachyrhynchos | reverse complement strand
CAGATGTGGTTGAAAGAGAGCAAAACAGATTTGATGGAGGACAGCACTGTAGTCAAGAGACTGTGTAGGATGAGAGAGATACAAGGGAAGCAGGGGATGAGAGAAGCTGGTAAATACTCTGAGAGGGGGAAGTAAATACATCTCCTTCCTAATTAGCAGCGAGTAAGGAAAAGTCTGTAGTCACAAACACTTGTGGAGTGGAAGGAGCTGGAATGCAGTGAGGGAGAGAGAGAGAGAGAGAGAAAGGGTGAGGAATGTCTGAGATGGCAAAGTCAGGGAGGGAGAAGCTGAATGAATGAAGAAATGCACAGTGAGGGCAAGGTCTGCTGGTGAGTGGGATGCTGCAGGGCTGAAGAAGAAGGTGAGATGAGGAAGGTAGAAAATGTTTGATCTAAACAGCTTAACAATGTGAAGTTTTAAGTTACCAAGCGAAAAGATGAGGGAGTCAATAAAAAGGGGAGCCAGTTGAGACATGGGTGGGCACAGACAACAGCTGTGAAAGGGAGGCACGAGCGAGAGCAGGGTCTGCCTGGACAGTGCTGGAAAGCGTGGGAGACAGGAATTGGAAGCAGAAGTAGAACAAGAGAAAACTGTCATTCCCACTTTTTTTGGTGCTGTGATGCAGTGAACCAGCCTGCACAGAGGTCGGATATATGGTATCAATACAGCTACAGTTAAACTTCAGCTAACACAAACAGGGCTGCAGGTTTAGCTGGGACACAAACATTTCTCTTTAGCTTTGAATCACCAGAAGGTTTTCCATGGTTCCTGCCGCCTGCATCCTGAGCAGTGTGGGTTTGAGGCTGATCTGCTGGAGAACCTGTTGCTTGGCCAGAATGCACTCTCCAGGCACAGACCCAGCTGTTACACCATGGACACTGCAACTGTGAAAGAGCCATGCAGTATTTGTTTTGTCTCCTGGATGTACACATTCAGCTTGTCCAGTGTGCAAGCTAATGTGAAAGCAGTCACTCTGAGAACCTGACCTAGCATCTGAAAAACTGATGGATGCTCTTTGTAACATCCCAGATATTTACTCCACAACACCATTTTCAGCTGAACGAACCTCTGGAAAGGAGGAGTAATTTCACATTACTGAAGTGTAGCCACACTTTCCATGAAGCATAGCAGCAGTCATACACATCACCATTGGTTTAGGCAGAAAATTAGCAACACTGGGCCTCTTAAGCTTGCATCGACTCTCTTCCTTGAAAAGCACCTTCCTACTGGGAATTTGGCTAGCACTGATGTGGCAAAGCACCCTCCATCACGGCTCCTCTCCTGTGGGATTTACTGAACTACATATCAAACCAACAGATCTAAGCCTTAGGTCTCAACAGATTTTCTGCTCCTAATCCATTGGGGCTGAAAACCACAGGTTGTAACTTGATGTTCTGTCCCCTTGAGAGCAATCAACAGGCGAATGATAATTTGTGGCAATGGATTTAAAGCCAGGGAATCTGGATCTTTCCAAGCCTTCCCCAAAGAGCAGCAGAGAGGGGCCCACTGTGCAGGGGTTTGTTTGTGGTCATCCATGCTCCCAGCTGCTGCAGGGTACATGTGGCAGAGAGATGAGTCAGACACGGGCTGGCATGAACGGCCACAAAGCAAGATGGGGAGCCAGTGATCTGCCCTGGAAACCTCACTGGGAAGCGGAATGGAGACACACACAAACCTCTATGCTTTTATGCCTCCCCAGGTCTGTTGTCTCTACTCCTGCTGTCCACAGCTATTCCACAGGCAGGCAGCAGTATTTCAGCATAAACAAAGAGATATCTAATTGTTTCCAGATCAGCAGTTAGCAGTGGTGCTGATATGTGTGCCGGGTGCCCCAGGACTGGTTCCTACAGACTGCCTCCAAACCCCAGCGAGAGGCTCATTGGGATTCATGGCCGCAGCCTGGGCTCATTGGGCTCAGGTGCAGCATGCTGTGGAGGTAAAGCACTCCCAGGCAGAGGGAACAGCCCCAGACAAAATGCAGAGGATGCTGCACAGCAGGGCAGTGCTCCATGCACAGAGGAATCCTCATCAGGCACTCCAGAAGAGATAAACTCTGTTCCTTGAGGGGAACTAAAATACCATTTTGCTTACAAGCCGTGACAATTCAGTTCTCTGTTCAACACCTTCTTAGATGGGGATTAGTGGTGTCTAAGCAGAATTGGCAGAGTGGCTGAAAGTTTCTTTGTTGTAACCAGCGTTCTGTAGTCTGGACCTAGAGACGTGATATGAGGGAAAGCTGGATTTCTTGTCTGAAGCTGCTGATCTCACACACTATGAGAAGTGGTGATCACCTACTGCACAGAGCAAGGTGGTTCCTGTTCAGTGCTGGTGCCAGAGCTGTGCTCCCCACGGAGCTTTCTGGGCCAGATTCAGTGTTGGTGTAAACCACTAAGCCCATACGGATTAAAAATGGTCTGGCTGTGTGCATACCAAATCCTGCAGCTGTGGCAGGGCTTGGAAAGGCAAAACCCGTGGTGGTTTCAGCCAACACAGGCCTTTCCAAGGCTTCATTTGACACCCACCTGCTAGTTGCTTTTCCTGCTATGCTGCTTCTGTGGTGAGTGCAGCTCTCCAGTGCTAACTTGTTGTGACTTCACCAGCATCCATTTCCAACATTACCAATACCTCCACTTATTGCTGCTGCATTTGGCTAGAGAGATATTCAAATCCCATTCCTTCCACAGCAGTCAGCAGAAATTAAAAGCGATTGATCTCTAAATCTTGCTAAGAAGGGGATACTAGGTTGTGCTGATGCACGGGTCTAGAAATAAGGCAGAGTCTCACACAGGGCTGAGCAGCCATCCAAACATTAGCAGGACTGAGTCATGGTTCTAGCTCTCACTGAATTGCCCTGTGTCTGTGAGTAAATCAATTCATGTATATTTTCCTCATCTATAAAATGGGAACGATCATATTTAGATACCTCAGGGAAGCTGTGAGGCTTAATTAGTTAATGCTAGTGCCTTGTCAGTTCTCATTACCATGGTATCTCTGTGTTTATTGCTTTGAAATTGTAAAATGCTACTTACATGCTAAACATTATTATTCCAGATGAGGTGGAGTGACTTAATCCAGTTTCCCTGTAAATACCAAGGGCAGAGAGTTGGCATTCCTAGTATTGGCTTTAGAGTGAGGTCTGCCCTACCTGTAGAAAAATCTCCCTGACATATAACAAAACTGATTTACTTCCAGATTCCTAATGTAGTTGCTCTTGAAACAGTTAGGCTGCACTTTTACTGGTTTACTTAACTCAGTATGTGTAATTAAACTCACCCAGGATAAACATAATTTAAACTGGTTTAGACACAATGTTGGTTCTGGTGTAAGGGAAACATAACAAGGTCCATAAAAGACTTTCAAAACCTGTCAAGTCACTCAGAGGAAAGTGACTGGAGGCAGCTTGAAATGGGGGATGGCTGGCAGGTTCATGGATTTTAGGTGCCCAGCCTCAAAAAAAAAAAGAGCTAGTGACTAATCCAGTGAGTCATCTCCAGACCTTTCCCAGAACAGTCCTGCTTGCAGCTAAGGAGTTCTGAGATACTCAGCTTTTTCTGTCGCGGGTTAAGAGAGAGCCTGACTGTCCACAGGAGCACAGCCTTGAACTCAGGGGCCATTACCAAAGACCTGAGATGCTGGAAGCAGGACGGGGGGCTGCCTGGACCCCTTCTCACGCCAGCCTCTCCAGTAGCTGTGTCAGCTGAGGGGGGGGGGCCTGGGTAGCCAAGGGCTGACAGTAGCCTAGAAGAGGCAGGCTGCTGCTCCCACTGCATTTCCAGAGGGGCTGGCAAATGGCTTTACATTTTGCATTTTGCAGGTATCAGTTCCATTCTTCCAAGGCACCAGAAGCACACCCCTGTACATCAGCCTGGTGCTCAGCTCAGAAACGTGCCTCCCCAGGGCTGGAAACAGCCACACATTGACAGTGGCTGCTCACCTCTCTTTGTCACCAGCCCAGTTTAAACCAGCAGTGCAGAAGTAGAAAGAAAAGACCTGCTTGTGCTATTAATGACACTGTCATCCACTGACCCCTCCAGCTGGTTCACTTTTACCAGCTCTCACCAAACACCTGAGGCTCAGCTCCAGAGGTTCCCATGCTAGCAGGATATCAGTACAAGCTGCTAGTGCTCCTCACAGTTAGGCAGGAAGGATGCCATAGGCTTCTGAGCAGAGATCTGATAAACAGATCACAGTCCTGGCCAGAAGAACCTCTGTGTTCCTGTTCGCAGCTCCCCAAATAGCTCTGCCAATGTACTTCTGCTTTTTCTGGAGTTCGAGATGAGGATCCTGCTGCAAACCACCTGCCCGTGGTGGAGTGGTTGTGCCTGTGGAAGCACTGACTTGTTTTAAACCTGTGACCCGATGAAAATACAAGTAACTAGGCAATGGAGAAAGGCCTGCATTGGCAGGGAGAAGGGCCAGCTGATTTATTCCTTCTTCTGCACTTAACAGCTTTCAAGGTTTGGATTTCCCACACCCAGCCTTCCTGGTTCACCTTCGTGCCTAAGCCTCATTTTCCTGCTGGGAAGAGAGGAATGTATGCCAGCAGCTCCGTCTGCCCCAGCCCCTAAGACACTGTCTGCTTGGCTAGACCATGGCATCAGAAAAACCCAACCACTCGAAGTTAATCACCTAGATCAACACTCCCGATTTGCAAAGTCCTCAGCAGCCAACCACCCTGCCAGTTATCTGAGGGGCCATCTCTCCCTTCCCTGTTCCCAGGGGCCACTCCCAGCAATGCAGGCAAAATGGGGTAACTGTGCTGGCAGCTGGATGACCCCGCTTTATGCTCTGGGTGAGGGCAGAATCTGCCCCCAAGCCCCAAAATGTGGCGGGAAGGCTTTGATTTATACATCCAGACAAAGCCCCATAGGGAACAGCCGTATGGAAATAAAACCTATTATGCTTTACAATTAGAGAGGGAAAAAGCTTAGGGTTAAAATATGAAGTGGCCAAGCTATTAACCTTCTCATTTAAAATGAATGGTCACTAAATTACAGGGCACATCTCCTCCCTCCTCCTCCAAAGAATGGGCTTTATGAGGAAGAGCTGAGGGTGTTTAGCCTGGAGAAAAGGAGACTCGGTGGGGACCTTACTCTCTACAACTACCTGAAAGGAAGTTGTAGCAAGGTGAGTGTTGGTCTCTTTTTCCAGGTAACAAATGGTATGACGAAAGGAAATGGCCTCAAGTTGTACCTCAAGAGGTTTAGGTTGGACATTAGGAAAAATTACTTCACCGAAAGGGTTGTCAAACACTGGAACAGGCTGCCCAGGGAAGTGGTTGTGTCACCAGCACTGGAGATATTTAAAAGACATGTAGATGTGGCTCTAGGGACATGGCTTGGCAGTGCTGGGTAATGGTTGGGCTTGATGATCACAAAGATCTTTTCCAACCTAAATGCTACTGGTCCGTTATGCGAACAAGCAATAAAGCATAATTAATCCTGCTCTGAAAAGATGATCAAATACTGGCAGTGAGCCACAGCTGAGCCTGAGGGGGCTGAGAAACTTAAATCAGAGAGCCAGCACAACAGGCAAACAGCAAATCCTCCCACCACCTCCAGTCACCACAAACACCCAGCTAGGGCTGTTCCTACCAGTGACACAAAGTGTGCAACCTCACCTGGACTCCATGGGGGAAAAGCTCAGTTTCCACAGGGCAAATATGTGTTCAGGGAGGGAGAGGGATGGAATTTCCAGAGATCCTATCTTTTAAGAGGCAATGTTGTATATAGATTTTAGTCAGTCCTGGTGGTTAAAACGCCCTTGGTAGTGTTTGGGCACACATGCTCTGGGCACAGCGTGAGATGTGCTAGAGAAGTGCTCTCTCACCCACCTCGGATGGGAGATTTATGGGGCACAGTTCTCTTTCTCATGTAGAGTCTCTGAACAGCCATGACAACTCTATCCTCATCTTTCCAAAGCAAGTTGAAAGCAAAACCAAACAAGAATTCATTTAGCAAAACATTCAGATACCATTACAGCAGTGATATTAAATATAAACCAAACTGACAACCAAAATTCCCCTGCAGCCTTTCCAACCCCAACTTTGAAGACCATTCTGGGGAAGATTAACAAACAGCAAGAAAAGTAAAGATAACTTGAAATAAAAGATAAACCAGCCAAACTAATTCCTTTGATCCAGTTGAGAAAAAAAACAAAATACAGGAGGGAAAGAGCTAGCAAAAATAGTATCCTTTTATTTTTTGTGCTGGTAGTATCAGTGATCATTCTGCCTCAAGATCCCAGTTCTGACAGGGGTGTCTTTCATGCCAGGCTCCACCACTGGCTTTCCTCCCACCGTGGGGGACACTGAGGAAGGCAGAACTTCTCTGCAGTCCCAAGATTCAGTCAGAGTCAAGAGGCACTTCAAGCACTCCCCATCCTTGCCCTGCTGCTGGCTGCTGCAGCTGCTGTGCCCCATGCTGTTTCTTTGCAACACAGAGAGAAGGACAGAGGCAGATTCTCTTTTCAGGACTTAGCTCAGTGTTCTTCACCGTCTCCTTTCTCCAGGCAGAGCAGTTACTCCTATCCCTCTCTTGTCCTTTCCTATCGAGGTGCCTTCTATGGTTTAGCACCAATTTCCTGAAAATAATAATGAGAATTAACTGAACAAGGAACCACACACTTATTTTTATTCTAAAACTTACTCCACCTGCCCATTTTGGGTGAATCCAGCCTGTAAATGCCTTTACTTAAAGGCTTCAAACAGCCTGAGACTGACTGATTTGTCCCATATGTATGTGTTTTACCCTTCACCCTGGGCTCTCCACTGGGGCTTGATGCACAACCACAGCTGAAAAAACCAACTGATCTAAGAAAAACCTTGATCTAGAAGGACAGAAATAGCTGTGTGATAGCACAGGGAATAGTTTTGGTTTTCACTTATCCCTTATGCCATAACAGCAAAAAACACATCTAATTTTTTAAATTAAGCTGGCAGCTGGATTTGCTTAGCTGCCTGAAGTTATGGCTATGAAACAGCAGATCAGTGTCAAGCCAAACTCCATCACTGCAGTCATTCCCATCGTGCCAGAGCCTCCCTCTCTCCCCACTGAGATATACTCTGGGAGACACTACCAGCAAGGCACTTACAGCGCAAGAACAGCTAAAATTGCAGTGCTGTAACAAATATTTGCCCCTCCCAGAGTTCCTCTCCAAATCTGAGCTGATAGCACCTCCCCAGGAGATTGGGCTCTGCAGAGGAGCAGCATCAGCACATCCACCCTCCCAGCACCACCGCTGTCACCCCCCAAAGGCACCCAGCTCCAGAGCCAGGCTGTCTGTGGCCCTGCTGCCAGGGGGGGCTGGCACAGGGAGCAAATCTGCCTCTCACCTCTTTATTCTGGAGCCATGTGGGGGTTAATGCTCCCTCTCCCAGTTGCAGAGTGACCCAGGTGGGGCTAATGAGTGCTTGCCTTGCTTAGCTAATTAGAGGCACTGAAAGCAGCAGGCTGCAGTTCTGGGCTGGGGCACTTGCAGAGGGAGTATAGAGTGTGTGGGGTTTATTTCTAGCTTTTTTTTTTTTTTTTCCTTATGGTCAAGTAAAAACCTCTGGCAGGATAGCACAGCACAGATGGGAAAGAGCAGAGGGATGAGGCTCCATAGCACCCTTCTCACTCACCCTCTTCTAATCTTACATTATTCTGTGGTATGAGAAGGAGGTGGGAATAAAAGATAAGGAGGGCTGGACCATTTGTTCCCATTCAAAGACAGATTTTCAGTGTGTGATCTAAATCCCTCAAAGGCCAGCCTAAGCCTCCCCACTTCCACAGCTCACCCCTCTTAAGCTGCCCCCGACCTCAGTGGAGTCCAGCACGGCGTGCCCCGGTGGCAGGCTCTGCCCAGAGGCACGCGAAGCTCACGCATCCTGTGGGACACTTACGGACCCCAAAGCGCACTGCAGGGCCTTTCACCTTCCCTCCCGGCCCGCGGTGCGTCCTCCTGGGAGTGGGGCTGCCCAAGGATGCTGAAGGAGAGCATTCCCCCTTAGCAATGTTGGGAGAAACCCAATTCCGGCTGCTGGGCTGGGCAGTCCTGCCCTGGCCCCTCCCGTTGGCACATCCCAGAGGTTTTGCCGTTGGGGCACAAGACCACGGACAGACAGACGGACTGGCATTGTGCACCGAGAGCCGGCGCTGCTGCCTGCTGTCCCCACCCGGCAACAGCAGGGCAGAGACTGGGAGTGGGGGGCAGCACTGGTGGGGGTTCTGCAGCGTGGATGGTGCCCACTGGAGCTGAAACCCCCTGCTTGGGAAGGTTTGGGGGGCAGGAGCCCAGGTTAGGGGGTGATTGTCAGGGAGGTAATGCTAAGGCTGCTCCTGGCCATCCCACACATGGCAGTGGGCTGGCCAGCACATGACACCTCGAAGGGATCTGTATTTTATTACAACATCACCCCTACAATAACACACCCAAAGAAGGCCTTCAGCTGCTGATGAACCTGCCCTGTGCTCACAGGCTTGTCCTCAAAAAGTTGTGGTCTGAGCTCCCCTTTCCTTGCCTGCCCAGCCCCTTACATACAAATTTCAGCTGCTGCTGCAAGGTGCTTATTTTTCACCTCACTCTTGCAAGCTGCATTTCCCTTGCCCCTTTCTAGCTGTTATTTAGTTCCCCTCATGTTGTTTTCCCCTGGCTTTTTCTTTGTTTCTTTCATAGGAAGCAGCACATCATTATGGCTGGTCTTTCTCTAGAGCTCTCCTAGGCGAGGTCATTACTTAGCTTGCGAGATCCAGCGAGGTGGCTGTTTGTGTGGCTGTGAGACCCGTGAAAAAGCAGCTAATCAATTCAGAAAATCATCTGGGTGGTAACCCCACTGTCAGCTTATTTTCTTCCCTTCCACTTAGACATCAAACTGGCTGAAGAGGACTCTGGGGAATGAGGCAGCCACTGAGAGCTGCTCCTCTGCAGACACATCTGTGTCTTTCATCAGCAGGGCTCAGGGAATACCACTAACCGGAGAGGGGAAAAATCTCTTTGGAGCTGAGAGGCTCGCGGCCTCCATCCTCTTGCTCTGAAGAGACCCTGCCCAGTGGGGAGGCAATCGTTTGAAAAGTGTCTAATGCACTAACACTGTTTGGCAGAAACTGTCACATAACAGGCAGAACTGGGGGAGGACGGGGACAAAACACACAGCAAAGAGGGCGACCTTAAGCTATGCCAGTGGGCAGCCCCTGGTTGCCAAAGTAGCCTGCAGTGGCTAAGTGGAGCAGCAATTGCAATAGCACATGCAAATGGCCTTCTGGTGAATGAACTTACTAATTGTTGCACTTTGCTTTCACTCAGTCTTCCTCTGGTTTGTGTCTTTGGGGACTGTATCAGAACAGGGAGCACTCCGAGCCGTAAAGCTTTACCATGGCCAGTTTTAGTCATTAGAAACAGAGATGTGCAGCACCTCGTGCTCTGGGACTCTGTGGTGTCGTTCAGACAAGATAAGTCATATCAGAAAGGCATTCTCTATCAGGCCAGCTAGCCCTCTGAAGGGGGAGTGTGCATGCGCATGCACGTGTCATAGAGTCACAGAATGGCTTGTGTTGGGAGGGGCCTTTAAAGGTTATTTAGCTCCAATTGCCCTGCAATGAGAAGGGAGATCTTCAGCTACATTGTATTGCTCAGAGCCCAATCCAATGTTTCCAGGGATGGGGAATCCACGATTTCGATGTGCAGCCTGTTCCTGTGTTCCGCCACCTTCACCACAAAATTTTTTTCCCTTATTATCTGGTCTAAATCTAGCCCCTCTTGGTTTAAACACAGTGCCGCTTATCCTATTGCAACATACCCTGCTAAAAATGTGTCCCATCTTTATCTTTCTTGTAAAAACCTATTTCCGTACTAAAAGTCTGCAATAACTTCTCCCAAGAGCCTTCTCCAGGCTGAATAATCCCAATTCAGTCTTTCCTCAGAGGAGAGGAGTTCTGTCCCTCTGATCATCTTGCACAGCCCTCAGGGTGTGGGACTCATCTCACCGAGTCTCACTGCCATCAGTAGCCCCACGCTGGGAACTGGCCAAAGCTTCCAGCCCAAGGCACTCCAAACACAGCACCCATCAGCCACCCCCAGCCCCTCAAACCCTTTTCCATCCCATGAGGGATCAGGGAGGGTGTTGGGGGCAGAGTGGGACACAGGGAGCCTTACATTCTATCCAGAGAGACCCCAATCAGAGGGCCAGAGCCAGCACCCCCAGAGTCCTTAGCAGCCACCTGCCATAAGGACCAATCCTCCACTGTGTATCAACAAGGATTTTGTCCCCACATCCTAAGAAAGGTGGGGAGGGAAGAATGGGATTTTATATTCCTTTGGGCTGAAATGATTGAAGTCGTGTTCTGTTTTACTCACATACAAGATATCATTAAGGGAATGTCTTTTCCATAAAGCAAGGAACACTCACACAGAGCCAGGCTTTCCCTATTTTCCGTGCACAGTGCAGTGGTTCTACATTTATTTAGCAAGAAGACTGAACCCTCTGCAAAGGTTTGCTGTAAGTTCAGAATGGGAGAACAGCCTGCATTTGAGGTTTCCTTCCTTCTGCAAGGTCAAGTCACATCCTCAGGTCTCCTTTTAGAAAGCTAACAAACCATGTGAGAAGAAAGAGAAAAATCTTTAATGGAGAAGCCTTGCACTCAAAAGAACACACAACACTGACCCAGGCCACAGTTCAATTCTTTGGCTCATTTTCTCCAGTAACACAGACAAGACACCTGCACACCTTTTTTCCTGTTAGAAGCATTTCCTGATGCTCTTCACAGGCAGACAACTTTGTCAAAGGACCTCAGAGATAAATGAAGGGCTTTAATGTTTGTGAGGAGTGAATTAGTGCAAACAAATTCCTTGAAACTACTGTTTTAAAAAATCCCACCTGAAATAGAGGGAGAAAGCAGGAAGTTCAACTACCTTTAAAGACAATGCCTTCCTACAGAGCAAGTTCTGTATAAAATGAAGATGCATATTTTCTTCCTTTGGTGTCTTCAGCACTTAAAGTAAAGCTTTTATCCTATTATATTTTAAACCATTACTGACAGCAGAAAAACAGTTATTGCCTTATTTCCTCTATTCTACCAACATGAAACGTTCTACCCATGGATTTGGCCAGCCGTCTGGAAAATGTCAAGGTTAGGAAAGGCTGAGCTTCATTTGCTTTTCACAGATCTGAGTAATGAATTGTTCATTTTAAAGTATTGTTCTAGCTTGAAAAGCGAGTCTGTAGTGCTGGCATCATAGGGTTCCACATCTGTCTCTCAGTTGCTCTGGACCACGTTTGCCCAATGTAATAAACAGGGAGTTTTTTTATGTTTTGCAACCCTGCAAACTAAACAGGAGGCCTGAGGCTTTAGTGGGGGTTTCCTCTCCATATGCACTTATCAACAGGGCAGATTTTGCTCGCAAACACTTTAGATCAGTCTCCTACACTGGTGTTGCTATTGCAAGAAGACTGGACCAAAGAGCAGGAAAGGTACGAGCATCAAGAACTTACTTTTGACACTAGACAGAGTACTTGCTTATAATTCTGAATGCAAATGGGAAGCAGAACCCCACAGTAAGAGCAAAAGCAGAGCTGAGTCCCCAGACAGAGTTGAGTCAAAGTCTTTTTTTCCTTTCTTTGTGGCTGCAGCTTGATAAAATTCCATGAAAGAATGAGCAGCTCAGAAAGATTCACTGGGAACTCATCACTGTGTTTCATTGTGTGAAAAGCAGAGATATTCAATTACCTTAGAAATCATATGAGGGCAATTGAAGGCAATCCCTTCACACACTGTGCTCATTTACCTATGGAATGTGCTTCTGCCATGTGTGATGGAGCCCAGGGGTTTATAGGCAATATTAAAAGCTATAATTAAAGTAACAAAGGCTGCTGGTGATGTAAGCCCTGCTTGCCAAAGCTGAATTCAACCTTTGCCAGTGGAGTTTGGGAAGTATTTCATCACTAGGGATGTTCTCCTGCTCCTACTGAAGATTTTTGTGCCACTGCCCATGATGCTGATCCCTGGCAAAAACAAAGATGTAGAGGAGAGTAAGAGTTTGTCTGACTATCACAAATCAATTTTTCTATTTCTATTTAAACTGCTGAACATTGAATATGCCCACTGTAATCCTGATCAGTCCTGAGGGCAATGCAAGGTTAGAGGAGTGGCTCCAGGGTGGTGTCCATAGAGTCCTGGCTCCAGTAAGGGCTCGTGTTGGGCACTTATGAAAAGGCACAAAAAATCCTTTGCCTTAAACAAATGTCTTGGGGCAGCAAGTTCCACAGCTTGAGTACTTAGGAGGGAAGCAGACAAGTAAACTTTCGTCTTATTAATTTCTCGCAGAGGTTGATTTCACTGGCTATGCTGCAGCAGTGGCATTTCCAAAGAGAAAGCTCCTAAATGTTTTCTCTCCACGAGCGTTTTACCCGTTTGAACACCCCTGCAGATTGCCTGCAACGCGCACGCACCAGCCCAGTGACACAATCCCCCTGGGCTGTAATGGAAGCCAAGGGCTTACCAGCACCCAAAAAGGGCCCAGCCTGGTGTCTGCTGGATTGTATGAGAACAACTGGAGTTAACCCACCACATCCACACTCTCAGTGGCGTTCACTTGCCCATGGCAAGTGCTGCGAGTACAGCGGAGGAGCGAAGGGGGAGAAGAGCAGCCACAGCAGGGCCCCAGGGGAAGAACCAGGGTCACAGCCTAAGCAAGCCCAACAGCATGTGTGAGCCTGCCTCAGCCAGGTGTATTTAGTTTCCTCCCAAGGTTTCCACTTGTTTTCTGGCCACTGCACACAGCTTGAGTGGCCCCGTGGCCGCTGTGGGGCCGGAGCCTTGCGGAAGGAGGGTGCAGCGCTAGAGGCGAAGCGCTGAGCATCCCTGGGGTGGCTGTGTGTGGGATTTGGAGGGGATATATTGGAGGTGGGGAGCAGGTGGCACAGTGCTGAGCTGCTCAGCTGTTGTGTGGCTGGAGAGAGACGGACGCAGCTGGGTGAGGGAAGGAAAGAGCTCGAGGTCTGGGAGTCTTTCTGCTTTACAGGTCTGTGGCCGGCAAGGGAACAGCAGAAAGCGATCCAGCTGGGATGCAGGGCCCTGTGTGGTTCTGATCCCGTGAGGGGCAGTGCCACGAAGCACCCTCAAAGGGGTGAGATGTGCACACACAGGGTCCGTGACAGCCTCACCCCGCTGCTTTGTGCTGGGGTGAGTACCCTGGCAGCAGCCCCTGCTGTGTGCCAGCAGGGCCTTGGCAGTGCTCTCTGGGGCATAGATTTATATCTGCTCATGCAAATAACCTGGAAGTGTCCCCCGGAGTGGGACAGCTGGTCCCCGGCAGCGCTTTTGGGAGCATTCTTTATGTGCCCATGTAAGTACCCTGGCAATCTCTTTTGGGGCTCGCCAGCAGGGGCCCTGGCAGAGGCCAGGAGGCAGCGTCTCGGTGGCTGAAGCCATGCCAGCTGAAGCTTTCCAACAGCAAAGCTTTCTTCTGCCTCGAACAAAGAACCAATGTGGCCAGCGTTATTGATTTGTTTTGTGACTTGCTGCTTTTAGCGTGGCAGGAAAAGACCAAGAGGAGTTTTAATTTGTCCAAATGGTTTTAGACAAGGTTAATACAGCTCATCGATGAATGGCGCTTTTCATTAAGTTTTAATTACAATGTCATTTCAACAGGCTGGACGTGCATAGTTGCAGTGTGGGATTCTTTCATTTAAAGCGCCTCCTCAGCAAAGTTGGTGGTGTTTGCTTTTTCATTTAAGGTGTGCTTCCCTGAGATCAGTGGTTCATTTCCATTGCGGACCTCGGAGCTGCCAGGCTGCTGGAGAGCCTGTCTGCCTCAGTGAATTCCCCTTGGCCCCCATCCCGTGCTGGGAATTACTGCTTTACCTCGGCGTGGCCATGGGTGGTGCTGGGACAGTGGCAAGAGGAGGTTGGCCGGCAGTTTCAGAGACATTAAGATGCCCACAGACTAAATGCAGTTGTTGGATCTTCTTTCTTCACACTAATGGAGGTGGGCCCTTTCAGCAAGCTGCAGCCTGGCTGTGTCTCAGTCCCTGTGGCACAGCCCTTCATATCTTTTATAAAGCTGATTTCTGGTACTGCTGTAGGGCCCTGCTGGAGAGAAGCTGACTGCAGAATTTAGGCTAAAATCTCTGGACCCAGCACCTTGATACATCATCATCATCTTGGTCCAGAAAGGGTGCTGGTGACTGCTAGCTACCTCTTCTGCCCAGGGACTGGTGAGCACGGCACGAATGCTGAGCATTTCATCTTTCCTGCTGTCTCCCAGAGGTGGGTTTTGAACACCCGAGAGAGATGCCGACAGGATCTGCTTCGGGTCAACTCATAGCAGAGTGAATAAACAGAAAATACCAGAACCACTGGTCAGTTAGAAGCTTGTTTTGGCTGATAGTTCTCCCTCTCCAGAGTGAAAATGTGAATACTGTTTTAGCTCAAGAAAGTCTGTGCACATATATATTATCCCTGAGACAATGTTCCCTCCTGTGCACTGCATGGATTTCTGTCCCCAGCTCTGCTTCAAAACTTTGTTAAAACAGTTATTTTTAAGCAGTTTACAATTTCACTATTTGCTCCCTTTCTTAACAGCAACTTTCCACATCCTTTCCATGTGATCATCATGGGAGTGGAGAACTTCACTGCTGCAGAAGGCAGAGGGTTGTCTGGTAAAGATCTTTTACTTTAAAATGCCCACTGCTGTGACCATCAGCATTTGAGGAGCTGCGGTGCTTCAGCCTGGAGATTGACAGCAGATTATATTCATCCCTTGCATCTCTACCTGCCTTCAGAAGGCTCACACAGCATGGCAGCTAGTGTCAGGGCTCTGAGAGCATCCCCTGGGGGTTTGACTCCCTGGGTTCAGGGCTGACTTAGCTAATCACACAAGTGTCTGATGTCGAAGAGAGCTCTTCAAGAAAGCTCTGCTAAAAGCCCCAGTGAGGAGCTGTCCTGCTGTTTGCTAGCTGAGGCTCTCGTCCTTGCCCCCCAGCTGGGCTACCTTGCAGCTATGCCTGTGCCATGTACCCTGTTTATACGGACCTTGGCCTGTGGACTTCAGTCCCTGAGCTGACCTTGGATCTGTCTTTTCACCATGGACTTGCCCAGTGGTCGCTGGGCTGTCACTGAACCTGATTGCCATCACCAGACCTGCTCTGCTGTGCTTGCTTGGGTGCTGTGAGACTGCACCTCTGCCAGTGCGGCCACTGCCCCATGCCTGCCTTCTGCCACCCTCAGCTCCAGGCTCACCTTTCCCCATGGAGCCAGCCCTCCCAGCTGACACGCTGATTGATGCCTACGTGATTTTGCCTGGGTTGTCACCAGCAGAGTGAGACCACAGCAGGAAATAGTCACTCTTTGTCTGCAGAGGACATACTGGTCAGGCAGGATAGAAAGGAAGAAGCTCTCCCATATTACAATGCACAGCAGCAATGGGCAGCAGTGTTCCTGAACAGATGTGCCACATACCAAAATCTTCATGTGTGCTGGAGCAGGGAGGGAGGTTCCACAAACTGAAGGAGGCCACGGGAAAGGGGAATTTCAGGCAGATGGTGATAATGGCTCCCCAGGGCTCCTAACAGGCCCCTCTGGAGAGGGCTATGCTAGGTGTGGATTGGGATCCCAGGGTGAGCTGGAGGAGGTGGGCCCTGCAGCCCTGGTGGCTCCCACAGATGGTGGCCTCACAGCAGCACACTCACACCAGAGCCACGCTCAGAGCTGACTGTGAGGTTCAAGAGACAAGGCTTGCCTACCGACACTAAAAGAAGGAGGACTTGAGCTATTTGTTCCTAGAATGGGCTGAAAAGTCGTTGTATTCTCATGGCTACCAAAAGACACGGGCTGTTTGGGTCAAAGACCTCCTTGAAGTCTCTGTCTGTGCCTCACTTTGTGAGTTCAGTGATCACAGTGCAGCTTGTTGCTGAAGGTCTGGTAAAAGTGGCACCAACTGTGTGCTCCATGCCCTTGGTGTTAGGATGGGTGCCCTGAGGGCTTGGCTGCTTGCTGTGGTGATGCAGGCAGTGCTGCAGTGCTGTAGGGGAAGAGCATCTCTTGGGGAGGTGCAGCGATTTAGCCGAAGGTCACATTGTACCTATCACTTACCTGCAGGGTAAGGCTGGGAGGTGCCAGGGGACAAGAGTGTTATGGGCTGGGCTGAAATGCCTCTGAAGAACAGGATGAACAAGCCTAGGCATGCCAGAAATGCCCTGAGCTTTGTCTGTAATGATCACAAGTGGCTGGGCTCTGCTGTTCAGTGTGTACCCTGGGCAGGTGACTGGTGCTGGGATGAGCACTCTTCACCTTGCTTTCAACTCTGTTGCTCAGGTGTTGCTACAGCTGAGAGCAACACAAATCCCTGCAGAGCACAACCCTGCCTAAGAAGCTTGGGGGAATGAGGTTTTGCTGGCAGGGCTGCTAGTGCTGACTGGCTTGAAGCCAGCATCTGCATTTGTGGCAGGGTATCTGGAGGTACCTCTAAAGGGAACCATACAGAAGCCTTGTTTTGACATCCCAAGGCTTTAATAAAGTTTGGAGGCTTGCCTAGGCAGGATGATGTTTGGCTACAAGACAGGCACTTTTGGCCAGTCATGTTTTAACCCAAATGCTCCTCACTACCATTAATTTTTTAGTATAAACCCATTCTAAATCCTGGCTTGCTAGTCTCATGCACAGGAGGAAAAGAAACCGTACAGAGCGGGGTGACTTCTGAGCAGCTGAAGGTCGGGTGCATCTGCTGATGTGCTCCCCAGCCTTTGCTATCCTCTCTTCCAAAGCTTTTCTGGAGCCTCAGAGTATAAGACAGAGCCATAGCAGCATAGAATGTCTCTTCTTCTGGAGCCTCAGAGTATAAGACAGAGCCATAGCTCTGGGATGCAGCATAGAATGTCTCTTCCGGTGAGATTTCCATGAGAGGCCAGGGTGAGAGAGAGAGAGAGAGAGAAACATGGTGCAGTGTCACTGCAATCTTACTGACCGGGTTTGAGGTCTGTGTGATGGTGGAGCCGTGTGGGTGGTGTAGGCACAGGGAAATGGAGAGGCAGTGAGATGAGGAGATGGTTGACGTGGAGACACAGGATGTCCTGGCAGAGGTCATGGGGATGCTCGCAGCTGCAGAGTGACCAGGGATGAACTCGTGTCAAGGTGTGATGGACCTCAGGGGCAGAGGTGAAAGGATTAGGACAGAGAGATGCGGCTGGCTTTTGGTTGTGGTTGGGGAAGTCAGGTGGGTGGAGTAGGAGGCTGGGAGTGGGGAAGATGTTTATATGGAGTATAGCTCCTAGGGACAGGAATTTTGCCTGCTTTTATGCTAGGGCAAATCCTTCCAAAACCACATTAACCCCTGTGAGTCACCACAGCCTGGTGATGGATAGACACCAGAGGTTGGACAGGAAACCTGATGTGACTAGTGCAAAAAAGCAGGAAAACACTTCCCATGGTAGCACTGGGCTTCTACCCTCCCTAAAGTCATCCCCCAGAGAGAGAGAGTCAAGTACACTCGCTAATCCAGGATGTTTTGGTTGCCTGGTTTGCTCTCAGTTTTGCCCCTGTGGGTGGGAGAGGAAGAGAATACAAGAATACAAATAATAAACTTGAGGCTCTGGGAATCTTTGCACAGAAGGCTTGGTGACAGCTTGGGATCTGCCCTGGATGGCTCTGAGCCCCTTTCCCAAACACCCCAGGCTCTCAGCTCGTTCCCTGGGAGCCCTTGGCAGCCTGATGTTTGCCCCTAAAGCAACGGGGTGTTAATACACGCCGGCTCACTTGGTTTTGTACTTCCCCTTCCCAGACCTCCAGGGCGGGGTGACAGCAGCAGGGAATTGGGGTGGAGGACTGGAAGGAAACGATGCAGTTTCACTTATTTATTTGCATGCTAAGCTCAGCAGCAGCACACTGACAGCCTGGTGTGTGTGCTGGCTGCTGAGCCCCTCTGGTTAGAGGGCAAACGCTGATGGAGTTGTTTGGCTCCTGGAGCTCTGGGCCCCGCTATTGTGAGCAAGATTTGAACTTTTGCAGCTGTGCTGGGAATAGCCCAAAGCACCTTGTCTCGGTTGCTGGTCAGAGGAATTCATGGCTATTATATTTGGGAGCCAGGCAATGATTACAAATCAATGACTCCACTCCCAGAGTGATTCATCATTAACCTGGGAATTTAGCTCTTTCCCCGGCTCTCTCCATCAGCAGCTCCCATTCCTGTAGCATCTCAAGTGTCTTATTCATTTTAAATCATTGGATAGCCGTGGATGTAGCTGAGGAGCAGCGGAAGGACAGATGCACCGAGACATGGTTGGGCAGCTAAGGGGAGGGAGGGTTTTTGAAGGGGCACCTTGAGGGTGAGCAGAGCTTGGCAGAGACTGGGGAGCAATGCTGCCAGCAAGACCCAGGGCACACCAGCGTTCTCTCTGCTGCAGGGCTCCCACTGATGTCCCTGTTGGGCTGGGGAATTGTCTATATTTTTGCCTGGCTGGGCATAAAGGGGGGTGGAAAGAAATAAAAATACCAACCTGTGCCCAGCCAGACCAAAGCAGGGGTTATTTAGAGGTCCAGTGGGGAGCTTTTAATGATCCCAAACATCCCAGGACAGTCTATCCTTAATAATAATTTATAGCACTTAGCACTCTTTACATGTTCTTAGCATTCTTCAGGCATTAACCAGAGACTGGGAGTGGCACTGTGGTCTCACTCAGGCCCAGCAGAGAGGCAGAGACTCTCCACAGCCTGCCCTCATTCACCTGCTCATCTCTGGCTGTTTTCCTGCCCCATGTCCCGCCTCACTGTTTTCCTCTCCAAACTAGACTATGTCTCCTATGCAGACTTGCTTTCCAGCTGCTGGCCTGGGGACCACGGCTGTTTCACCAGCAAATACAGCAAATGATCATCGCAGCTAGGCAGGGAGTTGGTTCCATTTCACAAATGAGGCAGCTGGCACAGAAAGAATAGCTAGCTGGTGAGCTAGGAACACATTTCCTGGCTTCAGTCTTCTCTTCCCGGCCTTACAGTGATATTTCCAGAGAACAGCTTAGATTACAACATGTTCAGAGAGGCTAGGAAGCTAAAAGGCACCCCTGCCCTCGGTGCTCTCAGAAGTGCTTCTTGGTTTGCATTTGGCTTGCACAAAAATGGGTTGCCCACACAGAAAACCCAGCCAGGTCTGCATCACCCCCAGGTCTTGCCTCTGCTGGATTTATCACGGTAGCTTTTGCTGTCACCCACACGCAGGCTCTAACCCTGGCAGCTGCAGTGGCACGCAGCAGGCTGACCCTCCAAAGCAGAAGGATGGGCTCTGCAGGATGCTGAGCTGAAAGATGAAGTGAGAAACACACATCTGCAAGCCTGTTGCTGCTGCTGATGCCGCCTCTGTGGTCCTTCCCCCTTCCTGCACCCCCACGGCTGCCCACACTCCCCTTTGCACGGCCGCTGCTGCTGCAAGGCACAGGATGGTGGGAGCAGACACAGCTGTGGCCACAGCAGCACAGCAGGGAAGGTGAGGAGGGAGGGGTGAGGAAACACGCTGGAAACGGTACCTGTCACCTTCAAGAAGCTTGAAAGGCTTGCAGGAAAGCGGTTCACATATGGAACTGAAACTGAAGCAAGGGGAACTCACTGTGAGCACCAAGTGCTGGCCACCAGCTATTTAAAGCTTCAGATGGCGTCTGACGTGCAGCTGGGCATAAAGAAGAGGCACGCCTGCAGCTTGCACAGAAACAGCCAGGACAGGGGCTCTGGAGCACTGCTGGGTACAGCTGCAGCAGCTGAGAGATCAGCAGGGGCTGGGAACCACCCCAGACACCAAGGACAAGCTGGGCTGTTTGATGAAGGAGCAGGGCATGACTGGTGCCCCTATAGCCCTGGCTAAACAGCCCGTGGGACCAGAGCCAGGGAGCTGAAGACTGTTCCAGGGGCCAGTCAAGACTGGACAGGAACTGCAGTCGTGGTCTTGTGAACAGACACAGAGCTATTGCAAAACCTCCAAACAGGCTACTTGGTTCTCAGGAAGAATTCAAACAAGCTGAGAGATGTGTTGGTGTGGAAATGACAACTGCAACATTCCTTGTTAGAGTCCTTTAGACAGGGCAAGTCTCCCTATACCATGCCTCAGTTCCCAGGGAGGTCTGGAGCCAGGATTTTGGCTGCTTGTAGGCACTAGCTGGACCCAATCCTCCCCCAGATGGGGCTCCTGGCTAGTGGCATCCAGTGCCTGGCTTAGGTTGTCCTCCCTCTTTCCACCCTTCATGTCCAGACAGATCCTGCCTAAAAGCAGCTGTCGTCTTATTTCACCAGGATTTTTTATTTTCAGAGCATGTACCACATTTTAATAGAGAGCAAAGCATCTCCAACACCTTCTTATTTCCTAGCCCAACCATTGCAACATCTGTACAAAACTCTCCTGGCAATGTCTGCAACTATTTTAGTGGAAAAGTCCCGTAAAGGAAGTGTTTGGGCACTGGACTTAGGTTTTGTTTTTCAAATGTGATTTGACAGGATGAACCACCCCAAATCTCTGAGGCCCCCTGGCAGGCATTTCCAAGACCCCTGCCTGGCTGTAAGCTATTTGAGATCCCTCACACGGCACTTTAACCCCCCTCAGTGCTCCACAGTGGGAACCTGTCTCTTGCACCCAATTGCTCACTACAGACCCAGTTTTCCAAATGCCTGGGCTGAGTTTGGTTTCATGGAACTAATGCTAGGCGTTATTACTACAAGAAAATTAGAGCAATTCCCTTCCTTCACTTACATTGCTCCCTTGAATGTATTTGGAGGTGGAACTCTTGTCCCTACTGAACCATCCCTTTTCTCTCCATGGGCTTCCCTCCTCATACCTCCCACCCTCAAGCTGCTTTCATCAACCAATAGTTGCTGCTGAGCATATTTGGGTCATCTTTCCACTCCTCTGATCTCCCTTTGGGAGCAGGCTCATCTAGAGACTCAAGGAATACCCCATCCTGCTGAGGGGCAGGCAAGGGGGCACAGCCACCCTCTGGACGGGGTTTAGAGAGTATTTGGGATCCCTGACTGATCCCTGCATGGTTGCTGGGACTGATCTCAGTGACAGCAGAGAGTGAAGGGACCAGGAGAGGAGGAGAAGCTGGCAGGTGTCCAGCTGGGACATTCAGGGAGGGTGGGCAGCCTGGACACCTTGCTTTCAGTCTGTTGTAGTAGTGCCAGCTAATGAAATTTAACATATTATTGACCAGACTCTTCTGTCTCTGCCTCAAAAACAACCTTTCTTAACTTACAAGATCTTTCTTTTTTTTACTAATATTTAAAATTAAATTTTTTGACTAAATTAAACCAACTGGACTTTGTTCTCCCCTGGAAGCTGTTTATGTAACATCTGTTTTAAGCAGTTTAAAACTCAGTCTGTTGAACTGTGTGAAATAAAACGCTGAAATTACTGTATTTGTTGTGGTTCAGTTTTTGGTTTTGGGGTTTGTTGTTTTTTTTTTGTTTTTTTTTTTTTAAATAAGTCCATCCCCCCCCTCCAGCTGAGTGACTTCCCAGGCTCGAGCTTAGCCCCGCGTGTCTCAGGGCAGCCGGCTGGATCGATGTCTGCCCCATTCCCGAAGCTGGCAGAGACTGGGCAGGACCATTTGAAGGTGCTTGTACAAATGGCTGCTTTCTCAGCTCCAAGAGCATTCGTAAGGCGAGTTTGCAGCGCCGCCGGCACGGAGCGCACGGCGCCCTGTATCGGGTGGGGTATCCAAGCCTGTGCGTTTTCCGGGGACAGGGAGCGGGGTTGAAGAGCTCCCTGCAGCGGGAATGCGTGCCGAAGCGCTGCTCCCAGGATACTGATCTAAAAGCTGCGTGCGTGTGCCAGGGATCTCGGGACGGCTGCACAGACGAGCCCCGATGCCCTCGCTGGCAGGCAGCGATGGGTTAAAGAGCCCACCCTGTGCAGGAGCTGGGGGGTTCTCCTGAGCGACCCCGCTTTTTTGGCAGCCCGGCTCCCAGCTCGGCTCCCTTCAGCGCCCGTGTCCCACTTTCTCATGACCTCCCCTGCCTCCTCCTCCTCCTTATATATTCATGAAGCAGCCCAGCTGGGGAGAAATAAAAGCTGGGCGAGCCGGGGCGGCAGCACAGGAAGAGGAACTCGGTGTGCCTCGCTGCAGGGACGGACCCTGCTCCTGACCCGTGCCGGACAGGGCTGGCTGGCGAGGGAGAGAGCCGCTCCCTCGGGCAGCAGCTGCTGGATGAGCTCTGGATGCCAGCAGGAGCAGAGTCAACAGTAAGTGAGTCAGTCTCACCACGGATAAGATAACACTTTCTTTAGGATGTTTCCTTTTCTAAGCCCAGAGCCAGGCCTGATATGGGGCTGCATCCACCCCTGCTCTGTTGGCTGCCCCAGCACGCCTTCATCCCCTGGGACCATCTAAAGGGCATGAGGATGTCCTCCTGGGCCACAGGTGGAGGAGAGGCTGGAAGCAGAAGACACATGCACAAGCAGGGCCTTTCTGTGTAATTCGCATAGGATTATTTCAAAATGTTGAGCCTTTCTCCAGCCTGCTTTGCTCTGGAGAGATTGGCGTGGAGGGTCACTAAAGCCTGGTGTTGCAGTTGTGCTTTTTGGGGGGAGGGAGGGCTCGCAGAGTTCACATGTGCCTGTCTCCTCTGATCTCTTACTACTCCCATGGTCTCACTTCCATCTTCTTTCTTCTGGGATTGCAAGGAAAGGACACACCTCTGTTCCTGCAGAGGAAGCCTTGGGGTTTTCTGCCCATAGCTGGAATATACTAAAAGGGTGCAACAGGATCTTCTCTCAACTGGAGGGAATCGGGATCTGATTAGCTCAAGCCAAGCTCCTTACTGTCAGCACAGCCAGCACCTTGGCACCAGCATCCCTTATTCACTGGGGACTCCATCCCAGCTGGCAAGCAGAGTTCTGATGCCACCGATCCCCCATTCCAGGGCTAGACCTTTGCCTTGATGTGCTAATCTGATCCAAGGAGCAATGTCTCTTCACCCTACCCAGCCATAGGGAGTGTGCTGATACATAGGGAGTGAGCCCTAAATTCAGGGGACACTGGTACCAGGTGCTCCTGCCAGTCCTGAGCATCCCATTAACCCCCTACTCCTGCAGGATGGGCCAACAGCTTCACATCCCATTGCTGAGGTGTCACCTCCTGACCTCTGCTAACGCTTCAGTCTTTTCTCCCTGTCAAGGTGCAGCTCTAAGATGAAACCTCCATCTGGGCAAGGCATAAGGCTGGCATACCTTCTCCTGAGTCTGGCTTCCCTCTGCCTTCCCACCCCTCTCTGGAAGGACCGGGACTCCCTGATGCAGGAGGAGAAAGCCCATCAGACAGGTGGCAACTTGGTGCTGAGTAGGCAGGAGCAGCAGCTCAGCACTAAGCTCGTAAACCTCAAGAAGAAGGAAGTGGAAGCAGCCATAACTACGGGACAGTTTCCTCCAAGCATGCACTTCTTCCGGGCAAAGAGCCTCATTGATCAGAGCACGGTGTTCAGCATCTTAAAGCGCATGCCAAAAGGTAGGCTTGGCTTAAGGAGTCTCATCTTACTCATCCTTTCTCACCTTTTGCTTTCTGAGCTGGGACAAAACACGAGATGTGGGAGACAAGCTTATGAGAGCTGTAAATTGTGCTCATTGGGTTCCAGGAAAAGCCCTGACTCTGAGCTCAGGGGCGGGGTAGGGGGAGAGAGGAAGAGGGGGATGGATTGGATGAATACCCATTTCCAGCAATTGTGGCTTTTGGTTTAACTTACAATATGGATCCTTTAAGTCTTTCAAGAGTGGATAAGGGGCAGAGGAAGCAAAGACAACAAGAAATAGCAGACATCCCCATTTACTCAGCATGTTCCAGCCAGGGCCTCTCTTTTTCCCACATATACATTCCACAAACAGGCTACCAACCTTGTGTTGTTCTCTGTCTTAGCCAAAAGTGTTGTATCCCCCAAAAAGTGTTTCTGCAGGTGGTTCTGTGGCAGACCTGGAAGTCTACTGGAAAGTCTGGGGGCACTAGAGGAGGAAGGGGCTACCTCTAGCACTGGAAGTTTCTTTGCTTGTTGTGTACAAGCTAAAGCCTCTGTACCTCCAGCACTTAAGGTGGGCTTCTAAAAGGGAGAGGAGCAACTTTTTACATGGGCAGATAGTGACACAGCCAGGGGGAACAGCATTGAACTAAAAGAGGAGAGATTTAGATTAGAGTTTAGGAAGAAAGTCTTTACTCAGAGGGTAATGAGGCACTGGCACAGCTTGCCCAGAGAAGTTGTGGATGCCCGTCCCTGGAAGTGTTAAAGGCCAGGTTGCTCAGGGCCCCATCCAATCTTCCCAACTTCTCCCTCACTGTCTCTGCTGTGGGATGCAGATCCCTGTCTTGCAGCATCCTAATCTGTTACCATAAATGATTAGTATGTCAGAAATGCTGTCATCCTTTCATGGCTGAATTGAACAGTTAGGAATTTAAAACGCCCCTCTTCACCTCCAGTGTCACTGATACCAAGTGGGAGTCAAAACAAATAATTAACACTCTTCAATCCAGGTGATGTTAAAATGGGTTCTTGGAATCTTTGCAAGGGCCATAAGCTTTCAGGGCCAAGATCACATCCTCATAGCTGTTTGAGTAGGACTTGAGCCCCGGGGAGTTCCTGTTGTTTCAAGCACTATTGTAATTCCTGTTGCTGTTCACATCGGGAAGAAGGTGACATTGGCAGCCAGAGGAGGGTCAGACAGCTGCAGCATGCCCAGTCTGGTGCACCAGCTCTGCTGGGAGCTGCAACCACAGCTCCTCAGCATCTTTACAGCCAGACCCTCTCTAGTGGGAGATCACAGACATTAGACTCCATATTAGATTAGTCCACTATAAATTACAGTCTTGAACCTAATCTAATGTCAAATATATACCAGTCTTGTGTCTTGGTCTTGCTGTTCATGGTCTCCCTTTACCCCTAAGGGCATCAAAGCTGTTTTGACTAAGAGGTCTCCCCTAGACTAATAAAATACATCTCTAAGACTTCAGCTCTCACAGTATCTTCCCTTTACAAAGGTGAAGCTTAGTTCAAGTACCGATAACATCAGGAGTCTTTGGAAAAGGAGAGATTTCAGCAAAATGAAATGATAAGGAAGGTGAGCATGCAGAGGATGCTTCCTGTGCCAGGAAGACTGGCAGTTGCCAACATACTGCACAATAACAGAGTGTCCCAGAGGCCCTTCGTGCTGGCCAGCAGCAGATGCACAACGTAAGCGAGCATGCTTTTGGTAAAGCACAGAATAAAATTGTACTTCTGCATCTGAGTGCAATTCCCCAGTGTAACATGGTCTGGGATTTTGGTGTATGCCAGAGTTCAGAGAGCTGAAAGAAGAGACACGGACTAGACACAAAAATTGAAGCTGGGATCCAAACAGAGCTTTGCTTCAGGTGTGCTTTAGCCAGCATGCCTTGTAAACTGCTGCCTACTGTGAGAGTTCCTCTTTAAATCAGTGCAGCCGGAGCCAGCTCACAGCAAAGTCTGTCTGAAAGACCTTTAATAACTCGGAGCATTTTCCATCCCAGTGGAGAAGCAGAGCTCCCTATTGATTTCCCCCCTCCCTGTGCTCCCAGGGAGCTGTCACGCTCTGCCTGCCCAGTGTCTGATGTGGAGGGGGCCATGTCCTCCAGCCTGGGGGAGGCAGAGCAGCCGTGCAGTCCTTGCTGGGAGAGATCACTCACAGCCTTCTAGAAGCATTTCCAGATGCCCCTGGATGGGCAAACAAACTGTTATCACGTCAAACCTTCTCCCCAGCCGCCTGGACTTATCAGGATGTCCTTGTCCCCCACCAGGTGCTGTCCTCCACCTGCACGACTACGCCATGCTGAGCGTGGGCTGGCTGGTGTACAATGCCTCCTACCTCCCCGACTGCTACATCTGCTTCACCCACACGGGCTCCGTGCGCTTCCGCTTCTCCAAGCCGAGCCCTCCCCACCCTCTGCCGGCCCAGTGCTCCCAGTGGCTTCTGCTGGAGACCTACCGGAGACAGCTGAGCAACGTGACCGAGTTTGACAGAGGGTGAGTGAAGAGGGGTTGGTGCTCCACGGCAGCATTGTGTGTAGCCAGCAGGGTCATCCTGGTCCAGCTTTCCCGTTTGCTTGCTGCTCTGGAAGTGAGGAACTCCGTTTAGGGCTGTGCACATGAAAAAGCAAACAGCAGTATAAGAGCTTGATGGCTGCTGCTTTAAGTACACCAGGGACCTTAAGAACTGAATTCTTTGTGCACACTGACACGCTGGGGACAGTGGTTTAAGTAGATTTATGAGACCTGTCCCCACCTCAGCACCCAGGCTGGATGGACTCTCAATGTGGGACAGGGCTGCACGGTGCCTCATCCAGTGAGGTATGCAAAAACTGGATGAGGAAGCCAGGAGCTGAAGAACAGGCTCTCCCCAACAGCTCAAAAGTCATTTGCAAAGTAATTGTTTTCATTCAGAGCAAGAAGTTGGGCAAACGACTTATGTTAATTACTGCACTGGCAAAAACCCCTCAAACTTCCCAAAATAAAACCCAACCCAGCTCTCCCTCCAAACACCAAACTTGTTTTCTGAGGACTGCCTTTGAAACCCCACTGGCACCCAGCACCTGGAAGCACGAGGCATTCCTTCCCAACAGGACCCTCAGGCACCAGGAACTGCAGCTCACCCTCCTGGGCACAGGAGCCCTGCCTGGTAGAGCTCCTTCCCCCCAAACACCCTCCTGCTAACAGAGCTTCTGCCCTTACAGGCAAGGCTCCTGCAGATGTCCAGGAGCTCACACAACTCCCCAGAGCATCACTCACCCTCCTGCCTTTTATCAGGACCAGGCTGTTCTGAACCACCTAGCATTTAATCACTTACAGGTGGCTGGCAAGAGCCTGGCTCCCCCTCCAGCCAGTGGTGATGGGAAGACAGAATCCTATCTCCCCATCCAGGGGCCATTGATCCCGGGACAAAGCCCCGCTGAAAAGGCCAAGAGGAAGCCTGCAGTTCTGCCGCGGTGTGTGGGGGGCTGGAGAGAGCACGCTAAATAATGCATGAAGGCAGACACTGAGCGATGAGGACAAAGGAAAATATTGAGTAGCCATCCATTCAGAGGGCACCGCTGTCCGTGGCGCTCCGGGGGCTGGGGTCCTGCAGGAAAAAAAAGAGTGTGGGGTGTCATGTAATGACAGACAGTATTGCCATGCCAACACACAAGGAGAGGGCTGGATTAAGGCAGTGCAGATGACCCTAATTCCTGCATTCCCGAAGTGAAACTTGGTGGGTTTTACTGCAGTGCTCTTCAGTGAGGTTTTGTGCTCTTAAAGAGAGACCTTTTAACTCTTAGTGAGCTGGTATCCCCTCCACGTGGAAGCTGTCTGGGCTCTGTGCCCTGCAGATCTGGGAAGAAGGTCAGGTTGAGAAGCTGAAGCTTCCAGACTCGTGGCATGGTATTGCCTTCCCTCCCCAAAACCAGCAATGGGCAGGGCAGAGGGGTCTGACTCTTGAGGGCATCCACCATCCCTCTCTTATGGAGGTCCAGAGGGAAGGAGAAAGTGATGGCAGACCCTGCGCTCTTGACCTTTTGTATCCTGAGGCTCAACTGCCTTGACACGTGATGGACGAAATAATATCCAGTGAGAAGTCACTCATCTCTGTCTTCCAAAGAGAAAACTGGTTCTCCATTAGCTCCCTTCCATTTCTGCTGGGAGTGATGAGGAAGGAAAGATGACAGCGCCAGCTCTCTTCAGCCTCACCAGGAGACCCATAAATCATGTGCAAGAGATTGGATTTTGAAACAGCTTCACTTCCTTAAAGCCCAAGCGATTGCACTGGGCATTTAGAACTGTCTTAGGAGCAACCCTTCATTGCACTTGGTTTCAGTTGTGTTTCCGTGGCGTGATTTTCGTGATTCCGTGACTTTCTGGCAGAGGCTAAAGGCCAGGGCATCCTGTACACCTGGGTGACTGGAGCTGTGCATTGTGCGCTTCCCTCTGCTCCTGTGTGGAAACACTTGTTTCCAGAGGCAGTATTGCCACATTCCTCTTCTTTTGTGTTTGTCTGACAATGTTTAGTGGCCACAAGTCAGAGCAGGACTTCAGAGTGGCAGGCACTGCACAGGGCACAAGACAGAGCCCTGCTGCAAGGGTCTTCCCAAATGTGGAGGGGAAACCAAAGCAGAGGCCAAGGAAGTGATTTTCCTCAGCAGACGTGTGCCTGAGCCAAGTACAAACTTGGATCTCTCGCATCCTGGGTGCTCACTTACCCATTTGAGTATGTTGTCCTTCATTTCTTCTCCTTCCGTGTTCATCACCACAAAATCACAGAGGAGCCATTGCACATAATGTGCAAACACACCAACAGCAGCCACACTGAGGCACTTCCCCTCCTATTTTCATCTAATCCCTGGGTACTAGTCTAGGGGTTAGGAATGTTTTTGGCCGTCTGGAAATAGGTCTCTAGCCAGGAATAGGCCCCAATCTGTTCTGCTTCTCAGTTTCTGGAAACTCTCCCAGTCTCTTGAACATGTGCATCCCAGGCTACCTCTATCCTGCACTCCTCTTTGCCCTTGAGCACTGACAAGCTGAGAGAAAGCAGATGTCAGAGGAAAGAACGGATGGATAGTTGGGTGGTTTCAAGGAAGTGTCAAGGGAATATGGCAGCAGGGAAAGGCTCTCATGCAAGACAGGGTGGATCAGCAAAATGTGAAGGAACAATGGAAATGTTTCTGAGACACTACACCTCTTTCACCTTACAGCATTTCTGACCAGGAAGGGGCGGAAGAAAGGGGAATCTGCATAATTTGTGCTGTTTGCATTTTTAGGTACATATACATATGTGTGTGTGCTTTGGAAGGGACTCCTTTTATTTGTTTCCCTCAAGAGAAAGTCTAATCATTCCTATTCAAAACACACATCTCATGGGCCAAGACCCTGGAGTATTGTGTTACTGGTAAGCTTCCAAAAGGATGCTGTTAGGAGAGCCAGGAGACCGTGGGCCAAGGGACAGCGAAAGGAAGGGAATTTTGCTTTCATACTTAAAAGGAAAAACAATCCACACTTATTTTCTTCACAATCAATTACGATACAGGAGAATGTCATTCTTTCCCTCAAGAGGCAACGTAATGGCTACCATCTCTAAAGCAAGAGCATGCCCCCGGATATTTAGGGAAGCAGCATTGACATTCCAGATATTTGTAAAATACCACCGCACACCCCCCGCCAGCAGCCCAAGGATTGAGGCTGTGCCCAGCAGAGCTCTCTATCACCAGGATGAAGTCATCTGTGAGGGAGCTGACACCACGGCCGAGGCTGCAGGGACAACTCCCCTGGGCGCTGGCGGCTGCCCGGGCCGCCATCACCTTCCCCTCTGTGTCCTCTGACTGCCTTATCTCACAGAAAAATAGGGCAGTGTGTGCATTACGAGGGGAAAAAAGGGAATAAAAACCCACTACAGAAACAAAGCACTCTGCTCCCTCTACAAGTCTCCCCTTGGGGAGAAGAAGAGGGGATGAGAGAGAGCTAGAGAAAGCGAATGAACCACATGTGACAGATGTTAGTCACACTATTTAATGCACCACTGGAAGACATTTAGATACTACGGTGAGGAGAAGGGGCATAATTACCCATCGAGAACAGAAAGAGAAGCAGGAAAAAGAATCCCTTTAAAAACAAGGCAACAAAACCTTTCACTTCTGTATTATATAGCACAGGAAAGGAAAACGGGGGAAGAAAACCAGGAAAAGAGAAAGCAAACCCACAGCAGAAAATAAATAATCCTTGGCTGGTCATTTTAGCTGTGCCCCTTTGGGCATATGCATTGCAATAGCATTGTTCAGTGCATATATGACATGACATGGAAGGCTATTTGTAGTCTGCACCTGATCACTGGCAAAGGCCCATTCCAGAAAAGAAGCAAAAAAAAAAAAAAAAAAAAAAAAAAAAAAAAAAAAAAAAAGTATTTATGAAGCATTGGTTCATCTGCATGAGCTACTGATGACAAAAACCCCCGAATCCTTAGGACATTATCTGGTTATCAAGGATGGATCACTATTATGCAATAAATCTTCAACAGTTGTAAGGATCAATAATCAGTCTCAAAGGGAAGGGGATTATAAAGAGGAGCACAATTTGATTTATGTGCTTTTAGGAGCAGGGTGTTGTGGGGATTTATTGCTGTTTCTAGCCCAAGAGCACAGGCTAAGTAAACGACCACGAATTTGTACAGCCAGATTTAAAGGCAGGGAGCGGAGCCCTGCGTGCGCGCATCGCTGGAGGAGCCGAGTTCTCACAGGACAAGGGGAGAAGGTGGTGGGAGCCCGACTAACCACCCATCCTTATCTGAAACAGAGCTGCCTGGAGTGGCGAGAACGGGCTTGCACGGCCTTTTGATCCACGGGGAGGTTTTTCCCTCGGTGCTCGCAGCGCCGGCGGGAGCAGCCCCGCTCGGCTCCCGGCTCCGGGCAGGTGCTCTCCGCCGGCGTGCGGAGCTGGAGGGGAGCTGCCCTTCGGCCAGGAGGGAAGGGGAAAAATCTCTTTTCCCCAGCTCTTCCCACACGAAACCTCCCCGGTGAGCAGCAGCACACCCTTTCTGCCGGAGGCTGCCTCCCTCTCCGCAGCTCGGGCAGCTGGATCAGCGCCTTCCAAGATGCTCCCGGCTCCTGCCTTCCTGGTTTCTGGGGCGATGCCGCGGTGTCTCCCACCGCTGCGTGCTCTCGCTGCCCACCCCTTCCGTGGTCCGGCTCGGTCTTCTCCGGTTGCATGGATTACTGAGCAGTGGTTGGGGTTGCCCAGTGTCCTGTGATAATGGCACCAAAGCCCCCATTGTAATGCATGGGAAGGCAGAGCCCAAGTTGCTGTGGAAACCTTAACTCTGAATTTTCCTGACTGCTGAGCATTTAAAATCTCATCCTTAACAGCAGGAGCATCTCTTTACGTACAGGTTTGTTCCTGGCAAAGAAATTAACAGAGTGAGGGAGAAATGAAACTGCAGCCCCTGGAAGAGAATCCTTAGAGAGTGAAAGAGCAGGCAAATCCTGGGGGAATGGGCTCTGTTTTATGGGCAGGATGGAGGGATTCAAAAGGCATATCTGCCCAGCATGTCTTAGTTTATGAATTTGGACCAGATCACATTTTACGTCTGTAGGGGGGCTGTGGGGGTTTAATTCCATCCAGTGTCCTGGATGAAGATAATAAGATCACAAATCAAAGCCACACCTCCCATATAACAGAGCAGAGCACTGCACGAGGATGGGGGCCAAGACATCAAACAGGAAACATTATTAAAGATCAGTAGCTGTTCTTGAGGGGAAACAATATACTCAGATGAAAGCTGAAGCATGGCTGAAAGTACTTCTACCTAAACTTGCTTAGTCCCTGACACGAGATAAGCACTGTGCCAGCAAGAAAACCGATCTGTAGGTGCTGTGATGGCTTCCATTTCTCCACCCAGGAATGAAGTGAATCACCCCTGCATTGCCATTTAGACTTTGCCCACTGGTATGAGAAATTTATTATGAGCTACTCTTCAGGTGGAAGAAGGGGGGCTTTTGCCAGAGGCAAGGCTTCAGGTGGGATGAAGGCTATCAGCTTGCCAGAGGGTGGTGGTGTGGCACAGATGTTCACCCTGTCCTAAATGCAAGCTGTCACCCACAATTACATAATCTTGTGATTTACTGATTCCCTTAAACTCTGCTTGATAAAACAACCCACTGTCTCTCTGGACTTCCAAAAGAGGCTTATGTGCCAGCTGAGTGTATGGAGGAATAAATACATTTCTGTCATGCCAAGGAAAAGCCAGGACTGAGATTCCTATCAGCTGTTTCCCTGAAGTAGCTATCAGCAAGGCAGGCAGGGCATCAGGTTTGCTCTCACTGGTGGGGAAAAATGATTTCTGATTCGGAATTGTTTTCCCCTTGCCTTTTTCAGATGGCATACTCTGACAATAGAAAGGTACCAGGACAACTTACGTGCTCAGTAGGCAGGTTGGTGGTGGCCCAGCCCATGGCATCTCCTGTAAACTCAGTCTGCCTTTTAGGTACTGAACAGAGGGTCAGGTGTTGTAACATTTTATGTGCATTGAAGATTCTTGGGAAAATATGTTGTCTGCAGGAGTAATGTGCATGCCTGCTTTCAGATTAGGGATACCCTGGGCAGCAGAGCGTAATTGATACAAAAGCACCATACTTGCTTTTGTAACTCTATTCCTCCTCAAGATTTTGCCCTTGAGAAAGGGAGGGGCAGGTCTTAAACACCTACTCCTACCCTGCTTATAGCTCAATGTGTACCATATGAATTCTGTACCAGCCATTAGAGGAGTAAATACAGGTGGCAGAAAAATGACCCGAATGCTTCCTCATTGCACCAGTCGCTGTTATGCCTGTTGTATTGCAGTGCCAACAGGCTCTGTTTGTTCTCCTCATTCCTTCTCTTCTCCCTTTTCTATAGCTTGCTGAGAAACCTGACCCTGGTGACAGATGCCCCTGAGCTGGCCTACCCCTCTCAGGCTTTCATTTGGAAAAGATTTGAAGAAATCTTTCTCACTGCCTCTGGACTTATCTGCTATGCACCTGTGTTCAAGGCCTATTTCTACCAGGGGCTGCTGGAGCTCTATGAAGATAACATACAGTATGTCGAGATAAGAGCTATCCTGCCCGCGGTACGTGGGGTTTGGCTTCTCTAGTAGTCTTTTAAATCCCTTTTTCTCCATAACCTTTCTCAAGCCCTATCTTGAATTTAGTTTTTGGATGTTTGCCTACCTGCCCTTCTAAGGATGCTGGAAAACCTTGATCATATTCAAAAGTCTTTCTTGGAGATTTGCATAGGGAAGGGCTTGAAAGTGAGGGATTCTTTGTTCTTAATGGCTAAGGGAGATACCTGCTGTGACACCAGCACAAAACTACAGTGTACAGTGAGACTGGGAGCTGTGTCAAAACCTTGCTCATTGGGAAGATGCAGCTCAGTTTTGTCTGCACCAGAATCACGTGTTCTGTGGCAGCTATTCTGAACAAGTTTCCTGTCTTGAATAGAGACTTATTCTGGAATAGTTTATGTCATTTTAAACCCTCGGCTTATTTCAGAATGATTGCTCTGAACAGGCGAGTTAATCAATTGGAAAAACACAACCTTCCACAATTTGCAGACAACTTAAAAATTTAGCTGTGTGTCTGAAGTATGAACTGCTCCTTTCATTGCTACTAACACCAAAATCTGCTGGTAATGGTTCAGGCGTTTCTCCCTGCGTGTCACCCAGAGCTGGTCAGATTGTCCTACAAACCTACTCTGCCCTAACGCCTCCCCAGGCACCAGCAGACCACACCAATATGTGTTCCCACTTTCCCAGTGACAGTTTTGTCACTGCAGACATGCCTTTCCCATACAATTCTCCAGCCCAGCTCCACGCAGGACTCCATGGGGGTGGGAGTTCTGTCAGAGGGGCAGATGATTTACCAAAACAAACACTCTGGGTCTGCTGGTCCTCACCACCCATGTTCTCAGCAGTCCACTACAACGGGACTGGAGCTGCTGTGCGAGGTCCCTCCAGCAGCACCTGAAGGACCAGGTGGCGGTGGTTCGTGCCTGGGAATGCAGGTGGCAGCTTGCTGCTGGCCCCACGGCATCCAGCGGATGCACCAGCTATGCTGATGTCCTGCTGGCATCCCAGCTCCTGAGCGTGCCTGCCAGCAGCTTCCTTAGCTCACAGCCCATGCATGCCATGGCTGGTGGGCTCCAGACAGCTGCAGAGGAATATCTGTGCCCCAGCAACCACTGCTGCTGCTGGGCAAGCCTTCACAGCCACCCCGCCAGCAGACAGGCAGGTGCTGTCACAGGTTTGGAGGCTGATCTGGCTTTGTCCTAGCAGCTGGGGAGCGGGGCTGCTGACCCTGCCCTGCTGCAGCTTGGGCTGGCCCCACAGCAAGATAGGGCTCAGTCTCAGGGCTGCAGGCCACTGCTCTGCAGTGCCTGAGAGGAGAAGGATATATTGCAAAGGGGGGGAAAAAAAAAGGGGTGTGGAGAAGGCCACAAAGTTTACGTGTGTCTTACTTTGCTGGGGGTTGCCGTGAGCCGGTTGCTCAGAACTCAGCTGCCACCTGTCTTTGGGATACCTGGAGAGAGAAAACAACAGCAGTGTCAAAATGCCTGTGCTGTGAGGCAGTTCGAGCGCTGGCATCCCCTCAGGCCACCCAGGTTTCCAGGCCAAGAGTATCTGCCATGGTACAAGTGCGTGGGCCTGACTGGAAAATACCCTGCCTTTTCCATCAGCCCTTAGACACGGTGGTAAGCCCTTTTGACGAGAGGCTTGGCAGGGAAGATTCGCTTCCCATCCAGCTCCTGATGCTGGCGGTAGCCGTGGGAGCCTGCAGAGCCCTGGGGCTCGCTCGCAGCCGGCAGCTGACGTGCTGTGAGCTCCAGGCAGGCTGCCTGCAGCCCGGGCACCACGGCAGGGAACACCAGGAGCCGCACCACGCTGGGATGGAGGGCAGTGTGGGCAGCGAAGGGACAGCTAGGCTGAAGCCGGGGTGAGAGGGCAGGTAATGCTTCGTGGTGAAAGTCAAGGTGAGCAGGGTGTGATGGGAATAGCAAGATGCTTGTGTGGCTGGAGATCCTCCACGAAGCTCGGACAGCAGCGCTGACACTGCAAAAGCTCTCCTTGCAGCAAAGCCTGCCAGAAGCGGCCCCTGAGGTAAAGTAAATGAAAACTGGGATTTAGTGCGAAACAGCAAACATTGTGGAAAAGCCCCCTAAGCCCAGCTGTGTTTGCAGATTCAGCTGTGTAAAGTCTCACATTCCCATGGGCTGCAGCTGGGGAAAATTCCCTCTGAGCATCTGCAGCTGCCCCACGGCTGCTGGTGCCTGCAGGGGGGACACCCTGTTGTGTCGGGGTGCGGGGCTTTGCGAGGGGCATCCTTGCACGGGACAGCTCCAGAGAGGAAGTTAGGGGGTAAAGTGGAGCAGTTGAAGGCTGGAGGAGAAAGGTGACAGAGAAAAGAATGGTGAGAAGGGTGAGAGGAGAACCGATGGAGTGGTTTCAGCCACTGTCTGTGAGTGACTCCAGGCAGGGCCTTTGTGGGTTCGTATCAGTGGGGGCATTCAGGGTCTCCACCCCTGCTGAAATCAGGGCAAAAGCCCTGAGAAAAGCCCTGAGAACAGCCCTGGTAGTGAGGAACCTCCAGAGCAAGTTGATGAGAGAGAGCATGCCAAAAGGATTCCTTTTCCCAGTTTGCAGCCAGAGACCTGGGAAAGCATGGCAAGACTAAATGACTGACTCAAGGTCATGAAGCAAACCTCTGGCGGAGGGGAGCAGAAGCCCAGCTCAGCTGGTAGCTTATGGAGCTCAGCCATCGCGTGCCTTGGGGCTGCCTCGGCTGACAGACTGCCACTGCAAGGCACAGAGCGTGTGTGAGCCGCCAGACAGCTGGACAAAACACTCCAGCATTTGATACAGACACGAGTAAGAGGTCACAGTCTCGGCTGGGTACTCAAGGGCGCTTGCTTGCCACGTCTGAACATGGAGAAACTCATATCACATGGGAGGGAGGAAAACCATTCCTTGGTTCTTGCCAGCTTTTAAAGGCTTGGAGAAGAAAATGTTCTGCACAGATTTTACTGCTTTTGTTTTCCTGCCCTGCTCTCAGGACCATAGCACTTTGCTTCTCCCAAGGTTTTTGTCAGTTCATTTCTCCCACCTTCCCGTAAAACACCTCTTCTAACCACTGCTTGTCACGTGCTGTTCACGCTGCAGGTGTATGAGCTGGATGGCACCCGGCACAACAAATCGTGGTCTGTGGCAACCTACCGGGAAGTGACCAGGCAGTTTGTGAAGGAGCACCCAGACTTTGTTGGAGCCAAGATTATATTTGCAGCGCACAGGTAGAGGCTGAGCATGGCTAAGAGCGCCTGTGCCATGTCGGAGGCAGGCAGAGGGAGGACCGGGCCGGGAGAAGCAGCGCTGAGGGCTGGGCTGGAGTGCCACAGTTGGTTGGCAATGTCCATGTGCATTCATAGACCCCGGGTGTTGACTCCTGAAGCATTCCCTGGCATGTGTAAAAGGCTGAGGGTGAGAACTCATCTATATAAGTCTGTGTACGTGCGAAGCGAGCAGGGTGAGCGCCAGAGGAGCGTCCGTGAGCCCTGGCAGCGGGAATGAGCCAGGGCAGGGCTGCCTGTGTGCGTGTCCAAGCCGTGCCTGCTCTCTTCCTGAGGCTGGACTCACTCCCACTCCGTGCAGAGACAGCAGTGACAGCAGTGCCCGAGTATGGGCACTCGGTGTGGCAGAGCTCCCCGTGGGACCCTGCAGGCGCTGCTCCCCGGCAGCCTGTGTACGGGATGTTCGTGCTGCTGCCCGGGCAGGCGGGCACAAGGCTGCTCTCCAAGTCAGCCAGATGCCATGAAGTCATGTGAGGTGATGCTCAGCAAGGACAGCAGACCTCTCAGCAGTCTCTGGTTTGGCACAATGAGCTTTCCAGTTCAGAGCTGGCTTGCCTCTCTGGCCAGCTTGGGGTATGGACACAGTCTGCAAAATGCACTGAGAAGTTTAAGTCTGATAGGGCTGGAAGAAACCTAAATGTAAAACTCTCTTGAAATGCAGTTACTGTCTCACCTCCCAACAAAACAGTCGGGAGGAAAGAAAAACAACTAAACATTTTCTCTCCACACTGCTGTGTTCCCGTCCCTGCTTGGTAAGTGGGAAAGCCAGTGAGTTAGACAAGCATGCCTCAACTCAAGTGACAGCAGGGTCTAGCCAGGCATTTCCTGGTCATTCATGGGTTTCCTTTCATAACATCAATTTTCTACTGCCGTTCCTCTAGAGACCTGAAGCTGGTTGTCAGCTTCAGGAGCAACTTGCATTTTGGAAATGCCCCTGGGGGCCCCATTTCACAACTCAAACCCCGACAAGGCAGGCCCACGGGAGTCAGCTTCTGCAGCACTTTCTCTCTCTTGCTCTCTAGGATGCTGAATGTTTCCCAGATTAAAGAAGCCATCGTCACTGCCATGGCACTCAGAGCCCGCTTCCCAGACACCCTGGCAGGCTTCGACCTGGTAACTGTATTTCTTCTGGGGCTTCACATGAACCCCTGGTGTTACAACCACATATATACCATGGCATGTGTTGTATACCAGAGCCAGAACCTGCGCTGCCACACTGAAATCAGCATTAATGAATTGCAAATCCTCCAGCTTGGGATTTTGTTCGGTGTAATTGACAAAATCCCCTGAAAGAATCAGCTCCCTACCCCACAGCATTGTAATTTCAGCACAGCTGGCACCTCATTTATTAGGGCTGCAAGTCCCTCCATCTTCCCAAGCATGCTCAAAAATACCTTTTTGCCTTCCCCCAGGTTGGTAATGAGGATGAAGGTCATTCTTTATGGGACCTGAAGGATGCCCTGACCATCCCATATTCCATGGGGGTCAACTTGCCGTACTTCTTCCATGCTGGGGAGACTGGTAAGCATGAGGACTCAAGGCTTGTTACTGCTGGCAGAGGCAAGACTGAAGTCTTGCAAAGAGCAGAAGCAAGCCTGGCTTGCTTGCTGGCTGTGTCTATAGGGTTTGTGTGTGTATACATGTGTGCATAACCAGTTTCCCCTATGCTTCTCCCCATATCAGTTTGGAGCTGTGGCATTCCCACAGGACCCCTCCCTTACCTACTCCCTGCTTTTGACTGTAGGTGTCACATTGCTCAGCATCTTTGACCTGGTGTGACAAGGAGTCACGTGTAAGAGTTATTGCTGGTAGCCATTTCCTCCTTGGAACTGCACTCACTTCTCATCCACAACAGCAGCAGAGTGCCCCAGCCATTATTTTACATTTTAAGGTGAAATAAAGTTTGAGCCAGGCTTGAGGCTTAACTGAACAGGCTCATCAAAGTAACTGATGTACCATTCATTCCTGGGGCAATGTGTTATTATTGGCAACGTATTATTCAGTCTGGGTGGGTGGGATTTATCCTGACCACGTGTGAGAGCCATGTCTAACTTGTACCTTGTGTGTTGCACGTTGACATCTACAGAAAAAGTGTGGTTGGTTACCCTGGGCTCCCTTTATAGCCACAGGCAGGAGCAAGCACTTGTAAGCCACAATACATCTCATCCTAATGCACAGGCCAATAATTATCCCTTCTCTCCATTGACAATTAATGGAGTCCAGCATAATTAGCTCAGCTGTAAGAGCAATACTGTAAATATCCAAAGCCAGGTGAGATGAGTGGGTATCTCTATGCTGGGCCATATCCGGGGCAGATTTAGATCCCCGTTTCACTGAAAATGCAAGTGGAAACTCTGAGCATGAGCAACCCTCTCACCTCACAAGTGGGACATCTATTAACAAAATCATCTAGCAGTTTGAGAAGTTTTATTTCCTCACAGCACTGCAGTGACTCTTATCTGTCTCTGCTCAGACTGGCAGGGCACCTCTGTTGACAATAATGTGCTGGATGCATTGCTACTGAATACCAGCAGGATTGGCCATGGACTTGCTCTCACTAAACACCCAATAGCCAAAAGTTTGTCTCTGAAGAAGGATATTCCTGTAGAAGTCTGTCCCATCTCCAACCAGGTATGTTGTTAAAACCTTAGGTCTTGTGGCTGGGTCATTGGAAAGGGGTTGACCATAACTGTGAGGGTCAGCTGGGTGCCACCTACGAGTTTTGATGCAGACAGGCTGGCTTAGTTTCCTTTGCACCACCTTTTACCTCAGTTTGCTACGCAGACACACACACTGTGAGTATATATAAGGCTTGTAATGCCAGTCAGCAAAAAAGAAAATTAAATTCCTATTCAGAGGAACTTGGGAAGGCAGTCCTCCCTAGTGGAGATGAGGCCCAGAGCCACAGAGGTGTCTTAAGAGACATAATTGAAAATACTTCAAAGCCAGGAGGGCCAGAGGCTGAGAAGCTGGGATTGTAACTGGAAGTCCTTGGTTTTGCAGAATTCATAACCAGTGGGAACTCTTCTGCAGCACATTAGGATGGTGCCATTGTCCCCTGGGGGCAGCAGAAAGGATGCTTTGGGTGGAGATTTACTGGTGTGAGCCGTAAGGGAGAGAATCCTGATACCAACTCCACACGCCATGAGCTAAGCATTACAGCAAATGTGTAACCAAAAGATTGCTCCTGAATTGCTCACAGTCAATTGTTCTAAATAAGCACAAGTTATTCACCCCACTGGCCTTGAGGAAGGTGATTTATTTAAGAAATTAATCTCTCTGTATAGGCAATGGAGACAAGCTGGTTCCTCCTGCAGCAGTTCAGAGCAGAGGACACTCTGAACATCCCTCTGGAGGCTGTCCCTCCCTGAGCACACTGACACAGGCAGGTGTGCAGTGTGACCCAGCTGTAGCAATAACCTGGCGTGGTTGTTGTTGTTGTCTCCCACTCTTCCCCACCCAGGTCCTGCTGCTGGTAGCTGACTTGAGGAGCCACCCCGCAGCTGACCTCATGGCTGAGGGGCACCCCATTGTGATCAGCCCCGATGATCCCCCTATCTTTGGGGCAAAGGGGGTCTCCTATGACTTCTACGAGGTGTTCATGGCCATCGGAGGGATGAATGCTGACCTGAGGACCCTGAAACAACTTGCACTCAACTCCATAAAGTAAGTTCATCACCTCTCTCACCTAGTCATAGTAATCATAAGGAGACCATCAGCTTGCTCCCCTTGCTTGCATTTGGGTTTTGGCCTGAATCTCCTCTGCCACACGAGCTGGGCTTTGTTAATCCGGAATCTCCTCTGTGTGTCTTCTCCAAAGGCAGGACACAGGGACCCCAGAGGCTCCTCTGCCTGTGCTCTCAAGTGTCTTTCTCTTACTCCATGCCTCAGTGTATTCCTCCTTTTCCATCCTTTGTGAACTTGCCTCCACCACCTGGTTCTGAGTTTGGGAGAAATCAATCGTATGTCTTTGTATCCCTTGTCTATTTCTGCCAAAATTTGGCTTGCTGCAGTGTTTGCCATGACTTGTCTGGGAAACACAGGAAAACAATTAGCATTTAGTTTGAGTGCTTAACCACTTTTTCTATTAACTGGACAGCTCTGAAATAAAATACTCCAAAAATACTTTGGATATGATGCCCAGGGTCTTCCTGCACATTCCTCAGCTCTTGCCTGTTTGCCAAATCCTGTGCCAATCCTCAAGGCTATCCCAAGTCCCCACATGGCCAGGGAGACAGCAAATACTCTGATTTCCCAGTGGTCTGGACAAGCTCAGGGCACGTCTGAAAGCAGCAGCAGTGCTGTCTGTTCTGTACTAGTCACTGGGTGCTGCCCAGAGAGCCTCCAGCTTATGCAGACTGAGCTGTTTGTCCTCCTGCTGCAGGATTCAGGAGCTGCTGATGTGGCCGTGGTATTTCTTGTCCGAAGTGGGCTCCAGGCTCTTTACACCATGTTACTCTCTGTGGCCTAGGCATGTCCTGCAAGGGTTAATCTCTTGCTGCCTCCTGCCTTTTCATTTTGGTGCTGCTCCTGCTCCTGAAATAGCTGTCCCCTTGTCTCCTGCCTGATACTGACTTTTGTCCTCCTCGCAGATACAGTGCCATGCTACCGGATGAGAAAGCGAAGGCCAAAGAGGTCTGGCAGAAAAAATGGGACCAATTTGTGGCTGACCTATCTGATAGCTTTATAAGGCAGCTGTAGAGAGGACAAGGCTCATCTCAGAAGGCATTTGGCAAGCTAGAGTGAGCCAGACTGATTGCTAAGAGGGAGACTGCTTCTTCCATGTGACCTGAGCAGATGAACGGATGTCAAAGTCTCACCTGGCAGTGGATGACTCTGGTAAGCCAGGCTTAATGGGCTTAAAGCTAAGAGTCAGCTGCACCATCCTGTGAAAGTCATGGACTGGAGGTAAAAGGGAGCAGTGAGCCTTTGTAGCACCCACAAGAAATCCCCCCTCTCAAAAGAGTCAAAACAATTAAAAATTGCCAATGACCAAATCCCGACATCCTTATTCAGGAAAAACACGCTTTCCAATTAGAGTCAGCAGGAGGTTGCCAACACGAGGATCTCTGAATTTTGCCTTATCATTACAAAATGCAGACCTTGTCTGGAAGCAGCTAAGACAAACATCCAACCATTTGGGCCACTGACCTTCAAGAGAGCAAGGACTGAAAATGACTCTTGTTATGTTTAACCCTGGGCCTGCTGCCAAAATAGCATTGCTAGGTCGAAGAACCAGTCATAGGTCTGGTGGCTGCTATTTCAGGACCTACCATGGCTGCAAACAAGCTGGTGGAACTTGCTCCCAGAACATTTAAGCCTGGTTGCACAGTGATCGTAAAGCCAGAAAAGAGGTGCCTCAGTTGCCAGCCGTTTTTTTACTACGAAGTCTTTTCCTGTCCTCTGGTCAAAAGGAAGACAAAACACATTTCAGGTTAAGTCAAAAACATCCTGGCTTCCCAGACCCAGCTTGATTGGAACTATCCCCGTGCACAAGGCCATGTTAACACAGGCATTTATAGGAAACACCTTTTGGTTTCAAGGGGTTCCACTACCAGCCTTTGTTGCCCAACTCATCATGCAAATGGGGCCTTATTCAGCCTGTCAGAGAGATTTTCACCTTGGTAAAGAACTGCTGAGGATATCCACAGTGCTCAATTGGACCTCTGTGGTTTCCAGCTCCTTGGCAAAAAACTAAAACTACACAAGAAATAGTCTCTAGACAAGCAGATTCACTTTCTTAACATCATCATCATCCAAAAAACCCAAAAAATCTCAATCAGGTTGCTAAATATATTCAGAAAATCCCTTAAGCACACCTACCCTAAGCATGCAGCCAGGATCAAACAGCATCTTTCCCTGACTTCAGTACAACTATGCTGGTTTGCATCAGCCAAGGAAGACTTGACAAAAGTTCCTACTGAAAGACATCTCCCTCCTCTGAACCACAGACTTGCAAAGACTGTTTTGTTTCCTAATCTGACCAGCCTGGGCCAATTGGCTCTCTTTATGCTTTCTGTTAATTGTCTCAAGCTGCCTGGCCATAGTGTTTATTTCCACTGACCTTGGCCAGAACACCTTAGCAGGAGGCAAATGCACTTATTACAGAAGTGGATCAGGCTGCACAGCCTGCATGCCCTGTGTTAAATTGCCCACAGTTCACAGGCTGCAACTTCAACTCTGGTTATCCCAAAGGAAAAAAAACCCAACCAAACCGAACACACTACAAACCCCATCACAGAACACAAATAAAATCACAACAAGCCACACGTGTGTGCATTGCAGAAGGCAGCAGCACAAACCCCAGAAATGAAACAGTGAGCACCCAGTCACACACGCCCCTTGCTCACTGGGGGGGTTGAAGTGCCTCACACCCCCAGCCCTTTTCAGCCACAGCTGTCTCTACTCCAGCTCTCTCTGCTCACACCCCCAACATCTTTCTCTGAAGCATTCTGATGCTTTTTTTTCAGGCTGACCTTTCCTGGGCCTGGATGCAGATTAGCTCCTGGGAGGAGCTTTATACTAGAGGAGTAGCCAGAGCAGAGCCACCCTCCCTCCTCCTCCATGGGTGTTGCATACGCAGCTCAGACTAAAGTCCCCAGGGGAGGCTTTGATCATGGCCAGGTTATAAATGCTGACTTGGGAAATGCCTTACATGCAATGCTGCTGAGGAGAATCGCTGCAAACAAGCAGAATGGCTTCCAACCAGTGACCCAAAGCCACGTCCCTCTCAGCAACCTGATCTTTCAGCTTTGCTATATGTGGATGGAGGAGGATCTTTATTTGCCATGAGTTGATTCTCCCCTAAATAAGCCTCTTTGCTGCCAAGGTGAAGCTAGTCATTAGAGAGCCATCGTGGGAGGAGCTGAGCTCCTCAACACACAGGTTGACCCATGCCCCTTCCTTTTTTACCACAGAAGGAGAGCTTTCAGCTCTTCCTGCACGTGGTCTCTCGAGGTCTTGAACCATTTTTTTGTTACCTGTAGTCCTCCTTTCTCCTCATTACCTGCAGTAGTTGCAGGGCTAGAGCTTCCATTTGCCAAATGCTTGCTAGAACCAGTCTACCTGTTGTGTCCAGTTTGTTATTGCCTTCCTAGGAAAAGGAAATTTCATGCTTTCCTGTTGTGCACAATGGCCCTTTACCTGCTTCACAACTGTGCTGTGATGGGGCCAGGTGCCTGGAGCCACCAGTGTGTAATGCTGTTTGGGGTTACAGCAGAATTGGGTTTCTACAGAAATCCCAAGGGTTCAAAATGACACAGGTCTGAGGCACCTTCAGATGCAGCCCTCAAAAAGGTGAACCTTGACTCTGCAGGGCTATGTCTGCATTTGGGACTGGCTTAGCAGCCCCACTTCTGCTGAAGGTATCCACCTCAGGGGTGGGCAGAGGGCAGAAACTTTTCCATCCTGATCATGTATGTCTGTTTAAATGTGAACCTGCACCACACGGAGGGGCTGACTCCAGTGGTGTGGCCTTCCTTAGATCCCTCCTTGCAGTGGGCATTGCCATGTGTGGTGACTGGGGCTTCCCAAGCTTCCTCTGGCAGCAGATGGGTTCCCACCATATTTAGGGCCTTGGTGAGGGTGACAGAGGGAGGGCCAGCCTGCTTTACTGCTGGGAATCTGCTCTTCCTCAGAGCACGCCTTAGTTCGGAGGAAGGTGCAAAGTGAGAAACCCAGCTGCATGCTCGCCTCTCTAACTCCAGGTGTGCAAAAAAGGAGGAATTTAGGCTGGACCACAGCAGTTATAAAAGATCAATCCATTCAGCTCCAAAGCTTTGGGTAAATTTGGCTGCAGGGCTTCAGTGAGACTCGGCTTTTAGCAGCAGTATTTCAAGGGTTTTGCCGCCAGTCTATTCCCTTTTCCCCAGTACCTTGGCTCCCTGCTCACATTTGTTGGCAAATACATCACATATAATGCTTTCCTGCCTTTCTCTTTCAGAAAATAGCCTATAATTAAATTTTTTAACCTGTCTGTATTGTGGGGGTTATTTTTCCTTCTTCTTTTTTTTTTTTTTGTAATTTTTTTCCTGTTAAAAAGAATGGGGGATACTCGGATTTCATGGGAGGTTTTAATCTGGAACATGCAGTGCAGGGGGATGTCTCACATCACTCAGCCTGGAGTGATCAGGGAGTCTGAAATACCTTCACAGCAGGCTGCAAAGGGCAGTTTGATCTGTGGAGCTAGCACAGTGTTAAGCCTGGGTCACCTGGCCAAGACACTACACAGGTCCCCTGTTCCCCCTTCCTCAAACCCCACAGCAGCTGCATCCAGCTCAGGGCTGTGTTTTGATACCGAGACCACCTGACAGACAGGATTTGTGTGTGCTGCCGCTCCTCCCACCACCATCTCTGTGGTGGTTACAGCACAGGAAAATAAAGGGACTACTGAAGGTCATTTAACCTGCTTTAACATGGTTTCAGGAAGGGAATAGAGGGAAACAAGAAGACTAAACGATCAGCCCATTCTTTTCAAAGCTGGCAAGTGCCTTGAGGAGCACCAGGTGACTACAGGGTACAACTTGGGGCTCTTTGCCCAAAGTACTGCTGGTGGGCATGGGAAGAAAGCGCCAGCTTGAGAGAGCTTCAATATCTGAGATAGAAGAGGTGGAGGCAGCCACAAGGGTGGTGGGAGGCTGAGTAGGACAGACATAAAGAGGCAAAAAGAGGCTACTTCAGTCTCCATCCAGACTCAGGAGCAAAGAAGGAGAGCAGAAAATTCATGGGGCTCTTTGCCCAAAGTACTGCTGGTGGGCATGGGAAGAAAGCGCCAGCTTGAGAGAGCTTCAATATCTGAGATAGAAGAGGTGGAGGCAGCCACAAGGGTGGTGGGAGGCTGAGTAGGACAGACATAAAGAGGCAAAAAGAGGCTACTTCAGTCTCCATCCAGACTCAGGAGTAAAGAAGGAGAGCAGAAAATTCGTGGAAGTTTCTGTTACGGTTCCTTCAAGCAGCCATAGCAATACCTGAAGCCTTATGCCTGTTATCTCCCCCATCTTCCTCTCCCTGTGGCCTCTTCAGGTTCAATTTGTTTAAATGGGAGGTGGATGGAGCTTTGTTTGCAGCACAAGTGTTTGCTGCAGAGCATCTTAGACTGCCTTTGGGGCAATTTAGAGAATGAAATGTTTGCCTCCTGGTCACTCACTGTCAGGAAATGGCTGATCCAGCACTAGTGGTTGCTGTCAAAAATCATGCCAGTAAAAACAGAGGAGTAAGAGTAAGTGGTTGAAAACAGAGATAGGCCCAAGCAAGCAGCTGGATCTATCTGTCATGTGAGCCTCCCTCACTGCAGAGGGACTATGCAGATGCCAGATGCTAAGCAAACCCTTCTGGCCATAAAACACAGGGCTGCAGATGCCTTTTCCACCAGCTCCAAATGATCAGCCTGCTTCAGGTTTTCTTCCTGTGTAAGTCTCTGAATTAGTCTCTTTGCAGGTAGCAGAAGGACATTTCTTTGGTCAGAAACTTGTAGCTCTAATTGGCTCAGTCCTTAATTCCTTTCTTTCCAGGCTTGCAGCAGTTGCAGTCACAGCAGGTCTATTGAGTGTTTTCTGTGCACTGAGGGACAGGCAGGTGAAGGGTCTGGCTCTCCATTCTCCTGGCTTGTCATTTTTATCAGGTTGTGTCCTCCCCCTTGGTCATTACAGGATAAGAAAGGCATTTGACTGTATTTTCTCAACCTTTAGCTTGTCCATCATTCCATGAGCAGGCTGCAGCATGGGGAGAGAAGAGATAGACGGTGGGGGGAGGGTTGGTTCAGGCCATTAGAGCCTCTGCAGCAAGGAAAGAGATGGAAGGTACGGCTACTTTCGAGGGGAGTGTGAGAAGGTCAGGAAGAGGGGGGGTGATGACAGGGCTGTGAGTCCAGGGAAAACAAAGCTGCAAAGTTTACACAGGGACCCACGGGAGAAGGCTGTGGGCAACTGTCTGTTTTGCTTGTCTCTGTAGTGAGCTGTGGAAGGGGTGGGAGAGACATCCAAGCACGGTGTGGACAGGGGAAGAAGAGGGAGTCTCCTGTGGGCTGGTGTGAGAAGGGCAGACAGGCGATCCCCAGGGGTATTTGGGGTATGGCTGTTGCCGGATGTACCCGCAGAGGAAATCGCGAGGTCCGTCCACGAACAGCACGAGGAACGGGAAGCTCGTAGCAGAGTCACAGAGAAATTCCCAGCTCTTGAAGGGAAAATGACACAACCGGGCGTTTAGCGCAGGGATGATGGGCTAAAGCCTGCCTGCGGGTGCTGGGGCTCGGCAGCCCTGCCGCTGCTCAGCCTGAGCCCGGCCGCTGGCAAAGTCCCTCCGCGGTGGTTTAAAAATAAGCTCTGCAGCCTGTTGGACAGCCTTGCTTGGAAAAATAAACACGGCAGCGCCGGCAGCCCGCAGCGGAGCGCACCCGCACGCTCCGGGGACACTTCGGATACCCCCCAAAGTCCCCTCGGGAGCAGAACAACGCGTTCCCTTCCCTCCCTCCGGGCAGACCCCACATCCCCACCCGCATCCCCCGTGCCCGGAGCCCCCCGGGGCGGGGCGCAGGTGAGCGCTGCGGGCCCGCCCGCGCCGTGGAGCAGGAGCGCCTCCCGCAGGGATGCGCCGGGATAACAACCCGCATCGGGGAGGGGGGGGATAAAACCCCCAAAACCCGTACCCACAAACCCCCACCCCCGAACTCCTGGATATTTAATACACTAAAGGGTTTTTTTTAGCAGTGAAATCCTCTCTGCGATAGGGAATGGACTGGATGTCTCTCCCAGCTCTTTTGCAAGTGTCGGGAACGGGAAGAAAGGGGCAAAAGTATCCCTACATTTAAAAAAAAGGGACTGACAGAGCCCCACAAAGCAGTTCAGTCTAGAGGCACCGAAACCAGCAACCAAAACAACCCGTCTAACTTGCAAGTGGCTGTATCATTAAAAGGCCATAAATCCACGTTAGCAAATACCCCAAGCAGAAATCACAGCAAATCAATCACATTTTCACTCTGCCAGGAGGGACCGCCTCGGTGGATGGGCGAGAAGCACTCGAGACAAGGCTCTTGTGTTTGTCATTAATTTCAGAAACTCTTTGCCTCTCTCTCTGCCTGTTTTTCATCGACAGCCAAGGAAGGCGAGGGTTGGAGGCCTCTGGTTTGTACATAGTTGAGAAGGCACATTTCAAAATAGCTGTAGCTGGCTTCCTTGTGCTGGTGGGAGAAGGTTTGAAGCCCCGTTCTACAGGGAGCTAAATACTTCCAGTAACGTCTCCAAGGCCAGCATAAATTGTGCCAGAGCAGGAGGAGCTGCAAACACTTCTGAGAAATTAAAGTGATCCTGGCAAATTGAGGAAATTACAAAAAATAAACGGTAGGTAATTCAGTTAAGGCAAAAGCACTTAAGGAGGAATAACCATCTGTACAAATGTATATCTCTGAGTTGCCAGTGCTTTAATAGCTCTGCAAATAGGGCTCTGGGTGTTGAAGTGGGTCAAAAACAAATTAAGGTTGGTGTTCATGGCAATGGAAGCGTAAAAACAAACAATTACACTGTTTGTGTAATTGATGCCTAAAGTCATACGTGTTAAACCTGCCCTGTCGAGGGACTCAGGAGATCTTAAGCCCAGTCAGAAAGCAAACAAACATTGTTTCATCTCCATGGATGTGAAATGAACCTTTTACTTTCCCCAGGTTTGGAAGGGCCTCAGCAGAATTCAGTGGCAAGATTTCTGTTTCACAGTGCAGGAAAGAGGGACGGAGTCTGTCCAAGAGCAAAAAAAGTGACCAGAGTTTTAGAGAACCTTATTATCTGCAGGAAAAAGGGTTTGCATAGAAAAGGCTGAGCAAAGGCAGGGCAGCAACTCACAGAATTCTCAAGGTTGGAAAAGACCGGCAAGGTCACCAAGTCCAAACTTCAGCTGATCACCACCCTGTCAACCAGACCACGGAACTGAGTGCCACATCCAGTAATTTCTTGAACACCTCCAGGGATGGTGATTCCACCACCTCCCTGGGCAGTCCGTTCCAACACCTGACCACAGTTTCAGAGAAGAAATTCTTCCTGATGCCCAACCTGTCTTACCCTGGCACAGCTTGAGGCTATGTCCGCTTGTCCTGTTGCTGTTGCCTGGGAGAAGAGCCCGACCCTCACCTGGCTACAGGCTCCTTTCAGGTACTTGTAGAGAGTGATGAGCTCTCCCCTGAGCCTCTTTTACAGGCTAAACACTCCCAGCTCCCCCAGCTACTCCTCATAGAATTTGTACTCCAAAACCTTCACCAGTCTTGCTGCCCTTCTGTGGACTTGTTCCACACCTCAATTTCTTGTAGTGAGGGGCGCAGGACTGGACACAGCAGTCAAGGTGGGACCTCACCAGTGCCGAGTACGGGGGGACAATCACTGCTCTGGTCAGCTGGCAGAGATAACAAGCTGCAGTGCAATTCCTTGGCATGCATACTGCAGGCAGGGTAAGCAGTAACCACGCTAGACTGAAACCAGGCTATGCCCGGGGCGACGCCTTTGTTATCATGAAGCCCGGGCCGCACAGCTCGGGAGCAGTTTTGCACACAGACCGAGAGTCTCCTGTTCTTTGTTTCTGTGAAGGGCTGAGATAAACCCGCTCTGATTGCTTTGTAGGGGTCAAAGCTTTTCGCTCCCTCCTGCCCAAATCTCTCCTCGCCGGTGATTCTGCACGCATCTACCATGTAGCCAGCGCACCCCTTTCCGTCCACGTCCCGTTCCAACACCCGCTCCTCTCTCCAGCTCTCCCCAAACCCACAACCCCCACAACTTTGCCCCGAAGCAGGGGGT
>NW_008236487.1:1770579-1783196 GCF_000691975.1 Corvus brachyrhynchos | reverse complement strand
CGGGAGATGGGGGCGAAGTCCTGCCTGCGGTTCCCAGCCGGCCTCTGCTCCGTCCCGCAGGTGTCTCCGGAGCAGGTGATCCTGTCCCACAGCCCGCTGCAGCTCTTCAGCCGGTTCCACCAGAGGTGCATGCTGGTGGCCGGGCAGGGGCCCGTGGAGGAGAACGCCCACACGTATCCTTTGCTCCGTGTGCCTCATGGTGCTCTGTACATCCTGCTGCGGCATCCCAGCTAAAGCCTGCTGCTCCTGCCCTGCCCCTACCGCTCGCTCCCGCTCGCTCAGCTTCTAGAAGCACAAGGAGACACAAAGGTCACTGGGCTTACCTTATGGGGCAGAGTCCTCATGGTCAGGTGCAGACGCTGTTGATCTCCATTTTGGTCACCTCCTGGCTCCCCTATTCAGCGTTGGCTTCTCATGCTCATTACCTCTCCTGTGGTTGCTGTTCTGTTGGTGGGATGTGACCATGAGGACTCCATCAGCTTTAGGTGTCTCTCACTTTTGAGTTAAAGTTGTGGTCCTCCCATTCTTTCATGGCAAAGCCCATTAGAGATCACTTCCAACTGTCCCATGGATAAAGTTTTCCCCAGAATCTGACAGCACTTGAAGGAACTCAAATACAGTGGGGCTTTGAGCAATCTGGTCCAGTGGAAGGTGTCCCTGTCTGTGGCAGGGGTTTGAGAACTAGATGATCTTTAAGGTCCCTTCCAACTTAAACTGTTTTATGAAATGTCATTAGAGTCAGAGCATCCCAGCACAGGGAAGTGGTCAAGTGGCAATCCCATGTGCATAAGTGCCTGGCTGAGGCGAAGGACCAGCAGGTCAGACGTGTCTGCAGGGAGGTAAGAACTGCCTTCAGTGCTTGCACCATCTCAGCCTCTGCACGCAGGGTCACACCCCGGACTCAACGTTTAACTTCATTTGTTCCAAAAACATGGCCCTTCTCTGTGTTTCCCCAAGGCACATAGGGTGAGCTAAGGACAAGGTGTTCTGCAAGCAAACGCAGCTCATCCTTCACCTGTATGTTTTTATCAGCACAGACCATTTTCCTTGCACTAACTGAGCTGACCAAGGCTTCACTGATTCTGTTTCAGCCTCCCCAGCCCCCTGTGCTGCACCAATATCAGCACCCTGGCATAAAGGTCTCCCAAAGCACATCTATTCTGTCTTGAAGTGGCAGCCTCTGCTCTTTGCCCAGTTCCAGGGATTGCTGTTGAGTCACCTCAGCCAGGTTTTGGGGGTTTTTTGGTAACCTTTAGGGCCATCCATAGGTTGGAACACAGTCTGGCTGAAGGCCATGAGGTTTTGCATTACCACACTGCTCTGTTACTAGGACTCGTATTCTTTAGTCCTACAGATGCTTTTGCAAGTAACTTAAAAAAAACCAGTCACTTAGAAAAACCCCCAAACAAACCAGTCTCCACAACATTCCTTGATGGTCTGAACTAGCCTGGGCTTCAAGCACGTGGTCACCATAGAGGCACTGAGGAAGGCATATCCCCTTTTAGACATGGTGGACCTGAGCCGGAGGCCAAAAGAACTGGTAATTCCCTGAAGCAGCAGCAGCAGAAGGGCTGTTCTGCTGCAGAGGGGGTCACAGCACACAGCTCAGGGCAGGGAAGCTGCAAAGGGACAGGGCAGCTGGCTGCTGGTGACGTCCCTTAGCAAGAGCCTGGCACTGACACTGAGCAAGCAGCACCTCTGCTCTTCCCAGTGTTGGCTCCTGCAGGAAGGGCAGCGACTCTCCCCTCGCCTTTCTCATGCCACACCTGTCTTCCATTGCTGTTCCTTGCAGTGAGGGGTAAGATGGCTTGGTTGACATCTGCAGCTCTGAGAGAGGAGTACAAGATGTGTGAAATCCCATCTGGGATGGCGGGAGGGGGAAAAAAATTTTCTTTCGGGATTCCAGGTGGCTTTGTCCTGCCTTTTTATGGAATTGCATTGGCAGGTTCAAAGGAGGCATTTTTAGTTTTGTTTTGGAGATGGCATTAGGTTTTGCGTTTCTAACCCAGCCTTCTTTTTCTTCTGGCAGCCTCCTCCAACCACTGGCTTCCCCACTATAGAAGGTAAGCAGTGGCCTGTGTTTACATATGAGCAGCAAGCAGAACTAACAGCAAGGCAGGCCAGCTGGGATGGGAGCTAATGACATGCTGTCAGCTCGCTGGTATCCACGGGCAGCATATTCAGAGGGCACAGCCAGGAGGCAGCCTCACTGCTGGAAAGAGCTGGATGAAAGCAAAGCCGACTTTCCTCTGTGCCATGCTCCAGTATCTGGGACCAGTGGTGCACACGGTGTGATGCTGTGCAGACTGGAGCCCTGGCACCAGCCGTGTTCCAGTGGTAGCTGTATGTTCCAGGGCATCCCAGCAGAGGAGGGGTTTTGTTAGCAGGTGGCTTTTGGATGCTGTGAGTTTCCAAAGAGCTCTCAAAATCGTGCAGGGGTGATTCTGTTTGGCGAGCCGGTGAGGTGGGAGACAAGCCTGCAGCTCATCACTGATGTACTGCTGAGCAATGGGAACCCTGGGGCAGAGCTGCAAGATGTACCATACCCTCATCTGCCTATCCTTGCCTGCAACATGGACCTCCTGTGGATGGCTGAAGCCAAGATGCCCAGGTGAAAAGCACGTGTGGTGTTTGATTTAGCCTATTTCATACTTCTCTCATGCAGATGATCTTTTCCTACTGCATTTTTTTCAGCATTTGAATGTTTTAAGAGTTTGACTTTACGATGTAATTAGCATCAGACACATGAAAGCTGCATGAGAAACAAAGATTGAAACCTGGGACAAGCAAAAGCCAGACCACTGCCTGTGGATGGTGTGTGTGGGTGGACACCATACCCAAAACAGGCAGTAACTAAGGAGTGCTTGCTGCTTCAGTGGTGTTACTGGGGTACTCATGACCTCCTTTCTGGGGCAGGTTTGGCCATGGCACTTTCCTTCTGTGCTTGGAGAACATCTACAAGAAGGTGACGGGCAGGGAACTGAAGTACGAGGCCCTGATTGGCAAACCCAGCCCGGTCACTTACCGCTATGCCCAGTTCTTGATCCAACAGCAGGCAGAGAAGCAGGGCTGGAAGGCTCCCATCCGCCGCCTCTATGCAGTTGGGTAAGAGGCTTTTTCCTGCTGGTTTCCCTTAGGGAGTTGTATACTAACTGCTCTTTAGTGGGTTGGTTTGTTTTGGGGTTTTTTTGGTTTAATTTGGTGGGTTTAATACCAAAATCCCAGTGGTGTCTCTGGAGCCTCGCATCCTGGAACAGAGCCTTGCTAGCCTTTTGTGCCCTACACAGCAGAGCTGTGGACTGTAGGATGCAGAGTGCACATAAAGTGACTGGATTAAAGACAAAATTAAGAGACCCAGATGTAGTACTGTAGGCCTGAGCACGACACACTGCTGGGTAGACTCAGTGGCCCACTCTGGGTGCTCCTCTTGATGTTAGCAAATATCTCACACCCCTTCCTCCTTCAGTGCTGTCTTAATCCCAATCCCCCAGAGCCAGAGGGAGATGCTTGGGCTTGTTTCTCATTTCTGTTTCACACTGTGACCTTATCCAGGGACAACCCTATGTCTGATGTCTATGGGGCAAACCTCTACAACAGCTACCTCAAGTCAGCTCAGCAGAACCAGGTCCAGGCTGGGGTGAAGAGGAGCCCACAGGCAGCCAGTCCCCAGACTGAGGTTTACCTGGAGCTGAGGAATGACTGCAACAACTCAGTGGAGAGCTGCGAGTCGATTCTGGTCTGCACTGGGGTCTACCGCCACAGTGGTGATGTTCCCAAGAAAACAGAGCCACACACAGTGGAGGCAGTGTTCCATGGACATCGGGACTTCTGCTTTGACCCCAGCCTGGTGGAGGCATCGTACATAGTGCAGGATGTGGATGATGCTGTGCAACTTGCCTTTAAAAAAGAAAACTGGAGCTAGGGGTTAAGACAGGTGTGCCTAAAGATCTACTGTAAGGGATTTTATGTACTGGAAAGGGAAGATGGGGAGAATGGGCAGGGACCTGGGATGATCTTCTAATCTAGGTAACGTGAAAGAAAACTCCCTGTTGCAGCACTAAAAGCCCCTTAATTTTTTTGGTACTCATCTGCCATCCTGACAGCCACCCACAGACTTTCAGCTGTGACCATACATTGCTGCCAGCCATAATTGAGCCATAATGGAAACAGGGTATAAGGAGCAGGCTTGTCCCAGCAATCCCAGTTTTGTTCAGCTCTCACAGCTCATTCTTTTCCACACTTTGTGTGCAAAGATCAGGGGAGCCCACCCTCCTCCTTGGGAGGTGTTTGAGGGCGAAACTCTTCCCCACACAAGGAGCCGCCATCAGCCAGCGCACCATTTTACAATGTGCTGTTTGTCCAGTCCGTGACTCCAGCACACCAGAAACTGGGCTGTGGTGGCACTGTGCCAAGAGAAGGCTTTAAGTCTTAACATTCTCCTTGTGAAGAAGAAGTGCCTACGGACTTTAACAAATTCTCTTTGCCTGGGGATTTGCCACTGTATCACTGTCAGTCTGAAACAAAGTTCTGTTTTGCAGTCATCCGGCAGCTCTGGAGAGGCAGGGCCCCTCAAAGGAAGCTGCTGTAGCCAGAGCAACTTGCTGCAGGGCTGAGGTGAAAGTTATATTGTTCCCTCCCCCCTGTTTAGCATTCTGTGAACAGTCCTGCCTTTTCACATCCCGCTAGGGAGCCAGCAGCCTGCTCTCAGTAGCAGAGGAAACCACCAGAGTTTGAATTGGCAGAGTTGTCTTTGCCCAGAACTCAGTGCTGCAGCAAGAGGCTGTTTTGGCACCCACTCTGATCCCAACTGTTGCAAGGAACATCCACCTGCTCCAGCTGGCACAGCTTCCAAGAGGGGCCCTTCTTTTGCCAGACAAAAAGAGTCACAGTCCACCTTTGCTCCTTCCTTGCATGCAAGGATTCAAAGAGAAGATCATCAAGCCAGGGTGGTACCAGAGCCCCAGATCCCCAGGCCTGATCTTTTAGAATACAAATGTCAGTGTCTTTCAGTTCCTTTGTTCCTCTCATCCCTCATGTGGTTTGCAGCTCAGGGATACCCCATGCAGTCTGACCTCTGGTCCCTCCTCTTCCTTTAATGTGCAGGTAGAATCCCCCTAACATGAATCAGCAGCTGGGGCTTGCCTGCCCAGGAACATTTCCCTAAAAACATTCACCTTCTATTGCCTCTGTTCTCCCAGCTCAGGCTATCCAGAGAAAGATAAGACTTGTGCCTCCATAGACATTCCAAAGATAAGCAAGGTTTGCATGAGAAACTCCTGTGAAAGATCGGGCTTAGTGAGGAGTGTCAGAGGAGCATTGTGATTTTAGAAGCACAAATCAGTCTGTGTATATGATGCAAAGCCTTGGAGCCAACACAGCTGAGTTGGTTTTCCTAATTGCAGTCAGCTCACACCACTTCTGAAGTATCAGAAGTAGGTCTGCTCTGCCTCTTCTTTCCTCCTTCCTGCTTTACCAGGCAGCTCCACACACAGGGTACAAACAAGATGTTCTGCACAGAAGTTTGAGTTCTTAATTCAAATCTCAGCATCCATGTGCACTGCAATTCTGCTCCAGCAGCTCTCCATCCTCTCAATACTGATGTATCTTCCTAGGAAGGTCACTGCTCTAGTCTTATGTTGTGCCAGGCTCTGTGTATGAAGCAGACCAGGTGCTCTTTCAGTTAGCCAGGCAAAAGAGGTCCGTCTCTGTTTCTCTATTCTTTACTTTATGAATAGGAGCAGAAAAATACCTCTTTGTATGTGAAATCCACAGTGGGAAGCAGTTTCTTCCTCTCAGCACTACTTGGGGCTCTTCTCCTTTGTCTCACCAGGACAAGAATTGCGTGGCTGCTTCTAAAAGCAGCTGTAATGAGAGGGACACAGATTTGAATCGTTTTCCTTTCACTGGAGAGAAAAAGAAATTACCATTTCATCTAGTTGCACAAGACATGGGCCTGTCTCCACTTGCCAGAAGAGGAGGCACAGGGAAGGACTTGGTGTATGCCATAGGGAAGGTCCTTTAGCTGCAGCACCTCTCACAGCCACAGCTGTGCTGTGCGAGGCCTGAAACTGGAGCCCAAGCCCCATTTATTCATGGGGTAGCTCCAGTGTCCCTCAGTCTCACTTTCCATCCACTGCAGGAAGAGGAGCACTCCCTTTGCTTGCAGCATTTGCTGACTTGGGTGGTAACTTCCACGGGCTTCCTTGGAATGGTCCTCTAGGCCATGATTACCCAGACCTCAGGGAGCTGGCTGCTGGCAGGAAAAACGAGCCATGCCTTCAGTGTGGTGGGTGCTGCTTGCAGAAATGCTGTGGTCTGTCCACCTGCAGCAAGCCTTCAGCAGAGCTCTGCCTTGTTAAAAGTGTGGTGCCAGCTACTCAGAGAAAAGGTGCTGCTGACCCACTGTGCCCTGGGGGCTGCAGCATCTCTTCCAAGGAAGGAAGAGGTTTGCATTTGCAGCGAGAGGGAGCCAGGCATCTCCATCTTTGGAGCAGCAGTGGAGGTGAGCTGACTGATGTGAATCTGCTTCAGATGCCAAATCTGCTTTTAGCTCTGGATTTGGGGGGTTTTTCCACCAGTGTTCTGGGAGTCTTAAAAATGCGTAGGAGGAACTTCAGTGATAAAGAACTGAAGAAAGTGCTTTGCTTGTGAGTTGAAATTGAACAGAAGGGAGGAGAAGGAATCTAGAAATATCTTGTACCCTTTCCCTAGTTCATGCCAAGTAAGGCTGCATAAAAACCCTGCTTGTTGCTCTCTGCACTAATTAGCCAGATGGGCTGCCCTTGATCTGAGCAATGCCAAGACCTTTCCCCTCTTCCCCTTCTCAGCTCCTTGAAACAGTGCACTTTGTCCAAGTCCCTGCCTGGGAATTGCGTGGACCCAGTGGATGGAGTAGGAAATCTGGCTTCTCCAGCTGCTGTTGGACACTGGCTTGATTCTGGAAGGTTACTATTAATGAAAGTGCTTGGCAGGTCTCCTGTGTTCATGAGTTGTGCTAGAGTGCTGTACTAGCTTCTAGCTTATCTGCAGTTCATTTATGGACATCTGTTACTGCTAGAATTCAGTCCTTTTTCCTTGGAAGTGCAGCTTCCTGGAATTAGCTTCAAGCGTGGCTGGTGTGAAACTCTTCCTTTGCCTCATATATTGCTCAGAAGTGGTGTCTCTGAAGCCATATTTCTGTCCTTCAGAGCAGGGATACTTCTGTGCAGATCATGGGGCCAAGCAGGAGAGGGGACTTCACTCCTGATCCAGCACCTTAACGTTTATAGGATGCACTGCCCTGTACAACAAACAGGGTCAAGACCTGATCCTAACAACTCCATCTTCCAAAGATGAACAGGTTTTAGTCAAGGCAGAAGGGAGCTTGCAACTGAGAACAGCAGGAAGGAATCAAGGGATAGACCTTGTTTTGGATCTGAAGCCAAGAGCTTTTGTGGCATGCAGTAACATGGTGGCCAGAGAAGTCGGTTCCTCTACTCCAGGGACACATGCAAGCACTAACCTTGCATTCAGGGAATCAGATAACACTACTGTCCCCTTCCTTCCAGTCCTAATCCTGCCACGTCTTTCTCCCTCCAATAAATGGTAATGTTTCAGATTGTGTCATGTGCACTGTAGAAGAGTGATTGTATATCATTCAGAGAAATCACAAACTGTGATTATTTTAGATTTCATATTAATTTCAGTGCAGTTACAGAGCTGCTACTTTGATCAAGCACATATGGAAAATAATAAAAGATGTTTGCTTTGAAATAAATTTTGACTTTCTGTGTGTACATTTAATGGGTATTATCCTGCTCTCTTTCACGTCTTTGCCCTAGAAGATTGTTAGGGCAACTTCTGTTCACTTTTTCGTTTTATCCCTGCTCTTCAAACTGTTACCAGATTTTCTTGAGGGAACCACCCTGGAAGATACCCCTTCAGCAATTAAGTGGCAAACTTTCAGACCAGAACCAAAAGCTTCCCCTGACTTCAATGGAAAATTAAAGATCCTGCTAGGTGAAACCATCATCTTTAATGATCTAGAAACAGCCAATTCACTTGCATAGTTCTCATGTTTCATCAGAAGGTTTCCCATCTACAAAGTTCACAGCTCACAGGGTGCACATTAGACAGCAAAACAGGTGTGATGCAGAGTCCTGAGAACTTGGTGTTGAAAGCAACAATCAGTAAAGCAGTTTTGGAGGGATGGGACAAGGATTCCCATTCTCAGCAGAGAGAGGAATTGAATTATTTTCTGCATCCTGGAGAAGCAAGCTATGGCCCTGACCTCTAATAAATAACGATAAAACGTGTTAATCAGCCTTCTCCTTTTAGCCAGTGCTCTGGTAGTTGGAGCACTCACCCAGGACGGGGCTAATCAAGGTTTAGTTAAGCAGAGAGAGATCACAAGCTGAAACTCCCAGGTGCTGCGTGTTTTAATCACTACACTTGTCAGCTTAGTGGGCTGAGGCTGTGTGAGCAGGGCAAGAGCAGGCTCGTGGAAATGGTTCTCCAGACACCACAGGATGCCTGCAGGGGCTGGGGAGGTTCCTGAATCCAAGGTAGGCAGGCGGGAACAGGGAGGATCTGTGGTTGCAGGGCAAGGGCAGCCTAGGGTTAAGGTGTCCCTTGTAGGAGAGCCTTAGCTGGGAGTTAGATTTCCAGAGAAATCCTTACCCAGCCTAAGGTGCAGACTTAAACACTGAAGAAGGACCAACCTGAACTACAGGATTGAGAGCCCTGGAGGAGTTTGCTCCCAGGGGCGTGCTGTGAGAAATGCCTGCCAGGGTAACCCCTGGGAAGTGCTTGCTCCCTGCTCACCCTGATACCTTTGGGGCCCTGCCCAAACCCTTCCATTACTGGACCTTCCTAACCCCAATTATAAAAGCACAAATCTTCTTCTTTTTTTTTTTTTTTTTTTTTTTTTACTGCCACAGTCAATTTGATGAACACTATGCACTTACAGACATTCACAGAGCCAGTCTGCAGCAGCTTAAAACCCCACACCAGCAAGGCAGCTACATGTTCTCTAGGAACCAAAACTCCATCAAGAAAACATTCATCAAGAAAACACTTCATTCACTATAATAATCCTAATTTTCCTTTTCAATCATTTCAACTATGAAGAACTTTCATTTTCTCCTCAAGGTCAGATCAATACATGCTCCATGCTAAGACTGAGCAACTACAAAATACCAAGAGCAAACCCCAGTTCCGCTCTCCAAACCCCTACCCTGCTACAAGCATGAAAAGAAACATCTTGGCATTTTCTGCCGGTGTTGAAAGCTCTTTGAACCGACATGTAATTACGAGCAATAGACTGTTACACTTGTGTATCCTTTGGAAGAGTATCTGCTTTCCCTGCCCCGTAACTCGGGATCAGCAGTTTCCTTACAAAGACTGCCTTCAGCAGCCAAGGCATCGTTGACTTTTGGTGCTGGCCAGGTGAAACATTTTTACGCTTGTCTGTAACTTCAGCCCTGACCATTCGAATGGATTAGGTAAGTGCAGTACAGAGCGTGTGTCAGAGAATCCCAGAAGCTTCCTTTCCCACACAAAAGGCATTTTAAGTATGGTTGGAGCAGATTATGCTCAAACTCACTGAGATCAGCTTTGCCTCCTTCCCTCCCACTGCTGCCAGTTTCTGACAGCTTACTGCAGGGTATAATTAGGTATCTGGTTTCTGGTCTTTCTTTCAGGCATGTATCTGCCTCTTCTTTCTTCTCCTTCCCCCAAGAAATTGAGTCATTATTTTGTTTCCTCCCAAGTTCAGCCCTCAACAAAGTTTTGCCTTCCCCCAGCAGGGGTATTTTTGAGGGCACACTACTTGTTTCCACTTGTAGTGTAAACTAAAAATGGCAGCATTTTAGATATTCAGTATGACTATTGCACAAAACTCTGTTGTCTGCTGTTTGCCTTTAAATATATGTATACACACACATCTCTGTGCATACACATCACTACATAAAAAAGCCAAAAACGTAGCCTGGGAGCTGCTGAAGAGTAGAAGCTATTTATAGTTTAGCTTTTTAATGTTTTAACAGTAATGGTTAAGCACTAACACATCCAAGGGCTGCACATTGCATTAAATAACTAGATCACATGGGAAGCATCAACTTGTCATATCTCATCCTACAGTGTGCTACAAAAAGCTCTTCAGTGCTTTCTCGAGTAGAAGGCATTTCTCCCCTCATTCCCATTTTAAGGAAGAGGCACAATTTCTGCTTCCTTTCCTACAAATAAGCTTCTTTCTTATTCTCACCTGTTTGTTTGGGTTGTGTTTGCAGTGCTGGAGCCCATGTTCAGCCCAAGGAAGCCCTTGAGCTTCCACCCTCCTTCCTGGTGCTCTCCCATCCCTGGTCATAACTCCCCTTGCCCTGCAACCACAGGTCCTCCCTGTTCCCGCCTGCCTACCTTGGATGCAGGAACCTCCCCAGCCCCTGCAGGCATCCTGTGGTGTCTGGAGAACCATTTCCACGAGCCTGCTCTTGCCCTGCTCAAGCAGCCTCAGCCCAGCAGGCCACCTGAGCACCCAGCTTCCTCCCAGCTGCCTCAATTCCCTGTGCCCAGCTCCCCACATCACCTGGGTGGCATGGTCAGAGCCCATTTCCCGGGTTTGCAGACCAGCTGCAGGCGACAGCCCACCCCTCCAAAGCTCAGGGCTCCCCACCCAGTTCCATTTACCCCAGCAGGTGGGACACCGGATGGCCACCTAAAGCTTTGGGAAATGAGGCTTCTTTGTGAAATGAGTGCCTGGATCAAAAGCATAGATGTGAGTGCCTGTGGCAGGCTGCCAGGGCAGCTAAGTGAGCATGTCCAGCCTATGGCACACAGGGAATTGCACTGCTCAGGAAATCCAGAGCATGGCAGCCAACGAGGCAAAGCTGTCACTGTCTGCTGCCCAGGCAGGGCAGGACCAGCCCTCTCTGCATGAGGGCTGTTGCCCTGAGCGGCCCAGGTGGATGCTTGGTTTTCATTCCACATCCTCTTGTAGAAGTGGAAAACTCCTCTTGCAGCAGAATGTGCAAGACCAAGACCAGTTTAGCTGTTCACGCATGGATCATGCCAGTGACACAAGTATTGGCTTACCCTGAGGACAGCCAGGTGAAGGTGCCCACCCACCTTGGATAGAAGCCAGGATCCAGAGCATAAGAATGTGGTTTTACCCTCTACCGTGGACCACACACACTTACGCTGCCATCTACCCCAGCCTTTCTGTGGAAACCAAATTAGGAGGCACAGCTGGTGTCATTCACAGCACTCTGAGCTGTCCTGAACTCCCAAGGAGGACCAGGCTCTGCTTGACCATGAAAGAGCAACATAGAGAGCAATCATCCTCCCTGGCCATGGCCTCCAGCCTCATGCTCCCTATCAAACAGAGACCGTCCACAGAAGCCTAAGTGAAGTGTTTGTGGGGTTGTACAAAAATTGTAGTCTAAGCAATTGTTTAGCCACGGATTTTTCTTTGGCAGCAAAGTCAGTCAAAGAGAGAAAGCCTTGCCAGCAAAACACACAGGGCTCAGCAGCAGAGCCCAGGCTCTCATGCCTGACAATCCACACAACCCTAGAGGCTGGAGAGCAAAGCCAACATGATGGGAGTGTATCTGGCAAGGAAGGGAGGTGGCTCACTGCTCTGTCTTCTTGCATCGTGAATGACCTTGGACCAAGCTGCTCACCTGAGATTGCTGCTGCATTGCTTCCAGCACACAAAACCTTGCCACATTCCTGTGATGGGTGGCTGTTCCCTCACAATGCAGAGGGAATAGTGTCCCCGGTGTCACTTGCAGCAACCTGGCAGCACCTTCGAGGCACTGATGTGGGATGTGGATCATGGGGAGCAGCTCCTGGGCAAGGCAGAGGGCAGAGGGGGTGCCAGAGGTGTGATGCCTGGGCCAAGCACCTTGACAGAGGCCCTCGAGCTGCCTGGGCTAAATGCAGGCAGTGCTGTACAGGGCTGCTGGGAGCCTGCTCTGAGAGGTCCTTGGCCTCAGGCTGTCATGCAGCCACCTGCTGGAGAAGAAGTGGCAACAGCCCTCTTTGGAGGGCTAAAATTGGTGACCTTCTTGAAATGAACTGGTTTTATTTGCTAATGGAAACGTGGAATTCGTGACAAAGCCCTCAGCAAGAGAGCACATGGTGTGTTCAGCCTCATCTGGTGCTGGGGACCATGACAAGGTCATGGAAGAGAGGAAGGCAGTGGCACAGGTAGCGCTGATGCGAAGTTGGATCTTGGCAAGTGTGTCCCAGAATTGCAAACATAACGTGAGTGTAGCAGAAAATAGATGTTCCCCCTCTGAGCTGCACCCCAGCCAAGCAGGATGCGGCAGCAGGGATGCAGCAGCACGGACTTGGAAGCAGGGCAGCAGCCTGTGGGGGGGACCACGGGAACTCCTGCTTGTTGCTATCCCAGTTGAGAGGTGGTACCATTTCAGCCCTGTGCTGCCCAAGTAACCGTGTTAAAGCTTGCATAGCCTCCAGTTACATTTTGTTCTCACCATGTTTTTAAAAAACTGATTTATCTGTGCCCCCTCGCTCCAGTCTCCACTGACAGCAATGCTTCTGCCGTGACCTTTCCTTCCCCTGCCTTTCCTCCTGATTATTGCCGTGTGTCCAAAGAAATCTTTGTGTCAATCCAT